>NW_024420486.1:8801-10172 GCF_014898765.1 Herpailurus yagouaroundi
TTCCTCACCCCTGCCCACCCCACAGCCCCACCGGGTCCACCCCCTCCATTCCTCACCCCAGCCCACCCCACAGTCCCCACCGGGGCCACCCCCTCCCTTCCGCACCCCTGCCCACCCCACAGCCCCCACTGGGTCCACCCCCTCCCTTCCGCACCCCTCCCGGGCCACTCCAGGGAGACGTGTGCCCTCCCTGTCTGAACCCACTCGCCATTCATTCTCTGCTGTTTTGTGTTGTCCCTCGTCTGTCGTGTTTCCCTGCTAAACCATAAGCTCCATCAAGATCAGGCACACGTGTTTGGTCTCTGTGCCACACGCATAACCCAACACAGTGACCATCACACAGCCACCCGGGCAGCCTAGGGACATGGCCTCACCGTCACCCAGAGGTTCCCAATACACTCAGAGTCAAAGCCAAATTCCTTACAGTGACTGAAGCCCACGGGTACGTGTCCCCACTTCTCAGACCCCCCGCCTCTCCAGCCACACCGGCTCCTTGATTTGGGAACACAGCAAGCCCAGAAGTCTCCCTTATACTTACCTGGTGGCCTCCTCCGCAGATGTCCACGTGGCCTGTGGCCTGTGGCCTGCTTCCCAGACGTCTGTATGACAACAAGTCTTTTTGGGAACCTGTCAAACATGTCATGTATTGTTTTCTTCGAGTGCCACGTTTCTATAGCGAGCAAGGCTGTCATTTTCTTATAGTTAAATATTAAGATTTAAAGGCCGTGAATGAATCTCGGTCATGAGGAAATATTTTTAGGAGAGAAGCTGAGTGTTTTGACTCTGATCCCGTCCCCTACCTGTCTGTGGCTTCCAGGAAGGCTGGTATATTGACTGAGTGAAGACGGTCTTGTCGAACGAACATAATTTGCGGGAAAAGTTCGTGATTTTTCAGCTTCCAGATATGCACGGTGTCCCTCTCCCCACATCTGCCGTGCGCAGGCGTGTTTATGAGAAGGGAGGCCCGCTTGCCCTCCTGGTGGTTCCCGAACACTTGATCCTTTACAGTTTAGTTTTTACAACCAAAGATCAGTCATAACAGCAGGGGCCACTCGGAATCTCCCACGGCACAGAGAGGACGGAGCGAGGACGGGCCGAGCCCGGCACCGTGTGTGTTCACTCGTCTGCTCATTGGCCGGGTCACCGAGAGCCTTCGCCCCGTGCTGGGTGCCGTGGGGACGGCCCGGTAAATGAGAGCCCGCGGGGCTCACAGACGTGTGGCGTGAACACGGGCATTCCGGAACCTCCTGACGATTGTGCCTTTCTGGGGCCACGACTGGCGGGACCGCGGCTCACGGATGAGCTGGTGCAGGGAGATGGGCGCGGGGGGGATGGGCAGGCCCGTGCAGGGAGCCTTTCCGGCCCACACAC
>NW_024420487.1:0-7648 GCF_014898765.1 Herpailurus yagouaroundi
GGGCTGGGGCTGGGGCTGGGGCTGGGGTCCGTGCCCTCGTGCAGGGCGGGTCCCCCCACCCCCTCCCCGGGCCCCGATCCCCGATCCCGGGCTCGGCACACTGACCTCCGCGTCTCGGGCCGCCAGCGGGCCCCGGGCAGCCCGGCCGCAGCGCCCGCGCACTGCGCATGTCACGCCGGCCCGGCTCGGCTGGAACCGGATCCAGCCGGCCGGCGGTGACGCAGGCGCGGGGGCGCTCGGGGGTGTGGGCGGGGCCCCGGGGCCTGCACGTGGGCACGGACCCCAGCCCCAGCCCCAGCCCCAGCCCCAGCCCCAGCCGGGTCTGCGAAGCAGGCGGGGACGCGAGGCGAGGCCCACGCAGGCTACCGGTGGAAGGAGGTTGTCGCGAGCGGGAATGGAGACTCGGGACGACTTGTCGGTGCCCGCCGCACCACCAGGTGGCAGCCACAGGGCCCTCGCCCGGAGGCCTGCCTGTTAACAGGCCCTGCCCCGGCCCGGACAGGGGAGGAGGAAAACCACAGCTGCAGCGCCCCCAAGTGCTCCCCGTTTCTCTGCCCATCACATGGGCCCACGCCCCCCTGGCAGACTCTGGTTACCCCCTCCTCCCCCCCGGGCTGGCCTCATTCCCACCCTTGGGCTCTGTGTACCGGGGCTGCTGTCTCCTCCCCAGGGCCTTTGCACACGCTCTTCTCTTAGCCTGCAGCCTCTCAACTAGCTCCCCCATCATCCTCAGAGTCAGGGAAACCTCTGCTTCACCTACTGAGCACCCTCCCAACAGCACGGTCCCCCCAGCACCGTGAGCTCCAAGAGGGTCGGGCTGTGTCTGCTCACACCCCACAGACACTGCCCAGCAACACACCAGTGTTCGGCCGAGGCCTGCTGAACAAATGAGTCACAAAGTCTTGCCCTCACCACGTGAACGCCCTACGTCTCTTCTCCAGCTTGCACTCCCTCCAGTGAGACTGCAGGTGAATCTTCGGGTACAAGAGGAGACCACACACGGCAGCTGGGAGCCCAGCCCACCCCAGGGCCTGTAGGAGGCTCTGCGGCAGGGCTGCTGGGGGAGGGGAGGGCTTCTGGCCCACCTGTCCGGCAAAGGTCGGGGGCCAGGCGTCCCAGGACGCTCTGTACTCTGGCTGCGGACCCTTCACGGGCCCGCTGCGTGCTGGCTGGCGGGTGTCGCCGTGCCAGCTTCCCAGCCCGATAGGGACCCCCAGGGCTCGGGAGCCAAGCTGGAATCTTTCTGTGCTTTCCCTGTCACCGCGACCGCGGGCTGCTCCACAGGGGCAGCGGGGGCAGGCACACGGGCATGGCAGGAGCCTGGGCCGCAGCTGGACGGATGCAGGGGAGGGGAGGGCAGGGAGGAGCCCCGCCCGCCGGAGACCTCAATCTCTGTGCCAGATGTCTTCCACCTGTGCTTTCTTGCTTCATCCCTGGGATGCAGGCATCAGCACCCCCGCTTTACAGGTAAGGAAACCCGGAAATGGTTTTTAAAAAGTTTCCAGGACTGCCGTTGGGGGACTTCTGAGTCCCAGAGGACCCACGTGCTGATTTTCTAGTGCATTCCGGCGTCAGTACACAGCCTTCAGGCCCTCCGATTGATGGCTTTCTTCACACCAGTCTGCTTCCGGTGACTCCAGAGCAGCCCTGGGAGACCTGAGTGGGAAGGGGCGGGAGCCGGTTTGGCAGCAGGGAGGGCGGTGCCGCTGGGTGCACCACACGCAGGGCCGCGTGGCTGAGAGGGTGCCTTCGTGCCCTCCACTCGTCCCTCCCTCCCGGCCACCCTGTCCCCACACTTCACAGGCGAGGAACCTGGGGCTCGGGGGGGGGGGGGGCTGCCTACCCGCGACAGTGTCCCTTCCAGGCCCTGTGTGAGGCGCTCTGGACCCCCAGGGGCACATGCGCGGGCCTCACGCTGGGCCCGGACGCTGGGCCCGTGGAAGCCCTACCCCAAGCAGGTGCTGCCAGGCCCGGCCTCCCGGCGGCTGTCTGGCCCCGGGCCTCGTCAGCAGCAGCAGGCACAGGGCCGCTGTCCTCGCGCCTGGTTCTGCGCGGGACCTGGTGCAGCCAGAGAACCCTTGCGGACGGCCCAGCTGGTGGAAGGAGCGGCACCTGGCACCAGCTCTCCCGTCCCAAGGGACCCCAGAACTCCACCCCCACTCCACCCCCACCCCCACCCCCCCGAAACTTGGCTCCTGGTTAGGAGGAGGGGTCGTCGGGCAACGTCTTCACACCGAAGGCTCCTCTGACTCCGATCGCGGGCTATGCTGTGGGCACGAAACAGACAAAAATGCCTGCAGCCACGGACCGAGTGTTGGCGTTTCCCCCAAATTCGTATGTTCGAACCTAATCCCTGGCGTGATGGTAGTTGGGGGTGGGACCCTGGGGAGGTGCACGGGTCATGAGGGCAGAGCCTCGGGAATGGGACCGGTACCTTCACAAGAGAGACCCAGAGAGCTCCCCGCCCCTTCCACTGCGTGAGGACATGGCCCGGACGTGGCCCTCCCGGAACCCGGACACCGGCAGGCACGGCCCACAGAGCTCCTGTGCCGGCCCCTCCGTCCCACTTAGCCTCCAGGGACAGGCCCGGCGTGGACAGAAACTGTGTGTGGCGGAGGGGTGGGGGTGGGGGGTAAGGCCCCAGGTAAAGAGGGTCTGCTGTCGGCCATGATCGATCGGGCGGCAGCCGAGCCAAGTACAGCCCATGGCCTTCGGGGTGGCCGGGGTGGCCTGGCACCCCGCCCCCCCCCCCCCCCCCCCGGCACGGCAGCGCCTTGCAAAGCGGAACCCCGGGTCTCCTGCCCAGGGGAGTGGGGCTTCACTGGAATTCTGTTAACCGCTGAGTCACCCAACTCCAGGCGGCCGGTCCCTCCCACGACACGGGAGAGGAGGGATCACTTCCCAGCACGACCACAAAGCCAGCACCGCCCTGACACCAAAACCAGGCAAAAACAGTACAGGACCAGCAAACTACAGACCCAGATCCCTCCCAAATATATGTGCAAAGACCCTAATCAGCAACAGATGGTAAGAAGGATTGTACCTCACAGCCGAGCGGGGCTTGTTCAATGAGGGATGTGAGGCCGATTCAACATTCAAGACCCAATCCGTAGAAGCCACCCTATCGACAGGCAAAAGACAAAGTATCACACAAGCATATCGACCGACACAGAAAAAGCGTCTGACAAAATTCCAATGGCAGCAGTGATCTAAATCCTCAAGAAACTACTCGTGGTGGGAAGTCTTGTCCGCTTGATAAATAACGTCCGCGTCCCTCCCCTCCCCTCCCCACAAGACCAGGGAAAGGGCACAGAGATCCTCTGGCCGCTGCTAGTGAGTTCTAGCCCGCACGATGAAGCAGGAAAAGGGACTCAAAGGCATGCAGGTTGGAAAAGAAGAAATACAACGGTCTGTATTTGTAGACGGCACGGTGACCAACACACGAAGCCCAAGGAGCCTACAAGAGAACTCCAAGAACTCAGGAATTCGGCAAGACTGCAGGACGAGAGCAACGTGCGCGTGTCAACTGTGTTTCCGTGACTTGGCAGTCAACACACAGAAACTCAAACTCAAAATCCAGTGCCAACCACAACCGCTTCCAAAAAACCCACGAGGTCGTAAACCCAATGACGCGCGTACGGGATCTATGCGCTGAACACAGGAAAGGAAATCAGACGAAAAGAAATCAGAGAACGTCTAAATAAACGGAGACCTACTGCGTTCACGGACCGAACACAGCACAGTGAAGAGGTCTGTTCTCCACGAGACGAGACGCTGGTTCAATGCAAAACCCCAGCGAGACTTTCCGTGCAGGTATACGAGATGCCCCTAAAATTTCCACGGAAAAGAAAAGGGATATTTAGAAAAAGAATATTTAGAGCAATTTTGGAAAAGGAAGATAAAGTAGAAGAGTCCCTCTATTCGATTTCCACAATTATCACAGAGCTGCCACCATGAAGACCGTGTGGCGCCGACGGAGGGACAGGCGCACGAGTGAACGGAAGAGAACAGAGAACCCCAAACCACCTCATTAGCACGTGGAGTTTTGGCAAAGGTGTAGAGGTACTTCATTGGAGGAAAGAGTCTCTTCAGCAAACGGTCCTGGACGGTCATAGGCAAAAAACAAACCGCGAACCACAGAAGATGAACAGGTGGCAGGCACTCGGCGTCCTATCTCACACACGCCTGTCAGAAGGGTCCACGACGCGGTGGCCGCCAGCGTGGACACGGAGCAGCGGGAATCTCCGGCCCCGCCCGTGGCAACGCGACACGGTGCAGCCACTTTGCAAGCCGGTTTGGCCGTTTCTGACAAAATGCGCCTACTCTCACCCTGCGATCCAGTCATCCTGCTCCTTGCTACTTACCGAAAGGAACTGAGAAGTTACGTGCACACCAAAACCTGCACCCAGACGTTTACGGCAGCTTTACTCACAACTGCCCACGTTTGGAAACAACCATGTTCTTCAGCGGGCGAGTGCGTAAACAGACCGTGGACGGTCCAGGCAAAGGAGTGTCGTTCGGCACTGAAAACTGAGCCGTCGAGCCATGAAGAGGCAGGGACTAGCCTTCAGTGCGTGTTACCGAGTGAAGGAAGCCAGTCTGAAAAGGTTTCGTGCTGAATGACTCCAACTCTAGGATGTTCTGGAAAAGGCAAAACTGTGGAGACGGTAAAAGACCGGTGGGTGCTGGGGGTTTTGTGGGCGGAGGACAGGGATGAACGGGCAGGCCACGGAGGAATTTTCCAGCAGGGAGACTACTCTGTAGGACGCTGGAACGGTGGACAGCTGTCCTCGACGAAAAAAGACAAACAACCCAATTACAAGATGGGGAAGAACTCGGGGACGTGCCACCAAAGGGCTATGGGTGGCAAAGCACGGGACGTGGTGCGTGCCGTCACCGGGCATCAGGGCAGACGAGGCATCGGAGCAGGAGGAGGCCGCTCCACTCCCACCGGTGAGGAGGGCAGCCCAAGCCAGCAGCGACAGCGCCCGCGCGGACCTCACACACGGCTGGTAGGAACGCAGAACTGCTACAGCCGCCCTGCAAAACAGTTTGGTTGGTTCTTTTTTTTTTCATGTTTGTTTATTTTTGACACACGGAGCACGAGCAGGGGAGGGACAGAGAGAGGGAGGCACAGAATCCCAAGGAGGCTCCAGCTCCGAGCTGTCAGCACAAAGCCCGACGTGGGGCTCGAACCCACGAACTGTGAGATCATGACCTGAGCCGAAGTCGGACGGTTAACCCACGAAGCCGCCCAGGCGCCCCTTTGCTGGTTCTTAAACCGCACATGCACATAGCACGTGACCCAGCAACTGGGACCTGAAAACTTACTTCCACACAAAATCCTGTCACAACCGCTCAGCAGCTTTACCTGGAATAGTGCCAAACTGGCCTCTGACTGAATGACGGGGCACAAACTCGGTACCGCGGACTGCCGCGTGGAAGTAAAAAGGACGTCCGTTGATGGACAACAACAGCTTGAATCTCAGGACGTGAGGATCAGGAAAAGAGCCAGTCCCCAAAAGACAAACACTGAGTGGCTCCGTGTATACAACATCCTCAAAAGGACATGATTACAGAGCAGATCCGCGGGTGCCAGGAAGAGGGAGGGGTGGTGTGACGGGGCAGCAGGGGTGGGAGGGGGGCGTGCTCGGTGTCTGGATTAGGCGGTGGAGGTGGGACACACAATGTTTTGTGTAGAGTCGTGTAAAACATAGCCATCAGGTCAAAGTGGGTGAAAGGTGCAAGCGACCCCTCCCTGCTATTTTTGCAACTTCCTGGGAATCTATAATTATTTAAACATAAAAAGCCAAAAGGGAGAGAGTGTTCTCTAGAACAGAAACCGAACCTAAAACAGCAACGTCTGTGCCTCTAGTCTGGAGGGACTGGGTGTGGCTTGGACCAGGCGGCCCCACAGGAGCTCGTACAGCCCAAGCCAGGAGTGAGGGGACCCCGCCTGGCTCAGTGCTCGCCCAGCTCCAGGCCTGGACAGATGCCCCGCGGCCAAGCCCCCGGCCCCTCTGTCACGAGGGGGGACGGACCGGCACGGACAGGCTTGGACAGGCTGCGCCGGGGGAAGCAAGTAGGACAGTCACCCGGTCTTTTCGGAAGCCCCCGGACTGGCAGGACGCTGGCACGTCGCTGGCCGGATCCGGGGGCTGGGGTCCTTTGCCGTCGTGCAAACAGCAGCCCTCTGGCTTCAGCAGACAGCAGGCGGGGCCTAAGGGGCAGGTGGGCGCAGCCGGGGGCGGGGGTGGGGGGTGGAGCTGACACCCAGGGGTGCTGTTCGAAGTGCGCCCACTCCTGTTCTGTGCAGGAAGCGCTTCCATACGCACTGTCTTTAACACCGGTGAAAGGCTTGGGAGGAGAAAAGACAAACAGCATCAAGATTCCTGCGTGCACCCACCGACCCCCGCGGGGGCTCAGCGCCCACAGTCTGCACACCCACCAGGCCCCTTCCCGGGGCCGAGGCCGGGACGTGGGGGGTGGGGGGCCGTCCCGGGGTCCCGGGGAGCCCTGCGGGGACCTGCGAGCCCGTGGAGCTGCGCCCAGGCCCGGCCCACGGGCAGCGGCACATTCTTTGTTTGGCCCCCTCTTTCGGAAATTTTACAGGAGATTCGAACACACACAGGAGACCGTATACTGAATCCTCGCTCCTCACCCTCCTGCCCCCGCCTCGGGCCCCTGCCTCACTCCAAGCAAAGCCCGGGCGTCCCATCCAGCCTCAGCGCGTACTTCTGACCCCTAAGCACAGAGCTCCATCGTGCCCCAGGCCAATGAGGAGAGGAGCCCCAGGCTGGGCACCTGCCTGGCGGCAGGAGGAAGGAGGTTTCTCTCGGCAGCGGCCCAGCCAGTGAGAAGCCGCCCTCTGGCCTCCTCCGAGGGGCTCTCGTCCTGAGCAGCGCCCCCCCCTTCCTTCTATTCTCAGACGCACTTGGGGGTCACCACGGTTTGCCCGTGGTAAGTGCGATTCCATTGCCATTCTGGAATACGGAACGAGCTACTATTCTGGTAAAATAACTGGGGGTTCTGTTTTTAGGGTTAATGTTACACGTGTGTGTGTTCAGTGTAAGATACGCAAAAAATCACAGAAATAACACATGCAGAACGACACAGAACAGCTTCTTCTGAGAAGACAGAGTGTCTTTACTAACCCCATTGTGTGGAAGCTGAATCGTGAGCTCTTCTGCTAAACTTGTGGCAGGAAAGTTTGATCAGATGAAATGCCAAGTTGGGCTCTGACTCTGGGGGCACGTGAGCCTGTGGGGAGGACACACAAACCGCCGTCCCGGGCTCTGCGCCGGCCGCCGGCCGCACGCCTCCCGCCTACACCACTGGCCTTTCCAGGCTGGGTCTCTCTCGCCAAGCCCTCCACGCTCCTTATCAGAGTCCACAGTTCGAGGGAGCCCTGAAGAACATTAACTTACATCAACAGAGCCACGAAGAAGTCCAGATATAGAACCTTTCTCTAAACCAGACTCACAAGAACAAGTGAACTCCGAACATTCCTGGTCCCTGATCGACACATCACCTAGGACCAAATATCCAGTGTAAGCACATAATTATGAGAGAAGGGGCATCTCCAAAAGGAAGCTGGCCCTGCCTTTTCAGCCAAGGCAGCTGTAACCCTCCACATCATCGTCTCCAG
>NW_024420487.1:7748-9746 GCF_014898765.1 Herpailurus yagouaroundi
CCCCCCCGAGAATGACCGCATGCAAACAAACTCCGGGTAGCAGAGTCCCCTCAGTGTGGAATGCGGCCCAGCCCATCTTGTCTGCTGCCACTCCAGTCACCAGGAATACTCGCCAAGTCTCCAGAATGTGGTGAGCAAAGGGCCATTGTGATGTTTCTATAATCCGTGGAGAGGCGGCCCCGTGACCTCAGCAAAACACTGGGCTGCGGCCTCCCCCTTCGCTGCAGAGCGCGGTGCACAATTAGGGCACCGGCCTTGTGACCACAGGGAGAGCGGCTGCGGAAGCACAGCCCTGGGGCCCGGGGGCACACAGCCCCTGCTCCTCAGGAACCCACACCGGCAGCCGGGGGACGGCTAACTCCGTGTGGTTTTCGAAAACGGACGCCTGAGCGTGAGGCGGTCAGAAACCCAGGAGGAATCAGGTCACGCTCGCACGCCAACACCGTCCGCCCAGGACGGTGGTGCTGTCCCCACAGACATTCGGCTCTTGCACAGCAATCGGCCAGAACAGTCAGGGAGCAGCTGCCAACAAGGCACAAAGCTGTCGCCCTCGGAGGGAGATTTACGTGAGCCAGCTAGAGAGGGCGAGAGGGTGCAGACCTTGGCTCAGCTGCGGGTGGGTGGCCCTGACACATGCACGGACACTGTGCTGTCCTTCCTGGCCCCGCTGGCATTCCTGGCAGAGGCCTTCTTTGCAGAGAAGGCAGTGTGGGTGACCTGACGCTAAGTGGCTCAGGCGGTACTACATGTCAGCTCTCCCCAGTTGCAAACGGCTGCGGAGCATCCTGTGGGCAGACCCCGTTATACCTGGCGTCCCGGGGACTGTGACCAGGAATTCTGCCAAGGCCACTCATACGAAGGCGATAACGTTTCCTTGGGTGCATTGGTAAGACAACTCACCTGGGTTCACATCCTGACCCCACCAGGGGCTGTGTGACCTTGGGCAGGTTCCTTACGTTTTCTGAGCCTCAGTGCAACTTAAAATGGGAATCCTGCATTGCACTGCTGCTAGAACACATTTTCTCTCTCACTTCAACACATTTAAGAACAGGATGCTTCTTATAACCGGCAGTGTCAGAACTTAATAGTGGCAAGTTGTTTTCTTTTTAGTGGTTCAGAAGACAACAGCGCGGGTAGCACTAATGATGTCTTAAGAGCTGATAAAACGTGGAAGTAAACACCTTCCAAGGCTGTTCTGAGGGCCTAGGGCAGGAGCTGGCAAAGAGGGGTCTGTCCAGCTGTCTGAGCTGAGTGCTGGGCGACCGTGGCTGGTTGTGGCGTCGGGGGACGCGTGGCCCGCTCTCGGGCGGCTCTCTGCTATAAACCCACTTCTGGCGTTGGGCAGAGAAGCAAGGTAAGGCAGTGACGACAGGGCCAAGCGGGCGGTGGGGTCCACAAGTGACCTGGACTCTGCTCTGCCCTTTTACCACAGGGAGTCTGGCCCCCCAGCTGACCCCAACTTCCGTCTCTAATCCGTGGTCAGGAAGCTGACCCGTGAGGCGGGCGGGCCTGGGGTGGAGCCCTGAGCAAGCAGGCGGCACTGGGATGCTAACTGCCTCGACCGCTCTCCCGTTCAACCCCCGGTCACACCACGGATCTTCATTAAATTAGAAGGCGCTAAGGTACTAATTACAGCAAAGTAAACCTCCTTGTTCTTTAAACTCTCCCGACTTTTAATCGTGACCACAGCTACGAAATTAATGCGGCTGCAGACGCTACACCGTGTCTCCCCGAGGCCGGCTCGGTTGGCAAATTCCTACGACCAGAAGTAAGGGGTGAACTTGGAGACAGCAGGCGCGCTTTGGGGAGGTGCAGGTGCGCCTGGAAGGACCAGATTACAGCCTTCGGAGGGGGGGGGGGGGCGCTGTCCCCTGCAGATTAGAGCGCGTTCTGACTCGGCGGTACGACCAGCACCAGCGCTTTGGGGGAGCCCACCTCAGCGCCCGGGGTTCGCGTCCCGCACCCGGCTGACCTCGGGTCACAGGACGTGCTCCGCCC
>NW_024420488.1:0-159 GCF_014898765.1 Herpailurus yagouaroundi
TTTCCTTTTCCTGGATTTACCGCATTGTTGATTCATTACCACTGAACTCAAAGGCACAGGACTCTGCATCGCGAGCCTCAGCAGGACCTACCTGCACAGGAGTTTTGTCAGTGAGGCTCATCTCACCTTCTTGTGCTTAGGAACACCAGTCAGCCCTGC
>NW_024420488.1:169-3947 GCF_014898765.1 Herpailurus yagouaroundi
CTCCCAATTAAGGGAAAGTGAGCTTCCCTGAAACATTTGTTTCTTGTATTTGTCCAACTTCCTTCCTATAAAAAACCTCTTATTTGTACGCTTCCTAGGGGCTCCTCTTCCCCATGCCAAATTGTATGCTCCCTCAAACTTGTATCCCTTAATGCAATTGATTAGATCTTTGAATTGACCTGGTTGATTGTTTTTAAACACAAGCAGTAACACATCAGAGATGTGGATGGGCTGGGGTGGGGGTGAGACAGGGAAGGGAGTCCATAGGTAGTGTTCCAAGGGCAGGAGGGACAGGGTGACAGCAGGCTCCAGGGCTGTATGCTGGGGAGCCGTGTTTTCATGGGTTACTGCCTTGATGAGGAGAAAAAGCACGAGAGGTAGGGTCCCTTTTCCATGCCACCCAAGACTTGGTCCCCAGCACCTGAGTTAGGACCTCGGGAAACAGAATGGAGGCTGGTGACAGGGAGAAGCTGGAAGCGGGAGAGGAGGGTCAGACCCAGAGGGGAAGTGAGAATCTGAGTAGGTGTCCAGGGTTGAGGGCGGAGCCCATCTGCATTGTCAGGGAGACTCAGGGCAGGCGTGTGTGTTGAGAAGGAAGTCAGAAGAGAGGGGCTGCGTGTGGGGAGGTTTGTGAGAACAGACGCCAAAGACCCACTTTCCGAGAGAAAGAAAGAACATCTGCACATAAGATGCTGTTGTTGCAACTGGTGTTGCTCACGGTTCTTGTCCCAGGTGGTGACAGCGACGATGGTGAGGACGGTGGCCCTGCTCAGAGAGTGTATATGTGTGTGATGTGTGTACATGCGTGCATGCAAATGCATGCATGCGCATGCACACGTGTATCATGTGTGCTCATGTGTCATGTGTGCATGTTTGTGCCTACACGCGTGTGATGTGCATACGTTTGTGTGTCAGTGTGTGTGAACATGTGTGTCATATGTGTGCTTCTGTGCCTGCATGTGTGTGTTATAAATGTGTGCTTTTAGAGGACCATGTGTGCATCTCTGTGTCTGCATGTGTGCACGTGTGCATCATTTACGTCCATGTGCTTGTGTGCCTACACGTGTGCAAGTATGTATGAGTGTGTGTGCATAGGTGCCTGTGTTTGTTTCTCTGCATGTATCTGCATGTGTGTCTGTATGTGTGCAAGTCTGTGTGTGACACATGTGCACAACTGCTTGTGTGTCTGTATGGTTGTGTTTTAATAGGTGTATGTGTGTATTTGTATGTGAAGGTGTACATGTGTATCTGTGTATGTCAGTTTGTGCAAGAGTGTGTAATGTAAGTTTGCATGGGTGTGTCACTGTTTGTGCACACTCGCCTGTGTGTGCACTCATGGTGTGGGTTCTCCAGCACATATCTGGGGAATGAGAATGTCCACCCAGTTCCTTTCTACACATCCCTGACCCCAGGGCCCTGTTCTGTGCTGAACGATGGTTTCAGAATGATGGGCTCAGAGCTTTGGGCAACACGTGTTTCCTCAGAGAACTATGGCTCCATGTCCTCCAGATTTCAGTGCCCCTCGCTGGCACCTTTTTCTGATTCTCTCTTCTTTGCAATGCCTCCCTCACTCTATCTGTTCTGACACAGACTTCCAGGGGCCGAACTCCTTCCGAATCATCCTGACAACATCTTTTTACAACCGTTCCTGGACACAAAACCTTGGCTCAGCTTGGCTGGATGAGCTTCAGACTCATGGCTGGGACAGCAAGACCGGTATTCTCATACACCTGCGACCTTGGTCCAAGGGCAACTTCAGCAACAGGGAGCTGATGGAACAGGAAAGGTCATTACATGCAGCATCCATTGCATTTCCTCTGATATTTCAGAACCACGTCAGTCAATGGCAGCTTGAATGTGAGCTCGGGTCCCTCAGGGCAGGTGGGATTGAGGTGGCCGGTGTGTGTCGCCATGAATTCCTTCTTCCTCCAGGAAAGAGCCTCCCCTGGCTGCTGAACCTTTCGACTCCCCTTCATAAAAGGGAATCACACCCGTGTGTTCAGGAGGCAGAAGCCAGACCCCGAACTTGAAAAGCTTCACGCCTTCTGCTATTTCCCCTCCGCTCCTTGACCTCAGGCTGTGTTCTCCTGTCTCTCACCAGAGTCTCCCATGACCACCCCATTCCCTGGCCTCCAGCCAGAGACTCTCCTCTCCTTCACTCTGTGACTGATCCTCGAATTGTGCTTTACTCCTCATTGAGTCCTCTCATCAACATCTGTCCATGTGTTCCGTGTACCCACTACCCCCCCTCACCCTGGATGGTTTTATCACAGCTCTCCTGCTGAGCCCTCTCCTGTTCTCTGCCCACAGCCTTCCAGTCTCTCCTCCAACAGTTGTTCCTTCCTCAGTCATTCGCCTCTTCCTCTGCTGCAGTGACCACCACTTCCCCTCTGTGTGAGCCTCCACTTAAACCAAACTTTGCTCCATTCCTTCCAATACCCTCAACTTCTCCCTCTGCTTCCTCTGTTATTGGCTTCTACTTACCTCGTTTCATCTCTTTCCCTCCCCGTTTCCTATAACTTACAGTCTCTTTTGCCAGATCCTTTTCAGGTACAGCTGGTCAAAAGCTGTGTGCTGCCCTTTGGAGAGGCACCAGTAGGATTTTTGTGGATTGCGTATCAAGGATCAGATCTCGTGAGCTTCCAGAACACGTCATGGTGGCCATCTCCAAAGGGAGGAAGGAGGGCTCAGCAGGTCTCCAAACTATTCAATCAGTACCATGTGGTCAACTTACGATTACAAGCACACGTTAATGACATCTGCCCCGTTTCCTCTTGGGTCTACTTGATGCAGGGAAGGCAGATCTTCAGCGGCAAGGTCAGTCCTGCTCCCTCCCTCCAAGCTTTCTTTCTACACTCAGAAACTTGCAACATTTCCTCAAACTCAGGGATAAAAGGGGCCAAGAGGGAGAGGGCTGATGGTGGTGGGTTTCTAGAGGTGGAAAGATGTGTGTATCTAAAGCGATGTGAGGATCTTCCCTCTCAGTCTGAGAATTCCTGTCCTGTCTCTGCAGTGAGGCCAGAAGCCTGGCTGTCCACTGGCCCCAGTCAGGGGCCTGGCCATCTGCTCCTTGTGTGCCACGTCTCTGGCTTCTACCCAAAGCCAGTGTGGGTGATGTGGATGCGGGGTGACCAGGAGCAACAGGGCACCTGGCGAGGCGACGTCTTGCCCCATGCTGACGGGACATGGTATCTTCAGACGTCCTTGGATGTGGAAGCCAGGGAGGCAGCCGGCCTGTCTTGCCGAGTGAGACACAGCAGTCTAGGAGGCCAGGACATGGTCCTCTACTGGGGTGAGAAAGGGCTGGTGCCCGGCAGGGAAAGGGTGGTCCTCCAGCAGTGCAGGAGAGACAGATACAAAGTTGGGATTCTAGGGACTCCAGATCATAAAAGACTAAAATTTAGTGACCTAAGAAATGGAGAGCTGGGTGTGAGGGTCCTGTAGATGTAGCAGGAAGCAGAGGGTCGGTTGAAGGGTTCATCTGTGAGCAGGGATGGGAGAGGAGAAAGAGGAAGGGTGGTTGGTGAGGCAGAGGGTGACGGGAGCAAAAGGGACCAGGAAGGTGCAGTTGAACCCAGGATGGATGGGAATTGACACCCTCTGTGCACCGAACCCACAGAGCAGCACCGCCCCGTGGGCTTGGTCTTCTTGGCGGCGGTCGTGCCCCTGGTGCTTCTGCCAGGTCTTGCGTTCTGGCTCTGGAAGCGCTGGTAAGACTCTGGAACCATATTTCTGCTCTTTCCCGCTTATCTCCACACCTTCCTGTCTGTCCTCACCT
>NW_024420489.1:0-15819 GCF_014898765.1 Herpailurus yagouaroundi
ATGAGATATAGATAGTAAGTGGTGAAAGATTTTTGGTCAGGGATTGATACTGTACTATAATTGTTGGAAACAGCATCAGACTTAGCTCTGAGACTTAAATGACTTTGGGCACATTTTGTACTTAACATCTCTCTGCTTCAGTTTTCTTTTAATTAGAAGTAGAAGTTATAACAATCTCTACCTCATAGAGTTATTAGGATTAGGTATAATACTGTAAGTAAACTATTTGGCAAAGTACTTGGTATTTAAGAAAACATTGATTTATATTTGTGTTAATTAAAATAAGTTGATGTCTAAGCAATAATTGCCAACAACTCTTTAAAAATACTACACAGTTGTACCTGAATTAGGGAATCATAAATTAGATGGTTATGATGGAGGTGCTTAGAGTTGAGATAAGTATGAACAGGGAAAGAAAATAATATTTTTTTAGAAATTGATGCGATAAGATGGAGTTACAAATGATAAATGAAGTGAGATGAGTAAAACAACATTTCAAGTTTACATAGGGGAATGGTGTTTCCACATACACGGGAATCTGGAAGCTGATGTGAAGTTGAGCGAATAGCATGAATGAGAATAATAAGTCTGGTTTTAGAAATATGATTGCAAATATGGGGTGGGGAAAGCCCAAGTAAAATTAAGTACCTGTTGCTGGAGTAACTCATACAGTCAATACCTACTTAAAAGGTATTAGAAAATCAAATGGTGTTCCTCACTGCCCAGCCAGCCTGTGTCTCCAGTAGGGTGTGTCACACACTCCCTGGAATGGCTATTTCATACTTTTCTTTGTCCTCAAGTACCCTGCATCCTCTTTTCCATCCTTGCTTTCAGCTTTTGGCCTTGCCTCATAATTTTTAATTTTGTTTGTAAGAAGCTTTCAAATCCAAACTTCCTTCCATCCTCTTCCACCAACTCTGTGTACTTCCTTGCAATTGTGCTCATATTCTCTACTGTGAGAGTGGAGGCAGGCTCTCTCATAAAGCCAATTCCTTCGCTTAAATTTTGGTTTCATTCCCTCGCACGTCTTAATGAATACCTTCTTTGGGTTATTCCCTTCTTTTTCCTGCGTTATCAAACTAGCATCTCCCTGAAATATGGCAGGTCAAGTTAGAGTTGCAATAGAAACTGACTTTTGGCTACCCTATTGCCCCTTATAACTCAAAACTTTACATCACCATTCCAGAACTTACACTGACTCTATATAATTCACTTTTCCCACCACCATCCACTCCTTCCTGGAACAGCTACGTTTATGATAATTTATTTTTCTTGTCTTATTTTCTTTTCTCCAGCTTTCTCCATCTCAGTAAATGACATAAGACAGACTGAAAATCTAAGTTCTTTCCCTAAGACCCAAATTTTTTCTTTAAGTTCTGTTGTATCCCCAAACTTTATCTCAGATCTGATTATTCTTTTTCCAATTACCCTTCATTATTTGAGTCTTAAGTCATGATCTGT
Organism: Herpailurus yagouaroundi; assembly: GCF_014898765.1. NCBI lineage: Eukaryota > Metazoa > Chordata > Mammalia > Carnivora > Felidae > Herpailurus > Herpailurus yagouaroundi. Next base: position 1,462 of record NW_024420489.1, read on the forward strand.
AGTTTCTTGGACCCTACATATAGCATTTTCCACATAAAGGAGTGATCTTAAAATGTAACCCAATAAGGTTTTCACTTCCTTACCTCAGTAGCTTCACCACAGCTCCTGGGTAAAATCCACAAATCCTTAGCATGTTTTATGATGCCTCTTTCTCTAACCTCATCTTATGCCATTCCCTTCACTCTTTACTGGAGCAGCTGTACTGGTCTGTCTTTTAACTCCAGTACCTTTTACCTCCTCATGTTGCTCACTCCTCATACTGAAACTTAAATTTCAGTTTCATAGGGAGGGATTCTGCAACTACTTTGCATAGGGTAACCTCTCCCCCCCTCCTCCCGAAACGCACTTTTTCTTACATTACGAATGTAATCATTCTTTACATTTGCCCCATATTTTTTCTCCTCAAAGCACGTATCACAGTTTGTGGTTGGTCTTTTTTCTGTCTCTCCTATTAGAAGCTTCATGAGGGCATATCTTGCTCAATATTTTATTCTTACCATCAACCTCAGCACCTGGAACTTGGTAGGATCTCAGCTGCTTTTGTTGAATTAATGAAAGTCCTTTACGTATTTGCAAATGTGAAATTGAACTTTGTCTGAAAGACTAAGACTAGAGATTTTTTGAAATCATCAACAGAAGTAAAAGATTTAAAAAGCACAATGTTCAGAAGAGAGTATTGAGAGAAAAGAGAGCAGTGAGCTTTGTGACTAGGCTATAGAAAGGCCTCATAGGATGTGAAAGGAAAAAAGAATTGTGTAATTTGAGCATAGAGTCTCAAGGAAATCTCAAATGAGGTACAGCAAAAAGTAAATGGATAAAAACTGTTAGAAAAAGCATAAGGTGCTTGTTTCTCTAAAAAAGCAGTTTTAGTAGAACAGAAACTATAATTTTATTTGTAGAGAGTTTGAGTATATTAAGAAAAAAGGAGCCACTATGTATAGATAACTTGTTTAAGGCAGAAATAGAATGGCCAGTGAAATCTCTAGTAAGCCAAACAAATCTAGATGTAGAAGAAATAGATGGAAGTTTTCAAACTAAGGATATCTAATGATTCTGTTGATTGTAGTAAAAGTTTAGATGAACTAACATAAAATACCTGAATTTTTAATTGAAATTATTGAACTATTAAAAAATTAGTTCTTAGAAGACTCTCAAACTCTTACTTGAAATTGTGTAATTTTTGCATCTCTTTGGTCAATATATTTTAGTAACTTTAAAATCGTAAGGTAGAGGTTGAACATAGGTAAGATGGAGGTGAAAATAACCTACTGTTCTTAACCTTTTCCTTTCAGCTGGACAGCATGAAGTTGTAGCTATAGGCACAGGTGAATACAATTATAGCCAGTGCATTAAGCCAAATGGAAGAGTGTTGCACGATACTCACGCTGTTGTTACAGCAAGAAGGTCTCTCCTTAGGTAAGGTGACAAATATATTTAATGCTATCAAACATTAATGCTTTCAGCCCAAAGTAACCACATATCAGTGTCTTTATTTACAAATCACTGAGCCATGGATATGACATTCTTTTCCTTATGCAGGTCATCTGATTATTTCCATGTCATTTTTGAAAACCTTACAGTAACTGCAGTGTCTATAATCTGTGGATTTTAGTGGCTTCTATTATCAAGACCTTATGAGTCCATTTTAAGAGTCCTGCAACTTTTTTAATATGACATGTTTATCACTGATCAAAGTAATTAAGAGTATATAGCTTTAGATCTGGACCAAGTTGCCTTGGTAATATTTCACCCCTAAATTAGCCATATTTACCCAAAGTATTGCCAGAAAACAGTAAGTTTCCATTCATGAAGTCTATGCAAAGTTTACTATATAGCAGCATATAGATAAGGTATTCTTTTTAAGTTGTAATATAGTTGACATGTACAGTATTATACTATTTGCATGTTAGTTTGCAACACTCACTGCACCCACCACCACCATAGCAAATATGGTTACCATCTGTCACCATACAAAATTATTACAATATTATTGACTCTGTTCCCTATGCTATATTTTCATCCCCTGACCTATTTATTTTATAACTATAAGTTTGTATAGGCTGGCAGATCTTAGAGAAATAAGGGGAACTTGGATGGCTCAGTCAGTTTATCGTCCAACTCTTGATTTTGGCTCAGGTCATGATCTCAAGGTTCATGAGATTGAACCCCACATCAAGCTTTGTGCTAACAGCACAGAGCCTGCTTGCGATTCTCTCTCCCTGCCCCTCCGCAACTCACGCTGTCTCTCTGTGTCTCAAAATAAATAAATAAACATTTTTTTTTTAAATAGAGAAGGAAAAGGGCTGAGGTGAGGAGGCCTACTTTCTTCTTCCAAACTCATCAGTCACTCTGCTCCTTGTGAAAGGAGTTAATAGCAGGTAGGAGGGAGAAGTCAGGAAGGTTACTCGCTGGAAGTTCCTTCATATGAAAATATGAAAAGTAAGAAATGTGTTACTTTCTCCAGTGTCTGCCAGATTTTGGTTCCATTAAGACATTAAGCTTACTTTTTATAAAACTTTTTTGTGGAAATATTCAAACACTAGGGAGAATAGGATAATGAGTTCCATCATTCAGTTATCAGCATTCTCATACCAATATCCAATCATCAGCATATCCAGTTATAAGCTTCCTTTTTGTTAATTAAAAAGAAAACTTTTTAAAATGTTTATTTATTTTTGGGAGAGAGAGAGAAACAGAACATGGGTGGGAGAGGGGCAGAGAGAGGGAGACACAGGATCTGAAGCGGGCTCCGGGCTCTGAGCTGTCAGCACAGAGCCCCACACAGGGCTCAAACCCACAAGCCATGAGGTCGTGACCTAAGCTGAAGGACACTTAACCAACTGAGCCACCCAGGGGCCCCCAGTTATCACCATTCTGCATTTAATCTCTGCATCCTCATTTTTTGTTGGTGGTATTTTCTCTGCTAGAGTATTTGAAAATATATTTAGACATTAGTTTGTCTAAAAAACTTAAGCACGTATCTCTAATTATAAGGAAAGAATCCTATAATCTTAAAAGATAAGTTTTAGGGAAGTCCATGAAGGTAATGGAACTCATTGTTCTCTAATCCCCATTGGTGCTTATTGAATTATTTGACCTCTTTAAAATTATCTGATATGTGTATTTCTTCCCATGCTTGCCTTGTTATATACTGGTGCTTAATTTTTCATTATTTCTGAAGGAAGTACTAAAATCATGTTTTTTATTTAATAAGCAAAATAATATTTGTCTCCTGATTTGATTAGTATTCGTTTTTCAGGAGATCGTTTCACTTCTATAACTTACGGTTTTCATTGTACTGTTCTGTACTCTTGTGTTTTTGTCTTCACAACCGCTAAGAAACAGGAACCACAGTTGTTTGTTTTGTCAGGAAGAGGAAATAGAAATAAGACAGAATATTGACACCTCATGCAGGAGGCTGAGAACAGAACTTGTGAGAAAAGGAGGAATCAGTGGAGAAATGTGTATTTTGCAGGATATGACAGTTGCAGACTCAAATGTGAAATGAGTGGAGTGGTAGTCAAGGAATGGTGCTTTAAGGCAAATCACATGGCAGACTGGGCTCCAGCTGAGGAGTTCTCATACAGTTTAACTCTTCATTAAAAAAGACTAAAGTTATTTTAGGAGCTCTTATCAGGTATCAAAACTTTCAACACATAGGGAGAGACATTGCTCACAACACATATATAGATATGATACTTAAGATATATAATTTAAAAATTCTATTACTTGGTAAAGTTATAACCCCTTTATTTTAGGTACTTTTATAGACAACTTCTGCTCTTCTACAGCAAAAATCCTGCTATGATGGAAAAATCAGTATTTTGTACAGAGGCAGCTTCTAATCTACTCACTCTCAAACAGAATGTCAACATTTATCTCTATATGAACCAGTTGCCTAAAGGGTCAGCCCAGATTAAGTCACAATTGTAAGTATTATAGAAGTTATTTCTCAAAGCAGTGAGGATGTCTATGTCATATATTCTGAATACATAACAGCAATAGAACAAGTAACTTCGTATCTATCCTTGTTCTCCCTCTGCCTTGAGGTGTTATTTGTGGCTAGCTAGAGGCCACAGATTCTTTGTCCCTCCCCTCCACTTAATCTCCTCTACCTTACCACTTTCTTTCTATGCTGTTGAAAATTTCCTTTCAAGTTTGAAGACTTCATAAACAGTAGGGAAGCATGGATTTATGCACTCTTCACATGTTATTACAGAATCAAGAAATGCAGTTTGCTTTTCTGGTCGATCTGTGGCCAAAACTTCATTATCTTGATGAATGGGTAGCATCAGAAATTTAAACAGTACAGACACGCACAAAGGAGAAAGCAAAATTCACTTCAAGTCTCACCATATAGAGATAATAATGGTTAATATTTTGTTAATAATTCTTACAGTTATACCTTTGAAAACAAGGGCAAGGAGTATTCCTGGAGGGAAAATTCAAGAAAAACTATTTTACATTTTTTAACACATTTTATTGGAAAAGATCTTGAACACAAATTGTCAGAATTTTTTTTTTCATTCTCTTTGTAGTTTAAAAAAATATTCATACAGAGAAAGAAAATAACTTAGGAACTGTGGTAGGAACAAAAATTAGGTATTCATTTGATTTTAAGGGACACAAAGAAAGTAAAAAGAATTTATCTTTGCCAGAAGCTCTAAATATGGTTAATTTATGTTTGGTATTAATCTTATAGAACTATGTTACTCCATTCCTACCTTGCTTTGGTTTTGCATCTATTTCTGTTCGTGAAATTAAATGAACACTGGCAAGTTAAACATGTCTGAAAAAAATTCTATTATTTTAAATAATAAAATTTATTATTTTGAGAGAGAGCATGCATGTGTGAGCAGGGGAGGGGTAGAGAGAGAGAGACAGAATCCCAAGTAGGCTCCATGATGTCACCACAGAGCCCGATGTGGGCTTGAACTCACAAACTGTGAGATCACGACCTGAGCCAAAATCAAGAGTCAGATGCTTAACTGACTGAGCCACCCAGATGCCCCCCATTCTTTTTTTATTTTTTTTAATTTTTTTAATGTTTGTTTATTTTTGAGAGAGAGAGAGAGACATAGAGCACTAGTGGGGGAGGGGCAGAGAGAGGGAGACACAGAATCCGAAGCAGGCTCCAGGCTCTGAACTGTCAGCACAGAGCCCTATGTGGGGTTTGAACTCATGGACTACAAGATTATGACCCAAGCCAAAGTCAGATGCTCAACCGACTGAGCCACCCAGGCACCCCACCCCCAGTTCTTAAGTACATAAAGATTTTTTAAAGTTTTAATTTAAATTCCAGTGTAATATTAGTTTCTGGGGTGCAGTATAGTGATTCACAATTTCCATTCAGCATGCAGTGTTCATCACAAGTGCACTTCTTAATCCCTATCACCTATTTATTCCATCCCCCCATCCACCTACACTCTGGTAACCATCATTCTCTACAGTTAACATTCTGTTTCTTTGTTTGCCCCCCCACCTTTTCTCACCTTTGCTCATTTGTTTTGTTAAAACACTAATTGAGCTTAAATTCCACGTCTGAGTGAGATCACCTGGTATTTTTCTTTTTCTGACTGACTTTCACTTAGCATAATACTCTCTAGCTCCATCTGTGTTGCTGCAAATGGCAAGATTTTGTTCTTCTTTATGGCTGAGTAATATTCCACTGTTTTTTTTTTTTAAAGGGATAAAACTTTTCTTTTTCTAGGCGTCTTAATCCACATTCTATATCTGCATTTGAAGCCAATGAAGAGCTGAGTCTCCATGTGGCTGTTGAAGGCAAAATTTATCTGACTATCTACTGTCCTGCAGATGTTGTTAATAGAGTAAGCAGTATGTCTTCAAGTGACAAATTGACAAGATGGGAAGTGCTTGGTGTACAGGGAGCATTGCTGAGTCACTTTATACAGCCAGTTTATATCAGCAGTATACTTGTTGGTGAGTGGGATTTCAGTACCTCCTGACCTCTTTTACTAAGTAAATATATTAATCAGTGTAAAACCAGATTTTTGCACTCTTGAGCCTTTATTTAAGGTAAAAAACACATTCACTGTTTTGTTGAGATTTTCATTTCATGGTAGCTTATAATCATACTTAGTATAATATGACTTCTGCTTTCTTATCAGGAGGAGAAAAATTAATATTTTAAATTAGCCACTTAGATATATTATACCTTAGATACATTATACCTTGAACTTATACTTTTGTTTGCACAATATTTAATTATTTTTCCTTTTCTTTTAGAAAAAGGTGTTTCCTTGAACTTCTCAAATCTAAAAGTTTGTCTTTAGTTATCCTTGAAGTAAGAAAAAATATTAAGTGCCCATTTTGGGTTTTTTCCTACCTTTTTCATGCATTTGGTTATGATCTGGATCCTTTAAATTGGTCAAATGAGTAGGAAGTAGCTAGAGCACAAGATAAATAACATGAATTAGCAATTTACTTCTTTCTGTGGTGGGAGGTATTACAGAATGCTGTACTTATATTTGAATGGTTATTTCAGGCATTATTTCAGTAAACAGTTTTGGGGCTCAGTTTTATAGTTTTCATAAAGCCCTAGGTATTGCAAAACTTTAATTCCCTTGTGAAACACTTTAAATTATACTGTTACTTGGTTCTTCTTTGCTTACCATTTTTAATAACAGTTGCATGTACAAGCTTTAGATCCTCACATGGGTAAAATTTTTGTTTTTAGTGGTACTATTTCTTATATTTTTTCTTGTTTTTTTTTTTTGTTTGTTTGTTTGTTTAGATATACCATTTCTTAGAAATTTCTCTTACAGGTAAAACTTTTTCAGTTCCATGTGTATATAAGATTCTGTATTTTCTTCCTATTTTTGTTTGGCTTTAATAAATTGTAAAAAGGAAAATGATTATTTTTTTTTTAATTTTCTAATATTAACCTTATTTTCTTTGTATAGGAAATACATTATTTGATTCACAATTCAAAAGATTCAGGAGGGTTTTCAGTAAAGCTTCTCTCCCATCCTAGTGCCCCAGGCACCCAATTTACTTCTGTGGCATTCATTGTTACTAGTTTTTTGTTTTTCTTTCCAAAGATAGTTTATGCTTATAGAAATAAATGAATACATTCTTTCCTTTTTCTTCTCTTTTCTTTTCTTTTCTATTCTGTATTTTATGTGAATAGATGATAACAGCTCATATTATTTGCACCTTTTTTCATTTAATAATGTATCTTGGAAGTTTTTCCATGTTGAGTATGTAAAGAATTTCCTCATTATTCGTGGCTCACTGTGTAATATTTCCTTGTATAAATGTATCATAATTTATTTAACCATTTTTAGGTTGTGGTAATTTTAGGTTGTTTGTAGGGTGGTTTTTTGTTTTTTTGTTTTTTTTGCCACTGCCAAAATGCTACAGTGAATGACCTTTTTATATTTATTATTTATGCATGTAAAATATATTACTAAGATGAATTCCTGGAAGTAGAATTGCAGGCAAAGAAGTATGCATTAGCAGTTTTGAAAAATATTACTAAGTTACCCTCCAAATCATATTGCCCCTGGTAAATATGGCAGTGCCTGCTATTCTTATCCTCAAAAGTGCTTACTTCTAAATCTACTTTTTCCAAATACATATTCATATAGATGATACATTTCTTAGATTTAACTTAGTTACCAAGGTTCTTTGCAATATTTTCTTTTAGTCAGGTCAGATACTCTCTCAGACACTTAAACTTTCCTCAGTCTCCTTTAAGAAAGGCTCTTTTTCTTTTTGAATGTCTATTAAGTATCTAAGAATTATCTATGCTTTCTCTAGAATCACAGCTTTCTTTGACTCTGATGAGGAAGGTATTTTAAAATATGTCATTTATATGACATAACTCCATACTATATTTAGTTTCTCAAAAGGATGGATATAGGTTCTTGTAAAATTACTTGGAATTTAGCTAGTGGTTGGGGCGCCTGGGTGGCTCAGTCTGTTGGGCGTCTGACTTTGGTTCAGGTCATGATCTCACAGCTTTTGAGTTTGAGCCCCACATCGGGCTCTGTGCTGACAGCTCAGAGCCTGGAGCCTGCTTTGGATTCTGTGTTTCCCTCTCTCTGTCTACCCCTCCTCCGCTCATGCTCTCTCTCTATCTCAAAAATAAATAAACAATAAAAAACATTTTTTTAATTAAAAAAAAAAGAATTTAGCTAGTGGTTTAGGATAGGAACTTAAAAATCTTGTCATTTTGAGTTCATCTTGCACCTAGCAATGGGGAACACCAGGTAACGATAAAACACTATATAAGACTTTGTAAAATTGTTTCTGCTCTCTTTTCTTGGCATCTTTGTGGGACACATCTAAAGCTAACTGATGTTCTGTCTGGTATAGTCTAAATGATTTTAATGTGTATAAGTTTGTAACAAAGGCACATTTTTGGATTTCTTATCATCTCTATTTTGTGTCTGGTGGAGGAGGTAGGAAGTTTTGAGGCAGAGGAATATACATTTTAAAAGAGCACCATTGGGTGATTCTTATACAGATGATGTGAATGGCTCTTTGAGACATACTCATTTAAAGTGTCTGTACACTAAAAGAATGTGATTTGGAGAGCTAAAAGAATCCTGAGTTCACTGAACTGTATTAGTAGTCTAGTATAGCTGCTCACTTAATAATAAACTCTTTTTATGTCATTCCTGATAGAGGATCATCTGACCTTAGTTTAAAAGCATCTAGTAATGTGGAGCATAGGATTTAAAGCCAATCTCTTCTATTAATTGAATAGCTCCAATTCTTTTAAAAACGAATTTCTCCATATTTATTACTTCCCTTTAATTAAATCTAGTTCTTTGAGAATAGTGACCTCATCCCATTCTCTTTTAATAAGTCTCATGAAAGTTTTTACAGTTCTTTATTTTGATTCTTAAAAACCTAATTTACTAGATCAGTTACCAATGGAGAGTATTATATTTTAAGACTTATTTAACATTTTAAAAAGTTAACAGAAACAAATTTTATGTTCTAGATATTGTCAGATATTTATCATTTTATGGTAGTATTCTTTTTCTTTTTTAGGAAAAAATCTTAGACTTGCATTTAAAAAGACATTTACTATTATTTGAATAGAAAGCAATCCAGACTAATATGGAAGAAATTTCACTTTGCTTAGGTACTTAAAAACAGCTGGATTTATATTTTCAAGGTTTTTAAGATATATTTTGCAAATTTGTTATTCTGTTAAGATAAGGTCATCTGTCTAAACATTTCAAGAGTGTTTGTCCAGAGGTATTCCCATCCAGGAGTGCTTTTCATATGCTGATTTGAATTGTACATTTGGATTATAAAGAATACTAATTGCTGATTCCCTCCTGTTGAAACTGTTTTAAACATAGATTTAAACATTTCATAACCTTAGAGATTATGTTACTCCTTTTTTTTTTTTTTTTTTTTTTTTTTTAAAGATCAGTGATTGGAGGTTCACAATGTTAATAAAAGACTTGCCCAAAATCATTCAGTTTGCCTATCGGCAGAGCCAAGACTCAAACCTAGTCTTATAACTTCTCATGCTGGTGCTTTTTTTTATTAAATTGAGCTCTGACAGCTTTGTCTGAGCATAGCCAGTGACTAGAATTTCACTGCTATGTCTCTTAAACTTGATGGTCTTGAAGGCAGATGCTATGCCACACTCATCTTGGTCTGGATTATGTTCCCTAGAACAAATGTAAATGTTTCATGAATAAATGGTTTGAGTCAGCATGTTTTATTGTTGAAAGTGCTTTTATTTTTCTACTTAAAACGTATTCTGCCTGGAACAGTTAAAAAATAATTTTTTTTTAATTCTTTGCTCTTGTTATATTTGATGATCATCTGGGAAGCTTTTAAAATAATATGGGAATTAAGCATTGGTATTAATATTCCAATCCCTAGTGATTCTAATGTGCGTCTAGAATTGATAATTATTGCTTTCTGGCAATCTAATCTTTATATTCCTTTTTCATCAGGTATTTATTGAGCCACCTACTAAATGCTAGGTGCTGTGTACTGTTGTGTTACCCTCAGTGGTGCCCTTTGTGTAAAATACAGAGTGAGTGTTATGAATACACACACAGGATGCTTCTTGCCTTATGTCTTCTTCTAGCCACACATTTGTGTTTCACAGGAACGTGATTTGTTTTCTCCAGATGTTCTGTGGTATATGGGTGCTGGTGGTAACAATGTAATGCTTCAGAATAATTACAATGTTCTAAATGTCGTAGGACCAGTGCACAGTTCTCTAATGTTTGATTTAGATACTTCATTCTTATTCATGCAGCTTCAGTTTTTATTAGCTACTTCAGGAACCATTTCTTTTTTTTTTTTTTAATATATGTAATTTATTGTCAAATTGGTTTCCATACAACACCCAGTGCTCATCCCAAAAGATGCCCTCTTCAATGCCCATCACCTACCCTTCCCTCTCTCCCACCCCCCCATCAACCCTCAGTTTGTTCTCAGTTTTTAAGAGTCTCTTATGCTTTGGCTCTCTCCCACTCTAACCTCTATTTTTTTTTTCCTTCCCCTCCCCCATGGGTTTCTATTAAGTTTCTCAGGATCCACATAAGAGTGGACACATATGGTATCTGTCTTTCTCTGTATGGCTTATTTCACTTAGCATCACACTCTCCAGTTCTATCCACATTGCTACAAAGAGCCATATTTCATTCTTTCTCATTGCCACGTAGTACTCCATTGTGTATATAAAGCACAATTTCTTTATCCATTCATCAGTTGATGGACATTTAGGCTTTTTCTACAATTTGGCTATTGTTGAGAGTGCTGCTATAAACTTGGGGTACAAGTGCCCCTATGCATCAGTACTCCTGTATCCCTTGGGTAAATTCCTAGCAATGCTACTGCTGGGTCATAGGGTAGGTCTATTTTTAATTTTCTGAGGAAGCTCCACACTGTTTACAGGAACCATTTCTATTGATTTACATTACACTTATGGTAGATTATGCTCCTGAGAATCTTTTCTGTATAAAAAGCTGTCAAGTTGGGGCGCCTGAGTGGCTCAGTCGGTTGAGTATCTGACTTTGGCTCAGGTCATGATCTCACGGTCTGTGGGTTCAAGCCCCATGTCAGGCTAGGTGCTGACAGCTCTGAGCCTAGAGCCTCCTTCAGATTCTGTGTCTCCTTCTCTCTGCCCCTCCCCTACTCATGCTCTGTCTCTCTCTCTCTGTCAAAAATAAATAAAAATTTATTTATTTATTTATTTATTCATTTATTTATTTATTTATTTATTTTAATATATGAAATTTATTGTCAAATTGGTTTCCATACAACACCCAGTGCTCATCCCCAAAGGTGCCCTCCTCAATACCCATCACCCACCCTCTCCTCCCTCCCACCCCCCATCAACCCTCAGTTTGCTCTCAGTTCTCAACAGTCTCTTATGCTTTCGCTCTCTCCCACTCTAACCACTTTTTTTTTTTTCCTTCCCCTCCCCCATGGGTTTCTGTTAAGTTTCTCAGGATCCACATAAGAGTGAAACCATATGGTATCTGTCTTTCTCTGTATGGCTTATTTCACTTAGCATCACACTCTCCAGTTCCATCCACGTTTCTACAAAAGGCCATATTTCATTTTTTCTCATTGCCACGTAGTATTCCATTGTGTATATAAACCACAATTTCTTTACCCATTCATCAGTTGATGGACATTTAGGCTCTTTCCATAATTTGGCTATGGTTGAGAGTGCTGCTATAAACATTGGGGTACAAGTGCCCCGATGCTTCAGCACTCCTGTGTCCCTTGGGTAAATTCCTAGCAGTGCTTTTGCTGGGTCATAGGGTAGGTCTATTTTTAATTTTCTGAGGAACCTCCACACTGCTTTCCAGAGCGGCTGCACCAATTTGCATTCCCACCAACAGTGCAAGAGGGTTCCCATTTCTCCACATCCTCTCCAGCATCTATAGTCTCCTGATTTGTTCATTTTGGCCACTCTGACTGGCATGAAGTGATATCTGAGTGTGGTTTTGATTTGTATTTCCCTGATAAGGAGCGACGCTGAACATCTTTTCATGTGCCTGTTGGCCATCCGGATGTCTTCTTTAGAGAAGCGTCTATTCATGTTTTCTGCCCATTTCTTCACTGGGTTATTTGTTTTTCGGGTGTGGAGTTTGGTGAGCTCTTTATAGATTTTGGATACTAGCCCTTTGTCCGATATGTCATTTGCAAATATCTTTTCCCATTCCGTTGGTTGCCTTTTTTGTTGGTTGTTTCCTTTGCTGTGCAGAAGCTTTTTATCTTCATAAGGTCCCAGTAATTCACTTTTGCTTTTAATTCCCTTGCCTTTGGGGATGTGTCGAGTAAGAGATTGCTAGGGCTGAGGTCAGAGAGGTCTTTTCCTGCTTTCTCCTCTAGGGTTTGGATGGTTTCCTGTCTCACATTCAGGTCCTTGATCCATTTTGAGTTTATTTTTGTGAATGGTTTGAGAAAGTGGTCTAGTTTCAACCTTCTGCATGTTGCTGTCCAGTTCTCCCAGCACCATTTGTTAAAGAGACTGTCTTTTTTCCATTGCATGTTCTTTCCTGCTTTGTCAAAGATGAGTTGGCCATACGGTTGTGGGTCTAGTTCTGGGGTTTCTATTCTATTCCATTGGTCTATGTGTCTGTTTTTGTGCCAATACCATGCTGTCTTGATGATGACAGCTTTGTAGTAGAGGCTAAAGTCTGGGATTGTGATGCCTCCTGCTTTGGTCTTCTTCTTCAAAATTACTTTGGCTATTTGGGGCCTTTTGTGGTTCCATATGAATTTTAGGATTGCTTGTTCTAGTTCTGAGAAGAATGCTGGTGCAATTTTGATTGGGATTGCATTGAACGTGTAGATAGCTTTGGGTAGTATTGACATTTTGACGATATTTATTCTTCCAATCCATGAGCAGGGAATGTCTTTCCATTTCTTTATATCTTCTTCAATTACCTTCATAAGCTTTCTATAGTTTTCAGCATACAGATCCTTTACATCATTGGTTAGATTTATTCCTAGGTATTTTATGCTTCTTGGTGCAATTGTGAATGGGATCAGTTTCTTTATTTGTCTTTCTGTTGCTTCATTGTTAGTGTATAAGAATGCAACTGATTTCTGTACATTGATTTTGTATCCTGCAACTTTGCTGAATTCATGTATCAGTTCTAGCAGACTTTTGGTGGAGTCTGTCGGATTTTCCATGTATAATATCATGTCATCTGCAAAAAGCGAAAGCTTGACTTCATCTTTGCCAATTTGGATGCCTTTGATTTCCTTTTGTTGTCTGATTGCTGATGCTAGAACTTCCAGCACTATGTTAAACAACAGCGGTGAGAGTGGGCATCCCTGTCGTGTTCCTGATCTCAGGGAAAAAGCTCTCAGTTTTTCCCTGTTGAGGATGATGTTAGCTGTGGGCTTTTCATAAATGGCTTTTATGATCTTTAAGTATGTTCCTTCTATCCCGACTTTCTCAAGGGTTTTTATTAAGAAAGGGTGCTGGATTTTGTCAAAGGCCTTTTCTGCTTCGAATGACAGGATCATATGGTTCTTCTCTTTTTTTTTTGTTAATGTGATGTATCACGTTGATAGATTTGCGAATGTTGAACCAGCCCTGCATCCCAGGAATGAATCCCACTTGATCATGGTGAATAATTCTTTTTATATGCTGAATTCGATTTGCTAGTATCTTATTGAGAATTTTTGCATCCATATTCATCAGGGATATTGGCCTGTAGTTCTCTTTTTTGACTGGGTCTCTGTCTGGTTTAGGAATCAAAGTAATACTGGCTTCATAGAATGAGTCTGGAAGTTTTCCTTCCCCTTCTATTTCTTGGAATGGCTTGAGAAGGATAGGTATTATTTCTGCTTTAAACGTCTGGTAGAACTCCCCTGGGAAGCCATCTGGTCCTGGACTCTTATTTGTTGGGAGATTTTTGATAACCGATTCAATTTCTTTGCTGGTGATGGGTCTGTTCAAGCTTTCTATTTCCTCCTGATTGAGTTTTGGAAGCGTGTGGGTGTTTAGGAATTTGTCCATTTCTTCCAGGTTGTCCAATTTGTTGGCATATAATTTTTCATAGTATTCCCTGATAATTGTTTGTATCTCTGAGGGATTGGTTGTAATCATTCCATTTTCATTCATGATTTTATCTATTTGCATCATCTCCCTTTTCTTTTTGAGAAGCCTGGCTGGAGGTTTGTCAATTTTGTTTATTTTTTCAAAAAACCAACTCTTGGTTTCGTTGATCTGCTCTACAGTTTTTTTACATTCTATATTGTTTATTTCAGCTCTGATCTTTATTATTTCTCTTCTTCTGCTGGGTTTAGGCTCTCTTTGCTGTTCTGCTTCTATTTCCTTTAGGTGTGCTGTTAGATTTTGTATTTGGGATTTTTCTTGTTTCT
>NW_024420490.1:0-40700 GCF_014898765.1 Herpailurus yagouaroundi
GCCCCAAGGCCTATTGATTTTCTGTAACGACACAAAATCTTCAATAAAAATCTTACGTGAAATCCCATGTGATTGTGTTTCTCATAATTTTATTTGGGTTATAAACGAAAAATCATCTAGTCTGGCAACACCTCTTCAGGCTTTGTTTGATGCTAGAAGGAGCTGGGGGTGGTAGGTTTGTTTTCACCTCCCCATTTTTGTCTTGCATGATCTGTATTCGAAAACTTACTGGCCAAGTTCCGGACCTATGTTTCGGAAGTCTCCTCTGTTGCTTTCCTCTCCAGAGTTGGGCTGCCTACCCCCTGTCAAACAGGAGGCCATCTTCCCCACGCTCTCCTTCTGATCTGGCACTGGAAATAGACACAGGTCTTTCCATCCCAGGCTCCAGAAAGAGTACGGTATCCCCTCCGGTCTTGCCTTTTGACATCTTTTTCTTAGGAACAAACACGACTCCTTCTTAGATGGTGATCGAGAAGGTGACGTTTGCCAAGCACTTTGTGTACCAGATACAATTTAAAACCTTGATATGTATAACCTCAATTCTTCGTATCACCATATGAAACGTGTACTGGGACTATCCATATTTTACAGATGATGAAACATGAGGCACAGAGGTTAGTGACTTGGCCAGGGTCTCCTAGCCATCAAATTGCAGAGCCCGGGACGTGTGCCCCGGTGGGAGACCGGTGCCGCCTCCACGCTGGGCTGTTGGGGAATTGCTCCCGTGGAAGACCTCCCACAGCTTACAGCGGCTTGTCCGGTAGCTAGCCCTTTCCAGGGTGACCTTGAGGGACCACACAGGGAACAAAGGAGATAACTGCCCACTGATGCAGCACCCCAAAACTTCCCCAAGGGGAGGAAGAGGCTCGCGTGCTGCCGTTCCCCTTTCTTCGTGCACACCAGCACCACAGTCTAGCGTCTGGTGTATGCAACCGCCTTGGAAGGAGTTCTCGAATGACACTGCCAGTATAGTCACCAAAAAGCGTACCTAGGACGGCTCTGAGGGTGACCAAGCTCCCGGTTTGCCTGGACCAGAGAGGTTCCCTGGGACATGAGGCTTAACGTGCTAACCGATGGTCACCCAGCTCCTGATGTGGGGTGGGTTTGTCCGGTCTGCCTTTCCAGTAAGGTCCCAGAGACCCACTTCCCTTTACAAATACAGACTGGGCTGAACTGGTTTTGCCAGGGATTCTTACTAGGTCACCGAGTTCCATGACCGAGAGGGGAAGGAGATTTTTTTTTTGGTGTTTGTTACCATTTGGGTGTCTAAGGAATCTTCCACTGAAGGGGACATTTTGGAGTAATGAAATAAGTTGTCCGGGCCCCTTCCTCATCACACTTAGCATATCAAGCCTGGAGTCCTAGTGCCACCAAGAACGTGGCATCTTCTCTTTCAACACCACCTCACTGGGTCTTTTTTTTTTTTTTTCTTCCAGCTTTCAGATAAAATGAACATAGGACATCTTGTGAATCTTAAGGTATAGAAGGTGTTCAGGAGGGCTCTTTCAGAGGGGCACGTGCACTCCAATGTTGATAGCGCTATTGACGATAGCCAAAGTATGGAAAGAGCCCAAATGTCCATCGACAGACAAAATGGTTAAAGATGTGGTAGATAGGTGTACACGAGGCAGTCTTACTCCATGATCAAAAAGAGTGAAATCGTGCCATTTGCAACAATGTGGATGGAACTAGAGTGTATTAGGCTAAATGAAAGAAGTCAGAGATGAGACAAATACGGTATGATTTCACGGACGGAATTTAAGATACAAATAGGTGGATGGAAGGGAAGCAAAAATAACAAAAACAGGGAGACAAACCCTAAGAGACTTGTAAATACAGAGAACAAACGGTTGTTGGAGGGGTGTTGGGTCCGGGAGTGGGCTAAATGGGCAGGGGGCCTTATTAAGGAAGGCACTTGTTGGGATGAGCCCTGGGTGTTACAAGTAAGTGATGAATCACCAAATTCTATTCCTGAAGTGATTATTACACTTTATGATAACTAACGTGGATTTAAATTAAAAATCTTTTTAAATATACAGAAGGTGTTGACATGGTAGGCTTACATGTTGCAAAATTATTACCAGCACAAAGTTAGCAAACACCTGCATCATGTCCCATAATTTCCACTTACCCGTGAGAACATAGCATCTTTCAAGTCTGTTACGATATCATTACCATAATCCCTCTGCTGTCTGTTGGATTTTCTGAATTGACTCCTCTCATAACTGGAAGTGAGTGCCCTCTGACCAACATCTCTTTTCCATTCTCCCCAGTTCCTGCTAACCACCATTTTTGTCTTTCTAGGAGTTAACCTTTTTGAGGTTTCCCTTAGCCAAGTCCATCCGTGTTGTTGCCAAAAGGCAGGATCTCCTTTTTTTTCCTCATGGTTGAATAACATTCCTTTGTGTATAGATATACCTTATCAGCTTTACTCATTCATCCCCTTGAAGGCCACTTAAGTTTCCATATCTTGACTGTTGTAATATTGCCGTGCACGTGGCAATCCAGATATCTCTCCAAAAACCTGTTTTCATTTCCTTTGGGCAAGTACCCAGAAGGGACATTGCTGGATCATAGGATACTTCCAGTGTTTTACTTTTTTGAGTGAACCTCCCTATGGTTAACCACGGTGGCTGCCCCAGTTTGCGTTCCCTCCAGCAGTGCACGAGGGTTCTCTTGTCCACATCTTCCCCAACGCTTATTACCGCTGGTGCTTTTCATGATTACCATCCTAACGGTGTGACATGATGTCTCGTTGTGGTTTTGATTTGCATTTCCTTGATGATTGACGTTGATCACCTTTTCATATATCCATATACTGTCTTCTGAAAACTGTTGAGGGGCGCCTGGCTGGCTTAGTCTGTGGAACCCCGGACACCTGATCTCAGGGTTGTATGTTCAAGCTCCACATTGGATGTAGAGATGACTTAAATAAATAAAATCTTTTTTAAAAAGTTCAGTTCCTCTGCCCATTCTTTATTTGGATTGTTTTCTGCTCTTGAGTCATAGGAGTTCTTGATATGTTTTGGCTATTAACCCTTTTAACCAGATACCTGGTTTGCAAACACTCTGTTCCACTCTCTAGGCTGCCTTTTCACTTTGTCGATGGTGCCATTTGCTGTGCGGAAGATTGCTAATTTGATGTAGTCTCATGTGTTTATCTTTGCTTTTGTTGCCTTTCAGTTTCGTGTCAAATTCAAAAAGAAAAAAAAATTGCCAAGACTGATGTCGATGAATCTTCCCCCTGTGTTTTCTTCTAGGAATTTTGTAGTCTTCAGATCTTATGTTCAGGTCTTTTTTTTCCCCCCAAGTCTTTAATACATTTGGATTTGCTTTTTGCGTATGGTGTAAGATAGGGGTCCAGTTTCATTCTTATGCATGTGCCTATCCAATTTTCCCAGTACCGCTTACTAAAGAAACTACCCTTTCCCCCTTTCTTTTATATATCCTTGTATATTCTGGACTCATTTGTCATAATGGACTGTATATGAATGAGTTTATTCTGGGCTCGCTCTCCTGTTCCACTGTCTAGGTGTCTGTTTTTATGCCAATACCATACTGTTTTGATTATTAAAGCCTTGTACTATAGTTTGAAATCTGGAAGTGTGATACTTTGAGATATGTTTGTTCTTAAGATCGCTTAAGCTATTTAGGGTTTTATTTTGTTTCATACAAATTTTATGATTTTTTTATAATTTTCTTTTTGGAGAATGGAAGCGGGGGAAAAGGGGCAGAGAAAAAATCCTAAGCAGGCTCTACACTGAGGTCCTCCACGTGGGGCTTGATCCCACGACCTTGGGATCCTGACCTGAGCTGAAATCAAGAGTCGGATGCTCAATTGACTAAGCCACCAGGACACCCCCTTAATTTCTGTTTCTGAGGCTTCATTTTTAGTGTATAGAAGCCCAACTGATTTCTGTATATTGGTTTTCTATCCTGCAGCTTTACTGAATTCACGTCTTGGTTTTAACGTGGTTTTCTAGTGGAATCTTCAGGGTTTTTTATATATAATGTTATGTCGCCTGTAGATAGAGACCATCTTACTACCATATTTTGATTTGGATGGCTTCTCTTCCTTGCCTAATTGCTCAGGCTTGGTCTTCAAGTATTGTGTTGAATGAAAGTGGCAAAGTTGGGTCATCCTTGTGTTGTTACTGATCTTCAAGGAAAAACCTACAGCTTTCCACCGTTGAGTATATTAGCTGTGGGCTTGTTACATATGGCCTTTACCGTATCGAGGCATGTTCCCTCTATACTCCATTGAGAGTTTTTATCAGGATATTGAATTTGTGAAATGTTTTTTCTGCATCTAATGGAATGATTGAATGATTATTATCCTTCATTTTGTTAATGTGTTATATGACATTGACTTGCAGATGTTGAGCTATCCTTGAATCCTTAGAATAAACCCCACTTGATCATGGTGTGTAATCCTTCTAATGTACTGTTGAATTCAGTGTGCTAATATTTTGTTGAGGATTTTTGCATCTATGGTTATCAGGGATGTTGACCTGTAATTTCATTTTCTTATAATGTCCTTAACTAATTTTGATATCAGGTTAATACTGGACTTGTAAAATGAGTTTGGAAGCGTTCCCTTCTGTTTTTTTTTAGTAGAACTCATCATCTGGTCCTGGACTTTTTGTTGTTGTTGGAAGAGTTTTGATTTCTGATTTGCTCTCCTTACTAGTAATTGGTGTCTTCAGATTTTCTATTCATGGTTCGGTTTTGTTAGGTTGTGGGTTTGTAGGAAGTCCTCCATTTCTGCTAGGTTTTCCAGTTTGTTTGGGTATTGTTGTTCATAATGGTCTTTTAGGAGCCTGTGTATTTGTGTGGTATCAGTAATAATGTCTCTTCTTTCATTTATAATTTTAAGTCCTCTCTCTTTTTCGCCCCCCTTGGTTAATCTAGCTAAAGGTTTTGTTTATCTTTACAAAATACCTAGCTATTAGTTTCATTGATCTTTTTTATGGTCTCTCTAGTCTCTATTTCATTTATTTCTGCTCTGATCTTTGTATTTCCTTCCTTAAGCTACTTTTGGGCTTAGTTCTTTCTGTAGTTCCTTGAGATGTAATAACGGGTTTTGTATTTAAGCTCTTTCTTGTTGCTTAATGTAGGCATTTACTGCTATAAACTTCCCTCTTGGAACAGTAATTGCTGCATCCCAGAAGTTTTGATACATTATGTTTCCCTTTTCATTTATCTGAAGATTGTTTTTGATTTTTCTTCTTTGACCCATTTGTTGTTGAAAAACGTGTTGTTTAATCTCCCTGTATTTGTGTGTTTTCCAGCTTTATTCTTTTTGAAAAAAAATTTTTAACGTTTATTTCAGTTTTAAAGACAAAGTGTAAGGGGGGAGGGTCAGAGAGAGAGGGAGACAGAGAATCTGAAGCAGGCTCCAGGCTCTGAGCCATCAGCACAAAGCCCGACGCGGGGCTGGAACCCACAAACCGTGAGGTCATGACCTGAGCTGAAGTTGGACGGTCAACTGCCTGAGGTGCCCAGGTACCCTCCAGCTTTGTTTTTGTAATTGATTTTTAATTTTATGCCATTGTAGTTGAAAAAGATGCTTGATAGGATTTCAGTCTCCTTAAACTTTTTGACTTGTTTTGTGGCCTAACATATGATGTATCCCAGAGAATGTTGTGTGTGTGCTTGAGAAGAATGTGTTTTCTCCTGTCGGTTGTGTGAAAATCCATAAAGGGAAACCTTACTTAGAATGGAGTTGGAAGGCCCTGTAGGGAGGAGCTCTCACACACACGAACTTTCCATCACCGCCTACTTCATTCCTGTGCCAGAAATAGTTCACTTTATTGCTCCAATAGGAGGAAGGAAGATTGTCTAAACAGCAGCAGCCTAGCCAATAAGAAACTGCCACAAATCAGCCCGTAAGTAACCATCACCACCCTAAACTCTTGCTTTTCTCCAATAGACTTTGAGCCCCTCCCAACTTCCTCCTTGTTCTCTCTAAAGTGATGTTCCTCTCCCTTGTTCTGCAGACTCTGCCTGTGGTTAGCCATAGCTTGCAAGTTCTGAATTGCATTCCCTCTGCTATTCTTGCATAAACTCGTTTCGCTGGTAGAACAACTTGCTCTTTTAAGGTTGACATTACCTGGTGATCAGAAGTGGGATGTGAAGGAGATGAAGCCCTGAGGAGCTAACGACCCTCCAAACTGTGTGCGATGCTCACATGAGCCGTTCGTGCCCTCTGATTACCAGTCGTCTTTTTCCTAGCAGTTGGATAGATCTCCTCTCAGACTCCTGCTCCCTCTCTTTGGTTCAGCTCCAACTTTAGCTGGGATCTGTTTTTGTTTTTAGGAAGGCATCACCCTTCCTGGGGAGTACTCTTCAGTTTTTGTTTGTCCTGTTTCTGTTTGCTGCACCTTCTTAGTGAGTCACCTGTCGTGATCAAAAGGGGGAAACGCATGATTCTGGGTGTTTCAGAACAGCTGTTGGAAAAGGGTCTCTCATAGTTAAGACAGTTTAGGGAATCCAAAAGCAAGATAGGTTCGACCTAGTCCTTGGACCAGGCTCTTGTGCCTTTCTGGAAAAATAGGCGAGTTTTTGGATACTTTGGAGTTATAATAACCATTCTGGGGAAACTTTGACTTAGATAAATCCACCTTAAGGGGCACCTTAAAAGAGGATCCCAACCCTCTCAGAGACAATGGAGTACATTGTTTGGTATGCAGAAGCTTCTAAAAGCCAAGATGATTTCAAAAACATTCCTAAAAAGGATCCTTTACAGCACGCAAATAAAAATTTTTTCGTGAAAAAACAAAACAAACTAGCCATCTGAGCAGGTAACCTTAACTTAATCCATCTTCCACAAATACAGTTTGAATCCAGCTCTTGTTTTGAGTTTTCAGGGGCACCTGGGTGGCTCAGTTGGTTAAGCATCCAACTTGGGCTCTGGTCATGATCTCAGGGTTCATGGGTTCACCTCGGGCTCTATGCTGACAGTTCAGAGCCTGGACCTGCTTCCCAATTCTGTGTCTCCCTCTGTCTCTTTGCCCCTTCCCCTCTCATGCTTGCTCTCTTTGAAAAACAAATAAGCGTTTAAAAGAAAATTAAAACTTTTGAGTTTTGTATTTGAAACGTGGCTAAGGTTTTTTGTGAGGGTTTTTGTTTTTTATGTTTTTAAAATGAAAGCTCTTACGATCTCTGTTTACGTATGTGGATGTCTTTATTTTTCTACCTATAGGTAGTATTGCCAAAATCAATTTGTAAAGAACTCTATTTAAATCGGCTTAAAGAAAAAAAACATATGTAAATTAAGTAAACCCAAATGTTTTCTGGGTTCACATGATCCGGGATAATCAAGAAGTAAAAGCTAATTGAAGTTTGTTGGTTTAATTAAGACTAACATGCCTTAGAATTCTCAACATTGAGGAGCATATAGGTGGCTCAGTCGGTTAATCATCTGACTTCAGCTCAGGTCATGATCTCGCGGTTTGTGGGTTCGAACCCCGCGTCGGGCTCTGTGCTGACAGCCCGGAGCCTGGAGCCTGCTTCGGATTCTGAGTCTCCTTCTCTTTCTCTGCCCCTCCCCCACTCATGCCCTGTCTCTCAAAAATAAACATCAAAAACTTTTTTAAAAACAGATTTCTCAACACTGACTATAATGCAAACATGTTGTCTCTCTTGCAAAGTCTGTCAGTAAGAAAATTCACCTGAAGTGATGGGTGCTGGTGTCCAATGTCTCATGAAGTTTTTTGTGTGTAATTTGAACATAATTGGCGGGGACAGTATTGTGGTAGAGGTGGACCCCCTCCCTAAGGAACGTGGCGAAGGCCTCCTCAGAACAAGGAAGGCAACGTGGCCCAATTAACTCCCATACACGAATGCCTGGCTCTGACACGACTCTATAAGGTGGACTGTGTCCAGTTGGACTACGTGTCACCGTGTATGGGAGACAAAGAAGTAGAAATTGCATAAAAGGTTACACCCCGACGTGCTCGGGGCTCAGCCTTTTTGGGGTCTTTGCCTGCTGAGCCCGTGCCTGCAGGAATAAAGCTGCTTGCTGGGAAGAAGAGCCTCTGTGTTTGGTCTCACTGTGCGAGAATCCTGCTACGTGTCTTGGGGGCTCGCTTCCAGGATTCAAAGACGATGCTTTCCCCCTCCTCTGTCACCCCGGAGTGTGAACCTCGGAGCGCTGGGAGACGACACCTCGCCTCGCGCCAGCGGACCGCTTGGTCCATAGGCGACCGGCCCCTCCCGGTGCGGAAGCACAGCGGAACCCGTGAGGCCCAGGAACCAGCTCAGTGACTGCTGCCCAACAGACTGGTAAGAGCCCGGTTCGTTTTTGCAGACCTGCCCCTAAGAGGCAGAAGGAGAGCCTGATCCCCCCTTCCCAGAGTTGCCCGAGTGGGTCCATAAGGAATAAGGAACCGAAACCTCAATTCGAAGGCGCTGGGTGGAGGGGTGGAGTCGCTGTGTGACTGTGTGTGAGTGAGACGGACATCCGAAAGGTTCCGACCCGACCAAAGGCCAGAGCGAGTATCGAGTCCCGGTCCAGGGTTCCGTGGCGACCTCGTACGGTTTAAGGTGGCGTTAGACTTCCTCAGGAGTGGGATCTGGGTCAGGGCTTGATACTGAATCCGCCAACGCTAAGAAGGCTCCTGAAATCTCTCCTGGAGGATGGCGAGTCCTGGCCTCCAGAGGGAGGTGTTCAGTACAGTACTTCTAGTTAGATCTGTGTCGTAGGAGACAGGGTAGACGGTCAGAAGTTCCCTAAGTGCAGGTGTTCTTTGCCTGAAAGGGGCCAAGAAAGGCAAGTATTTGCAGACTCAACCCCTGAGGCCTCTCCTCAGGAAAAGCTACCTATTAGGCCCTTATGCCCTCCTTATCCAGGAATACCAGGGATAAAAAAAAAACTTCCCCTGAAATCAAGGCCCGTTCAATGTATCTATTGACTGAAATGCCTCATGATGGATTTGGCCCCATAAAGGTTCCATTTCAGTAAATAAAAAGGACCAGGGCAAATTTTCAGACAACCCTGATCAATATATACAAGTATTCTAAAACCTAACCCATGTTGCTGAAAAAAGAAAACACAACCCCAAAAAACTCAGGATACTTGGATCTGTTAAGAAACATGCTTTATGCTTAACGATTCAAAAGTTGACCATCTCAAGATTTCTGATGTAACAGATAATTCATAATTGGTTACTACTTAGTTTTCCCTGGAGACGAAGGTTTCTAAGAGTTAAAATTCTGCCAAATATAATTAAGACTGATAAAAATAAGGAGAGTAACTATGTAGAAAAATGGGAGCTATGTAAGACAGATATAAGGAATGGGAATACATTTTTGTTGAAAGTAAAAGAAAGTAATTTTGTCCTAGATGAGTCTGGTTGTTGGGAGAAAAAGGGCTTTGGTCAAAATCTGAAAGCAAAGGCAAGTTGTAGAAGGTTTGTGAAGGGAAATCTTTGGAAAGAAATTTTACATGTGGTCAGGATGGACTAAGGTTAAAACGAATGGATTTTAAAAGTACACTGGTATGAGATTAAAATTCTGCTTTACTTTGTTAAAAAGGCAAAGGTTTCTTGAAATGTTGGTATGGTATGAAAAAAAAAAGTAAAGTTTTTTTTTCCCCCTTTTGTCTGCCCAAAAAGATGGAAAAAAATTATTTTAACCAAAAGGGCAGGACAGCACACCCTTTTGAGTTAACTGAGGCCTTGGTTGAAATTGCCCCTTCTTTAATCCAAAGGCTGGGGAGACGGTGATGATGTCCTCACTGCCAGCCTCCAAATGTTCCACATTTGTGTTCTTTCTATTTAGCACGGGAATGGATGCCTGTGCTGTGTGAGGGATACGTGACTACCATATATAAAAGGCTTTTCCTGGGTTACATAGGAGCCATTTTGCCACTCTTAGCCCAGTGTATGCCAATTTGTGGCCACCTAGATACTCTAAAACGGATATCCACATGGCTGGAACATATTTATGTGGACACTGTTGAAAAAGGCAAGGGAATAGACCTCGACTTTGGTCCTTTTGGCCCCCTTGATGGCCAATTTTATCCTTAAAAAAAAAATGGTTTTCACCAGCCTTCTAAAATATATTTGTAAAGAGGCTTACTGTTGGGCCAAAACAAAATTAGCGCGTCCTTCTACAACCAGGGAAGTCTTCCCTGGTCACAATCGATACCCCCCGAAGTCCTGTAGGCGGAAGACAGAGGGATAGGAGAAATCAGGGAAGACCGGATCAGCTCTTGGAGGTAGGGTCAAGCCTGGCTAGGAGCAACTGCTCCCAGCACCTCTCTAGACTGACAAAATTCAGGGCCAGGCAATGAGGCTTCTCCTGGCCAACTCTTGGGGTCAGGAGATGAGGTTTCTCCTGGCCAGCTCTGGAAAACGAAGATAAGGGACAGTCTCCTCCTCCTTTTTCCTATAGATGGGCAATTGCCCAGCCAAGGCCAATACTCCTTTGGGACGCATTCTGAAAAATTGGGATGAGGGGCGCCTGGGTGGCTCAGTCGGTTAAGCATCCGACTTTGGCTCAGGTCACAATCTCACGGTCCGTGAGTTCGAGCCCCACATCGGGCTCTGTGCTGACAGCTCAGAGCCTGGAGCCTGTTTCAGATTCTGTGTCTCCCTCTCTCTGACCCTCCCCCGTTCATGCTCTGTCTCTCTCTGTCTCAAAAATAAATAAACATTAAAAAAAAAAAATGAAAAAAAAATGAAAAATTGGGATGATTTTGATCCATAAACTCTGGGGAAAAAAAAAAAACAAAACAAGACAACTCATTAATTATCATGGGGCTGGGGGTCCTATTAGGGAACTTCCAGTTTCCTACTGGGGCCCAGATTCCATCCCAAGATCCTAATTGGAACTATGACCATCCCATTAAGAAATGGTATTGCCACCACTTCCCAGCATGTGCTTTAGAGAAATTGAGGAGGTCTAAGGTTAAGCCCTTTATGCTAAATTAGCCACTATTTTTTTTTTTATAAACACGGAATGAGAGCCCAAATGGCTTCCTGGCGAGGTTGAGGGAGACTCTCATTAAATATATGGCTATCTCCCCTGACACCCGTGAGACTGAGACGATTTTAAAGGACAAATTTGTCACTCAGTTGGCCCCGATACTCAGAAGACACTGCAAAAATTGGCTGTTGTCCTGGAAGGAACCCTAAAAGAGCTGTTACGAGCTACCATTCGGGTATATTACAACCGAGATCAAGAGGGAAAAACAGGAAATGAGGCTTAAAAAAATCTGAGGCCTTAGTCGTGGCCTTAAGCATTATGTCAGATCAGACTTCCCAAGCTCCTGGCCGCAAATGCCACTTATGTGGCCAGTCAGGGCACCGGAAACTAGACTGCCCTCTGAAGGGACAGGGACGACAGAACTCAGAGCCCTGCAAGCCACGCCCCTTGTGTAGAGACCATCACTGGAGGTGTGAATGCCCTCACGGACCTCTATATGCGAGGCTCAGATAGCCAGTGTTCCTGGAAGGGACTGATGGGCCCTGGGGGTCTTCGGGATGGCTCCCAGAACCAAGTGTCTATTGGAAGCCCTGAGCCTCTGGTAACTCTGGAAAATTCAGGTCACTAAAAAGCCAGTTCATTTCCTTCTTGGTGCTGGGAGCCACCTTTTCTGTCCTCCTCCTTTCCAATCCCTCACCCCCCTCTGGAGGGACCCGCTCACTGTCGTTTCGTCCACCCCTCCCACAGGAAAGGTAGCCGAAGCGGGTCCCTGGATTGACCACAGCAGAGTGGAGCCGGCATCTCGAAACTGGGAGTGCGTTCCGGGTCCGTCCACGCCGTGCGAGCTGACCCCACGGAAGCAGCAGTCGGCCGCTCCAGAGGCTCCGGGAGACTGCAGCCCTGCCCTGGTCACTCTGGAAGCCGGCTGATCCACGCACGGCAGAAGCTCGAGAAATCGGCGGTCCGGTAGAACGAATCGGCTGTCCTGATTTTCTGTATGTTTCCTTACTGTGATGCACTATCACCCCTTGTTCCTCACTGGTATTGTGATTCTTGCTCTACTCTTTGCCATAGGACGGGCTGAGTACCCCCTGGCCGGCTGGAAATGTGGTGAGAAATTTCTGTGAACGCTCCCCTTCCTTTTGTGGACAGGATACTTCGTTGGTACCAACACGGGGAAACAATGGCTGTAGGAGACCAGAAAATGCGATTCCCACAGCCCTCAGAGTAAAACAAAATGCCCCAAGTCCTACTATCAGGGCTTGGCTTCTCAAAAGTTCAGTTTCTGGAAAAAAACCTGTCTTGCCTAATGGGGAAAAAGTTCATTGTGGTCTCTGTTAAAAATGTAACATGCCTAGACCAAAGATTTTACAACTCAACTGCCCGGAAAACCCAATGGTGGGGGACCCCAGATCACCCTGAGCCAGATCCCCACCCCTTGTTTAACTTCCCTCCTCTCCAAGAGGGCTAGACAATGTCAACGCAGCCGTCAGATGGCGGGTCGCAGGTGGACTAGACTGGATATGTGGAAGGACATGTAGTACTCCCCTCAGTCTGGTCAGGGTCATATGTGCTAGAAACTAATCGTCCATCTTTCTTCCTGCTCCTACTTGCCAGAGGGAAACATTTGGGAGCCCAAGTGTATGGGGACAGGGAGACGCAAATCAAGCAGCGTGCCTTACAACTTGGCGATTAAAAAGATGATAAATGGCCTCCCGAGCGTATAATCCAATAGTATGGCCCTGCCGCCTGGGCAGAGGACGGGGCCTGGGGCTGCCGCACCCCCATTTACATGCTAAACCGCAGAATCAGACTGCGAGCGAGCGGTTGTAGACATTATCGTCAACGAAACTGCCAGGGCTCTTAGCTTCCTAGCCAAGCAGCAAACCCAAATGTGCGATGCCATCTATCAGAATCGCGTGGCCTTAGATTGATCACCTGCTTGCTTCTGAGGGAGGAGTCTGTGGAAAGTTTAACCGGAGCGACTGCTGCCCTCAGATGGATGATGAGGGAAAAGTCCTAGAGGACATCACAGATGGAAGGAGAAAGGTTGTCGATGTCCCCATCCAGACCTGGAACAGTTGAAACCCCGGGGAGTTATTTGGGGGATGGTTTTCAACTCTCGGGGGGTGGGGGGTGGGGGTGGGGATTCAAAACCCTCACAGGTGTTAATCTCTTGGTTTTGGGTGCTATCTTAATCCTACCTTGCCTAACTCTCCTGGTTATACGGTCTGTCTCTAGCCTCATTGAAGCAATGGTCAAAAGGAAAGTGGTCACGCATGTGATCATGATGTGGAGATATAAACCTCTAAACCAAGATGATGCTCTTGGACCTAAAATAGGGGGTCCCTCCTTAAGGAACGTGGCGAAGGCCCCCTCAGAACAAGGAAGGCAAAGTGGCCCAATCAACCCCTATACACGTATGCATAGCTCTGATATGACTCTGCAATGTGGACTGTGTCCAATCAGACTATATGTGTCACCATGTATGGGAGATAAAGAAGTAGAAATGGCACAAGAGGCTACACCCTGCTGGGCTCGGGGCTCAGTTTTTTGGGTACAAACCCACTGAGCCCATAGCAGCAGGACGAATAAAGTTGCTTCCTGGGCAAAGAAAGCCTCGGCATCCCGTCTGTCTGTCTCTGTCTCTGTCTCTGTCTCTGTCTCTGTCTCTCTCTCTCTCTCTCTCTCTCTCTCCCCCCGCAAGAATCCTGCTATATACTGGGTTAACGTAAATGATGTAATTTCATTGAATACCTGGATACTTTTTTAAGCAGGATAAAATATTAAAACATTAGTTCTGAACACAGATTTATCCACTCAGGGCTTCTTATTTACAAAGACCCCCAAAATATTGGGGTCTGTTAGTAAAATGTGCTGAGAAAATTTTCTATGAGAAAAGCATGTTTCTCGAAATAATGAAACGTATTCATAAATTTCAGTCCATAATTGCTTACGTTTTAGTTTTTGCTGGGAATTAAGGATTCTAAGGGTTAAGAATTCTAAATGGATGTAAAGTGTAACCGTTGGAGACAATAAGGATGAAGGAAGAAAACCACTGTAGTTGAACGGTGTGCAGATGATGGGGTTTTGGAGTGGTGGGGATTCGCAGCCAATGGCCAAGAAAGAATTCTTGCAACGTCTTTGGTGCAAAAAAGGTGATTTTTTTTTATTCAATTTTTTTTTCAACACTTAATTATTTTTGAGAGAGAGAGAGAGAGAGAGAGCATGAGCAGGGGAGGGCGGGAGAGAGAGAGCCAGAGGGAGAAACAGAATCCAAAGCAGGTTCCAGGCCCCGAGCTGTCACCACAGAGCCCGATGTGGGCTTGAACCCATGAACCGGGAGATCCTGACCTGAGCCGAAGTTGGATGCTTAACCCACTGAGCCACCCAGGTGCCCCCGAAAAGGTGACTTTATTGAAGCCTGAGGACAGGATCACTGGGCAGAAAAAGCTGCCCTGGGGTTGTGAGGACTGACTGATTATATACTGTGGAGTTGGGGGAGGTAAAGAGAAAATGGAGACCTCCAGAGGGACTTTGATATGCTAAAGAGGACTCTTAAGATGCCAGGGACCTTGCCATTGTCACGTTAAGGTTGTTTTCCCTCTAGTAAGGCATTAACCCTAGGAAAGTAGGGGATTTCTGGAGAAATGTTCTACTCTGTACCAATGGGCTGCAGGTTATAACGAAACTTAATTTTACCTGCCATTCCCTTCTTGCCTTAGTTCCCCACCTCACTATGGAGGGGAGGGTGATGTTGGGGCTCCGGGAAACGGAGTCTATAGGGTTCTGGAGATCAGGCTATTGGTAGGATTGCCTTTTTCTTGTAATTTACTAAGACATTTGTAAACTGATGGAGACGTTGTCCTGTATGACTGTGATCTCTTTCAGTTAACCATTGGTCTTCTGTCCTGTACTCTGTTCTAGGGCAGCCAGGAGTGTCTGAGGAGTGTCCCACACATCCCACGGGGAGGGGAGGGGACTGGGGGGGCTAGCTTGTGCTGGGCCCTCAGCCTGCCTTATGCTCCCTCATCACAAACCTTTTGGTATTCTTGTCAAACTTCTCTAAAATTTGAAACTAAGTTTTTTTGACCTCAAACTAATAAGAATTTCTAGAGGGTCCCTGGAACATCTCAAAACGTTCTCTCTTTATAAAAAGAGAGATGTTCTACTAATTAGGTGTATTTGTTATGTTAAATTACATGGGAAGCATTGTCAAATCAGGAATATTAAGCCGCCTTTATTTTGCGTTTGTATAGGTGTGAATATACGCGTTCCAAAAATTACACGAAGTTTAAAAAATTCTGTATCCTGGCACAATGTTAGTAGTCATAATTTTAAAATGTATGTCACAAAATGAACGAAATTTACTTATCAATTGCATCACTTTTTTTTTGTAGGTGTAGGTGTGAACTTTTTTTTTAAGAAAATTTTTTTTAACATTGATGTTTGAGAGAGAAAGTGGGGGAAGGGTTCGAATGAAGGACACAGTGCGAGGGTGACAGAGTATCCAAAGTGGTCTCTGGGCTGAGAGCAGTGAGCCCCATGCAGCACCCCAACTCACGAACCGTGAGATCATGACCTGAGCCAAAGTCGGATGCTTAACTAACTGAGCCACCCGGGTGCCCCTCTTTTTTTTTTTTTTTTTTTTTTTAATGTTTATTTCGAGAGAGCGTGCGCGTGTGCGCACCCACGTAAGTGGGGGCAGAGGGAGAGGGAAAATCGCAAGCAGGCTCCGCAGGGTTAGTTCAGAGCACGATATGGGGCCCAAACCCACAAACAGTGAGATCATGACCTAAGCTGAAATCGAGAGTTGACACTTAAGGGACTGAGCGCCCCCAAGCGCCCCTGTGTGTGTGAACTCTTATCAGGTCTTTAACTGTGGCCATTTTCAAGTCCGTTGTCATTGACGGTTACTGTTTTGTTCTGATGCTTTTACAACGAATGTTTCTACAGGAGTGCTTCATCTTCAAGGAGGTTCATGAGAAAGGAATTTGCCAGGTGCTCTAGAATACAGGGATTTGATTCCTTGAAGATCATAACACCAAGCTGGGTAAGAATTTCTAAAACTAATGAAAACTGATTGCTTTAATGCTTTGTCTTCCTCATGTAAAGGCCCCTCGCCTTTCTTCCCCCCCCCTCTCCTTTTAAGCTCTCTATAACTTAAAACAATTTGTTAACAATGACTGAAGCATTTAGATATTTTTTTTCTCTACCTGAACCCTCCAGAATTCTGAAACTCTTATTAAATATTCTCATTTTTCCTGACAGTATATTTTTGGAAGTTCAGTGAGAATCTGTTCTTTTTGTGTGAGGATATCCAATGCACCTAGTCTCTGCTGCTTTTGATCCACAGCTAATAAAAAGGGATATACTTCAGTTTTGCAAAAGCGCAAGCAAACCCATTGTGAATAATCCCACTCTGGTAGGACAGTCTTCCACGGGGTACTCCTGGCACGATGTGCACGTCGTCATAATGTGCAGCCCAGAGATTTCGTGTATTGGGAAAGAACTCTCCAGAGAGACTCTGCAACCCCAAGGAAAGGCCCTATCAGGGACTATGGACGGATGTTCGTGCTGCCTAACTTCGAGGAACATACGCTTGGATCCACGTATCACATGGAAGAAGGTGCCAAACCCTGAGTGGACGCACAGCATCCGGTGACCTGAAAGCAAAGATTCCCAGAAGCTGAAACACATGAAGCCGAATGAGACTGCTCTCCCAAGGCGACCATGATGTGGTTCAAAATGGGGTTTGGGAACCAATAGCCAAGAAGGAATTCTTGAGACATTTTCGGTACAAAGGGGTGGTTTTATTAAAGCCAGGGGCAGGCCCCGTGGGTGGAAAGAGCTGCCCTGGGGTTGAGAGGAGTGAGTGATCATATACTTTGGTGCAGGGGGAGGTAAGGACAAGGGAAGTTTCCAAAAGGATTTGTTTGTAAGTTTGTTTATGTTGCGGGTGGCAGTGTGTATGGGGGGGAGGGGGGTGGGGGGTGGGGAGAGAGAAAGACAGCATGTGCCGGAGGGGCAGAGAGACAGATTCTCAAGCCAGCTCTGCACTGTTAGCCTGGACCCCTACCAGGCCTCGAACTCCCAAACCATGAGATCATGACCAGAGCTGAAATCAAGAGTTGGACTGCCTCACGGACTGAGCCCCCCAGGCGCTCCCCAAAAGGATTTTCATATGCTAAAGAAGCCTTACAGGATGCTGGAGGCGTGGCTCCTGTCAAGCTTGTTCGGGTCGTTTGGCCTCTAGCAAGGCAATGACCTAAAGACCATACAGGGTTCCTGGAGGAGAATGTCCCACTCTGCCTGCCCCAAGGATCCGTCAGCGGGCTGCACGTTATCAGGGAATTTAATTCTCTCCTTTGCCTTCGTTGTCCACTTCAGCTAGACCAGGCCAGTACGCCTTTTTCTTGCTGTCACTTCTTGTTCCTCCCTGTCCGACTGTTGAATGTGCCCCGAAACTCCGATAGGCTCACGATGTTGGAGATCCCTTGGTGTTACCTGTCACAGAGTGTCTTCAGTCCCAGATGCCACTGTTGACGGTACCTGCAGGTCTATGGGGGTTACCTGTCGGATGAGGCTGTTTCCAGCTAGGTGCTCTCATACCTTGTGTCAAACTTTCTCCAACCACGGCCACACCGGTTCAGCCGAACACTTCCACGTTTGCCGATCGTGTGACATTTGCGCGCCCCCCCCGCCCTCCCCCCACTTTGTTTTCCTTGCCTAAATTCAATCTCTCTTTCAGAAGAGCCCCTTTCAGGACGAGATGGCACCTCCCAGAATGTCAGGCCGGTTCCTCTGATTCCCCGCTCGGAAAGCTCACTCGGGGAATCCCAGCGAAAGGATGTGTCAGTAGGCAGACCCTAGACGAGGACCTCCGTAATCCGCATCACTCTCCCTCCCGTCTGCAGTGGACGGCGTTGCCACGGGCCTAGCAATGCTCACACAGCTGGAGGGCAGCGCTGATTGGGAGCTTTCACGGTCCCTGTCACCATCTATGATAAATCACAGGCCTCCCGTTGTCCCTCCCCATCCACCCTCCGTGGCCACCTGAGCCGGGGACTTGCAGGAGGCGGCGCACGTGACTGCAGGTAGACCTCCGCGGGGAGAGCTGGTCCACGCCGCGGCCACAGCAGCGAGCCGCCCAACAGTGACCACTTGACTCGTGGGCTGAAGGAGGTGGGGGCAGGTGCACAGGCCTCGGTTACCTGCTTGTGGCAAATACTGCCTGCTGCACGGGGGTCGATGCCTCTGGAGGGGTAGAAATCGGATTGTGCAAAGCCAGCGTGGTCCTTCGTTCAGCTGGCTACCTCCAGGCCTAGGGTCAGGGTTGAGAACCATAATCCAGTTTGGAATTGCCCTCCTACGTTCAGTTCTGCTCCGTATCATTCAAGTTTCGTACCCGTGGCCTGTCAAACCTTTGTAGAAATGATGGACCCGGTAAGGTAACGCGGGCTCAGTGCTCCGAGCTAATCTCCAGATAGAGACTTGGGATGGGCAATGCCTGAGCGTTCTCCCTCCTAACCTTGTCACTCAAACGTGACCTTAAGTGGTTTCTAACTGCTCTGCACTTTCCCTCTGATTTGGGACAGGATAACCAGGTAAGGTCCCAAGGGACAAAAATTACTAAATACAGAGAACTCAACTCTTGATCACTTAACGCTTTTGGAGAAAGATCTTGATTTTTTTTTTTTTTTAATGTTTGTATTTATTTACGAGAGAGAGTGTGCACAAGCAGGGTAGGGGCAGAGAGACCAGAATCCAAAGCAGGCTCCAGGCTCTGAGCTGACAGCACAGAGGCCGACCAGGGACTTGAACTCAGGAGCCACTGAGCTCATGACCTGAGCTGAAATTGGAGGCTTAACCGACAGAGCCACCCAGGCACCCCAAAGGGAAACTTGATTTAGAATGGAGTCAGGAAGGCCTAGAGGGACGCTCTCACACATGAGCGTTCTATCACAGCTTCCTTCGTCTTCCCAGGTGGGCCCAAGTTCCCTTTACTGCCTCGGCAGGAGGAGGGTTTTCTCCTTGCCCACCAGTCGCCTGGCAGGTGCGAAACCGGGCACCGTCCTGAACTCTGGCTTTCCCCCAAGAGACTGTGGCTCAAAGTGGCCCCTCCTCCCTACCTCCTTTTCCCTCTGTAATGTTCCTCTCCTTTGTTTTTCAGACTCTGCCTATGGTTCGCAGTAGTTTGGGGGTGCCAAATCGCAATTCTTCTGCTATTCCTGAACAAACTAATTTTGCTGGTAAAATAACTTGCTGTTTTATTTTTAAGATGAACAGATGGAATGTTCTGTAAATGTCTGTGAAGTCCATCTGGTCCAGCGTGTTGTAGAAGTCCAGTGTCTCCTGACTGCTTTTCTGTCTGGATGATCTCTCCGTTGTTGAAAGCGGGGCACTGAGGTCCCCCGCTGTGACTGTATCGCTGCCTAGTTCTCCCTGGAGCTCTGTTAATATTTGCTTGATACGTTTATGTGCTCTGACGTTGAATGTATCAATGTTTACAAACGCTCTATTTTGGGATCAATTTACTTTTTAACGATTACATGACGAATTTGTCTCCTGTGACAGTTTTTGGCTTACAGTGTACGTTGATACGTGTACAGCTACCCCTGCTTTGGGCTATTTGCATAGAATACCTTTTTCCATTCCTGCACTTTTGCAGGAATGTGTCCTTAAAGCTAAAGTGTTAAGTAGGCCGCATATCTATGGCTTTTGCTTTTTTGTCCGTTCGACCACTGTCTTGATTGGAGAATTGAGTCCATTTACATTTAATTATTGATAGGTATGAAATTCCCATCACCGTTTTGTGGTTTTCTGTTTATATTTTTAAAACACGTTTATTTCTGAGAGAGAAAGAGACACAGAGCATGAGCAGGGGAGAGGCAGAGAGAGAGAGGGAGACACAGAACCCAAAGCAGGCTCCAGGCTCTGAGCTGTCAGCACAGTGCCTGGCGTGGGGCACAACCTCACAAATGGTGAGATCATGACCTGAGCCAAAGTCGGATGTCCAACCGCCTGAGCCACGCAGGCGTCCCTGATGATTTTGAGTAGTGGTATGCTTAGGATTCATCTTCTGTGTATCTACTACAGGTTTTTGCTTTGTGGTTACCAAGGAGCTTACATAAAATGTATGTTTAACAGTCTTTTTAAGCTCCTAACAACTTAACTTTGAACATAGACCAATGCTCTGCATTTATACTCTCCCCCTGCCATTTTTTTTAAAGTAGCCTCCACGTCCAATATGGGACTCAAATTCACAATCATGAGGTCAAGAGATGTTCTACTGACTGAGCAAGCCGGGTGCCCCGTCCCCCATTTTGGGTTCTTAATACTCGTTAGCAAATTATCATATAGTTATTCTTAATACTTTTGTCTCTTAATATTCATCCTAGAGTTGTGATTTACCCAACCTCATACATTAGAGTATTCTGAATTTAACTGTATGTTTACCTTTACCGATGAGTTTTATAGTTTGATAGGTTTTCCTGTTGCTAATTAGCCTGTTTTCATTTCAGCCTGAGGAACTCCCTTTATCATGGAAGGCTGGTCTAGTGGTGCTGAACTCCTTGAACCCTTGCTTGTCTGGTACTCTCTTGGTGTCTCCTTCAGTTCGGAAGGACAACATTGCAGGTATAGTGTTCTTGGTAGTTATTTTTTTCTTCACCAATTTGAATGTATCCTGCCTCTCCCTTCTGGCCTGCGGCATTTCTGCTGAAAACCCCACTGATAGTCTTATGGGGTTTCCCTGTACGTTACAAGGTTTTCTTTTTCTGCTTTAAGACTCTGTCTTTAAATTTTGACACTTCAATTGTAATAGGACTCGGAGTGCATTTCTTTAGATTGGTATTTTTTTGGAACCCGTCAGGCTTCCTGGCTCTCTGGCAGGAGGAATTATACTGGCCTCTCTTCCAAGTTGGTTGATCCTGTCTTCTGTTTGATCTAGTCTGCTGTTGAACCCCTGTACTGAATTTTTCAGTTATCATGTTCAGTGTGATTGGATACTTCTTAATATGTTCTCTTTGTTGAAATTTTCAGTTTGTGTGTTGTTTGGACCTCTCCAAGCATCGATGGAACTTAATTTGAACCCTCAGGTAAGTCACTTTAAGGTCATTTTTAACACTTACTTTCTGAGAGAGTGTGAGCAGGGGAAGGGCAGAAAGAGGGACAGACAGAATCCGAAGCAGGCTCCGGGCTCTGAGCTGTCCGCACAGAGCCCGACACAGGGCTCCAACCCACCAACCGTGAGGTCATGACCTGAGCTGATGTTGGACGCTTAACCGACCGAGCCACCCAGGTGCCCCAAAAGGGGAAACGCATCTTTTCAGATGGCTTTGGATGCATGCCGTGCGATGTGGGAACTCCCCTGTAGGCTTCCCTGCTCCCCCCCACTGGACAAGGACCTCTGAATGCATCTCTGTTCACATCTTCCCCAGGTAGGTGAAGTTCACCTATCAAAACAGTGAGGAAGGCTAGGACACGGTTGGGGAAAAGGACTTTGCCAAACCTGACTTCACTCATGAACTGTGAGAGCAGGAGCTGAGGCAAAATCGAGTGGGACGCTAAAGGCACCCCAGTTATCATTCTTTAATGGACTCGTGGCTTTATTTTCATCTCTTAAAAAGTCAAGTTCACAAGGTAAAACTAGAGAAATGAAAAATCGCTCCTCTGCCTTCTAGAGGTTCCAGTACTTTGTGGTAGGAGTACTGTCATTGACTAAAAGATTGCATGCGATCTTATCTAGACCGGATTTATACATAGCTAATTGTTCAGGGGACTCCTATAACAATCGCACAAAATGCCACAGACACAGGAGGTATTAGGGCGTGTGGCAAAGAGCATCCTCATTGGGCTCCTGATTGTTCTCCTGCCGAGCCTAGGGAAGGGTGATGATCCCGAGGTGGCGCCTCATTTAGAAAGGCAAGGTCTCAGTAGGGGACAAGAGCGGATGCTTAGAAAAGTCAGGTGAAGAAAATCCAAATGCAGACTCGTGCCAACAGGTAAGTAGTTTACAGCAGCAGAGCTTAGTTTGTTACTTGGGATTTTCATTTGACTGCCTGCTTAGAGAGTGCCTGTCGGATCGAGATCTTTTGCCATTCCCGCATACATCTTCTTTCAGTAGACTTTTACACTTTGGGTTTGTACAGGAGCCACGGGTGCCCAGACCCTTAGGAAGGACGGTCCTTGTTCTTACTTTCCCCAAACCTGAGCTTTGTGTTAACCCCATACCTATAATTGCTTTCGTTTGTTGAAGTATCTGTACTTCACAGAACTCTAGAGCTGTCGGTAGCATTTTCGTAGAAACGTGATGTCCATACACACGTGAAATGTCGATGATGCGTACTGTTTAAAAATGACACCGTACTGCAGACACAGAAAGAGAGTATTTTATGTATGGTAAAAAGGCAAGTGAGTGAAGCTATACTTTTATTGCATTACTCTTAGTACATCCACAACTATTTCCACCTAAATAGATATTTAAAATAAGCATACACAAGTATTGACTATTATCTACAAATATTTATTGTAACACTTGAATAGAACTACAGGAAGCCCTTGGCACTGATAGAAAATATTGATTCACTGTTAGGTTACAAAAATTTATACATAGCAAAATTTAATGCTCTTTACATAAAAAATATTAGACTACTTAAACAAAACTTTCAAAAATTCTTGGTAATAGCTACCAGAATTAGAAAAGTAAAATTAGGCTTTAGACACTGCCTCTTCTAGAACACTGGACTCTAACAGCACCTCCACTGCTGGAAAAAAAAAAAAAATATTGAAGTCTGTCATGCAACAGGAAAACAAAACTAGCTATTCTGGAACAACTGTTCTACACAGAAGAGAGCTTCTCCCAATTAAAGAAAAAAAAAGTCAAGATCCAAATAGGCATTTTTAGGCATTAACAACAACAACAAAAAGAATCCAAATGAAATCTTATCCTTGATGTTCAATTTTAATAGCATCTTGACAAAGGTATGCTTCCTTTCATCTTAAGACATTTCTGCACACGTGTATGTTTTAAAATCCAGGAAACAGCCAAACCACAAGTTAATTCTTAACATGAATATACAGAGTTAATCCTATATTATGCAGCCCCTTTTAAAAGCACGGATGCACCCAACGGTTATATGTATCATTTCATAAAGAGCAACACAAAGTTTACCATCACTAATACCCAATACCTCTAATCACTTAATGTTCTGGAACAGAATGATTTAGAAGGCAAGTTTCTTTTGAAAATGGCTTAAACTCAAGG
This sequence comes from Herpailurus yagouaroundi, assembly GCF_014898765.1. Classification (NCBI taxonomy): domain Eukaryota; kingdom Metazoa; phylum Chordata; class Mammalia; order Carnivora; family Felidae; genus Herpailurus; species Herpailurus yagouaroundi. Next base: position 23,201 of record NW_024420490.1, read on the forward strand.
TGGATTTTTTTTTCTTTTTTTTTTTCTTTTTTTTGCTGAACATCAAACTTTTATTATTCCAGGAATGATTTAGATTTAAAAAAGGAACTAAATACCAACCCTAATTTAAACTACTGAAGTATTCAAGTCTAGAAAAGTAGGAGGTCTGTGGTCTATTTGTAATTCGGTTTTAGATAGTTGGTATGAAACTGTAAACTTGCTATTGAGACCACGTAAAAATGGTTTAGAACGGTGGTCATTTTAATAAGGTAACACTTCTTAATTCAGAAAAACATTTGTGGAACCAAGGGCGATGAGGGATTTGGGGTCTCCTGTTGTAAAATTAAGTTCTTAGAAATTGAAAACAGATACTCATTAAGGCAGAGCTGACATTTATTCCCCAGGAACGACAACGCCACCTGGGCCGTTGGATTAGAGGAAAGCTATTATAGAATTGATGGGCCACAATCCAGCTTCCTCAAGGGTAGGTGTAGCCGAATTATAGTTATCAGCGTTCTTGAAAAATAGATTTCCGACTGGATCGGGAGAGGAACAGGTCCTGGACTTAAAGGGTAGGGACGGCAGCTAATTGAAACAAAGAGTTCAATCATTAAGACTCACATGATCTCGGAACCCAAGTTTAATAAATGTCAGCTGTCAGAAATGGTACTCTATTCCCTACCCAGGTAAGCCCCGCGGACAGAGGGCACATGAGAATTTACGGTCACACTGCTTCGTGCCGGCCCATCGGCGGTCCCGCTCCAGCAGTATGCCACATGCCCGTGGCCTCTCTCTCGCGGGAGGCTTGCTCTACGGCTAAGTGGGAACAGGCCACCTATCTCAGAAAGCTGAGCCATCGTTTTGTCCAAGTGTTGCCTTTTAAAATGGCTAACGTGAAGCCTCCGGTATCTGCGCTAAAGAAAAAGACTGGCCTCCTGGCAGGTGTTCCTAGAAATCCCTCCCAGCAGCTCGAGACAGACAGTGAAGTGTTTGTACCTCTACATTAGTTTGGTGGGGGGTAAGGGGGGGTGGGGGGACACATCTGGACGGCAGAGCAGCTGTCTGTGGATTTGTCAGAACTGTCACTTCGGCGGCGGTAATGCTCTGGCAAACGTTTATGTGTAAGAATTGAGTTGTTCTTTGGACCGAGACTGGATATCCTGCAGCTCCTGCTCTTCCTTTGCTTTGATATCCTGGCAAGCCTGCATTTTGCTGGCGTCCTTTAAGTAAGCCCAGTTAGAAGACAGTATCATGAGGAAGTGGATCTGGAAGAGAAGGGTGCGCATGATGGCTAGTGAGCATGGCAGAAGGCAAAGCGAGCTGCGAGGCAGGTTAGACGCTCCCGACTGTAAAAAGGGAGAGGGTTATTCTGCATTAATACTCGTGGTGCGAGCAGAGCCGTCGGAGCCCGGCAGCGAGCTCCACGAGGACGCTTACGAGTAAGAGGCGGAAGGAGAGTTAGTATACCAACGTGATGAACTGGAAAACATGGCCCAAGTTGCTGTTAAGAAAAAGCAAACAGGAAGCAGGAGGGGGGGGCCGCCCCTCCCCCCCCCGCCGGCCCGGGAGCCATTTTAAAAACTCGCGCAGACGTTCAGACACGGCGTGTGCGGAGTTGGAAATAAGTGTAGTGCAAGGTTCTAGCTTGTCGGTGGCTAATAAACCAGTTCCCCAGAGGCCTAAAAGTGAACGATGTGTATTTTGAGTAGATGCGAAACTACACACGTAACACGGAAAACTTACGCGAATGTCAAAACCAATAGAATTAGGAACTAGACGCAAACAAGCATGCGGTCCGTGTTAACACGTTTTGAGCCGGGAAGCTACCTCTTCCGTTGGGTCACGGCCCTTCCTGCCTGTCACAGAATGGAAGAATCCTCATCCTTGACACTTCATGTAGCAAACACTTCTTTCCCACCTACTTTCCTGGTCTTCCCTGCAAAATCTACACCTCGAGTTCCTCCTCTCTCCTGTTCAACGTAGCGGAGGCTTTCCGACGGCAGGCACGATTGCTCTTGCCGTTAAAATCTTACGTGCGGGTTGAGAGCGGGCTACGAGGAGTCGGTCACTGCTCGCCAAAACACAGGGGCAAGGTTACCCATCCTGCGCCTCGGCAAGGGAGGGCTGTGGTGTGCGGAAAGAAGAACCCTCCCCCCCGGTTGAAACCTCTAGCTGACTTACTTGAGGGGCACGTATGGGGCAGTGAACCGGGGAATCAGCAAAAAATTTTGTAATCAACTTTACAATAGGTCCTTTTTTTTTTTCCAGAGTCTAACACAACAAAACGCAGATCAGAACGGATCTGTCTTCCATCTCCTGTGGAGCACTCCTGTTGGTTATCAAGCAAGCAAAAATAACGGAAAATGCAGGTATTACAGAGTGTTAATACTTCACTTAGAGAACCCCTCAAAGGTCAAGAAAATTCTTTTTTTTTTTTTTTTTTACCGGATGCTCACCCAATGCCAGTAAATCACTGAATCCTTTTCACACCGTGGAAATAAGCCAGATCTCATGGTTTGTAATTCACTTAGGGTGAGGCATGTTATTAATCTACAAGGCAAAGTGAGTCGACTAAAGCTATGTACAAATGACTGTAGCAAAACGGTAGCATCTGACTCTGCTTTCATCTGGGGGGGGAGGGGGTGGGGTCAGTGATCTTTCAGGCTACCGCGCAGAGCTGTCTAAAGCTCCTTGTTGGACTTAGGCAATTTAGAATTTAGTGCAGCAGTCTTCCCGACTCTTAAACTTCAAAACAGCATAGTTATATGTAGTAGCCATCATGTAGATCAGCTGGTGGGAGAGAACAAACAGGACAGTGAGATACAGGTGGTCAGGGCCGGTGCCCGCTCCGGCCCCGGGGCTTTCTTTGTCACCACACAGCTTTTCCTACGTGCCAACCCCCCCCCCCCCCCGCCCTTCTCGTACGCACCACTGGTCCTCACCTCCGCCCTCAGTACCTTTGTTAGGAAGACTTGGCTGGGTCCGCAGCCTGCCGCTGGAAGCTAAAGGCCCTGTTTCCCCTCATCTCCCCCCACCCTGCCTCCTCCACGCCACTTAGTCCTCTTTGTGCCTGTGTCTCTGCAAGAGAACAGGTGGCCAGCGTGATTTTAACAGGCCCTTCTGAGTTTTCAGGGGCTCTAAAGAGCATGTGACGTTTCCTTCCTGCTCCCCGCATCTTAGATTTCTTGAAATCACAAAGCAGGCCCTCGGGCATTACACCCGGATGTGCGTACGTACACGCAAACACGCAGTAAGCTGGCGCCCCCACAAGATTTGCAGGGTCCCTATCTGCAACTCTCCTCCCATGCTAACGTGACTCTGTAACCCCCCAAATCACTGCTCGGGGCACTTTCACAGGCACCGGTGGGCAGGCCGCACCGGGATGACGAAGGGGTCTCCCGACTGTCGTCGACCGAGGCACCACGCTGCGTGCTTTCCTGGTTCGGACCGTACACTAGTGTCCTTTCTGCGGGCGAGTTCGTGCCGGGTTTTTTTTTGGCTTTTTGTGATTTTGCTGTGCACCTGTTTCCTAACCGTCGTGCCGAATGAGGTGTTCTCGAAAGTCTCGAGCCAGCAAGAGGGCCCCGAGGTGCCACCCGAGCTTCGGTCAGGGAGGAGTTGTACTGCGGCTCAGTGATAATCAGTATATACCAAATAACTGTCTTTAAACAGAAACTCCTAAAACAAGGTCATGTGTTCATCAGCTGGCCGAAAGCGAACCCCCGGTCTCCTCGCAGAACAGGGGCTCAGTGATAAGGAGACTTGACAAGAACCTCAGTACATGCATCTATGCGTATATATACGCATTTCCGGCTGGAAATTTCTTTGCCGGGAAAGGTTAATCAGTAAATGCCTCACGTGCAAGCACGTGCTAGGCCAGCCCAGGTGCCTTGTCCCCACAGAATCCAAATTCCACTACCCGCCAGCAGTGCCGCGTCCCCGAGTTGTCTGTCAGAAGGGAAAGCCAGGAGCTAGACTAGGCCAGCCGGGGGCCTGATACTCACCAGGGCGATGACGGTGGCACCGGCTCCGGCGCAGGCCACAATGAACAGGTGATAGGACACGTAGAACTAGAAAAGAACAGGGCACCGTGTGAGCACTGTATGTGGAAGGACGGGGCCTCTGCCCGTTCGTTCTCCTCCATGGGCGGTGGCCAGGCTCCGTGCCAGCGTGCACGGGTCTGGGTCATAGCCCGGCCGCGCCACCACGCGGGAAGCTTCAGAAACTGCTGTGCAGGCCGTGCCCTCCACTAGTCTAACCTCAGTAGCTGGGCCTCCACCGGGAGTGGAATTGCCATGTTTAAGAACCCCTGCTCGGAGCCAGTGTGGACCTTACATACTGGCTAACGATGGAGGCAGGGGCTGATGCTAGGAGTCTCTTAAATATGCAAGCTCCCACTCGTGCATTTAAGAGTGTTCTTTTATAGACAGTTATAAACCGATGCCTAAAGAATATTCTGAGGTCTGCTTTTAAACCAAAGCGGGTTAGGATTTATTTACTGCCAGTTAAGGCTGAACGAGAGATGAACTGTGACTAGATTGATAGAAATTGGGCTTAGATACACGTTCAAGGGAATCTTTTCGGTGGAAATTAATTGGCATTTGTTCTGTGATAAATGTCCTACTTTGAAAAACCAAGTGAAGGTGAAAGAAGGCTGTGGCATGTATTTCCAGATGTGCAGGATTCAAATTCTCACCCAAAGAGAGAGCTCTCGGTCCATTTCCCATGGTCCAGCCCACTACGTGAGGATCCTTAGCGTTTTCTAGGTCACAAATGGCCGAGTGCTGGTGATTACGTACAAGGCCGTCTACAAAAAGCTCTCCTTCCTAGCATTTGCACTGGCTCTTGCTTTGTCTACGGCCAAGAGCCCTTTCCTCAGCCTGCTTTGCCAGGTGACTGCTCTAGGCCCCCTGCCGGAGAAGGGTTTACCTCATTGGTGTTGCAGATGTTCTCCAGGGCAGAGCCACAGATTTTTCCTGGGAAAGCATTCCAAGGGATGATACCTGTGAAGTGAATCCCAACACAACGTTCGTCATTATCAGCACACACGGCAGTGCCCCGGGCTCTCGATGGTCCTCACCCCTTGGGTTCCAGTTACAAGGTAATCATCCACTCTGTTCTTCATCGACACTTGCCCTGTCTGCCCTCGGCAGACCAGGCTTTTTAGAATCAATAGCAAGTCCTCCTCGGACAGGAGGACCAGAGCAAAGTCAAGTAGGCCTGAATTGGTTTTCCCTCCAAATTATGCTTTGTTTAGTTGCACCGGTATCTGTAAAACCTGATTTCCAAAGCTGTTTGCCCCTAGTACCCACGGATGAACTCTAGTTAAACAGCTGGAGGACCATTTCCTGGTCCGTGGACTTGTTACTGAAGTCCCGAAACGGAGAGTCGGTACACCGAGTTTCAAGGCAGTTATTTGTTATGTAATTTGGATTTTGTAGGTCTTTTACAATTGCATTTTACAGTGGTATTGAAAATCCAACTGGAAATTTAAGAAAGGGACACCCTGTGGAGTCTACACCAATTACTGTGTGCCTCTCACTATAACCTTGACCCTTCCCCGCCATGACACGGCCCCTTGGGTTACTGTTCTGTTCGCTGTCACGTAGTAAGCACATGCTTTTAAATAGGAACGTTACTCGTCTTCTCCCAGGAAGGAAGGATTTTTTTAAAAAGTTGCTTATTTCTTCCCTTCTTGCCATGGGCCACGAATCAGTCTTCATACTTCAGGGGAAGGGGAAAAGACAAGTCTCCACAGTGCTTTCATATACAGAACACTGAAAAATATGATCACTGAGGGCCAAAAAGTTTGAGGGAAAGTATTTACGAAGGCAATGATAGACCTCTATTTACAAATCCTCTTTACACTCTGTTTTCAAACCCTCAGCAAGACCAGTGTGGTGTGGAACCTTGGTCCTTGTGAGAAGAGAGTAGTGCAGTGGGCAGTGCTGGGCAAGCTTCTGATTATGTTGGAAGGAAAGATGTTGAAGCCCGGCCCCATGGGAAAAACAAGTAGCACAAATGAAATGGTCCTCTCTCCCCGGCAATCTTCACTGCAGTTTTAATGAAAAGTTCTTTCTCCCCCCCTATCTCGCAGTTTCTGCCAAGAACAGGATTTCCTACCATCTCGGCTAAGAAGCACTAATTAAACTCCTTACTTAGGAGGCCGCCTCTCAATTTCATTGACAGGAGGGGCAAGGGCGCCTTCTGGGGCTTGGCAAAATGACCCAGCCTTAGCTGCCTGCTGGGAGGATCCCATTCATTAGAAAATAGGCTTCGAGGGGCTTCCAACCACCGGCTTTGACAGAGTTCAGTCTGGTGACTTTAAAGTACGTCTGGATTTTATGTTGTTTTCCAGTGCAGATAAAGGTTAGTCGTCTTTAGAAGCCCGGATCTGAAGAGTGGGCCACAGCAATTAATTGGACTGCAGTGTGTATGCAATATTTTGGATGGAAAGGGGAGCGGTACAAAACGGGAAACAACTTGAAAAACAAGTCTGTAGCCTTTTGAGATCCAGGAGTGTTTTCTGATCATAACACACAGCTCCTTTATAAAGCAGTTGGAAAAGGTGCTGTCGCCACATAACCAAAATTTGAACTACAACTAAGAGCCTCAGTGAGGTTTCCCTCCAGAAAACAGAGCCCAGGTTATATGAGGAGAAGAGTAAATGAAACCGATCACGATGATTAAAAAGACGGCCCTATAACAATTAAGGTCCAGGCCTACGCACAAGAGGAGAAAGGGTGGTCTTGGGCGTTAGAAGGAAGTACCGTATTGCCGGATATCGACGCAGATCTGCTCCACGCCGGCCGTGCCGTTGGTCTGGGGTGACCTGATGACTTCGCAAGTTGACCATATGTTGTAGAACATAAACACGGGCACCGCAGAGAAACCAAACACGCCGAGCCAGGCCACTCCCAGCACGTAGGTGAGGAAAACGAACTGAACCGAGGAGAAGGAGAAAGAATCATCAGTGACCCAGGCAGCGTGCAGGCCCCGGGAGGAATGCTCTCGTAGCTGGGGCCGGATACCGGACCTGTGGGCTGCATTCCCGGCAGTGCCTGGGCCCCCGGAACGACAAGGCAAAGTGAGGGGGCGGGGTGGGCACGCTCTCCAGAGCTAGAGGACGGAGAATGTTACTGCCCAAAGCCACCACCACCACGACTGTTCAGGGCCCTCGCTTCCCTAACGAGGACGTGAGACGCCAGGAGGTGATCTCCCTTGTCCCAGATTCCAGAGCCAATCCGAGCACCAGGTCCGAGGCCATCCCTACGTATCGGTTCCACACTTACCATGGAAGAGCGGTGGAGGCTTGGGCAGGCCACTGAATTCTAAGCTAGCAGTTTCTCAAAAACTGCCTTTATTTCACACAACATATGGGCAGTCACTCACCAGTGCTACAGCTCCAGGAAGCCCTTTCTCAAAAGGAAGCGTGCTAGGTTCAAGATCCTGCGAATTCACTAAAAGCGTGAAGTGTTTGAACCTTTAAAATAGCCTTGAACACAAACTTCATGCACAGTAGAAGATAAAATTCTCATTTCCCTCTACTTTCCTTCCTAACCTGCCTTGACTACCAGTTTTCAGAGAACTTTGAAAGGCTGTTCCAAAAACGTCATGTCCCGGTATTCACATTTTCAGAATGCGCACCCACGGAGCTCGTGGGCAACGGTTTGGAATTCTAATTTGGCTTTTATTTTTTTAAGCCGATGCTGAAGACCCGAAGCTTCCCTCGACTTTGCATACTGCAGGAATAGAGCTGGCTGAGCCCCGATCAGCCTGGGGGGCCAGCTCCTCCTGGTCCCAAGCCCCTGAAACTGCAGAAATAAGTCACTCTTCGGCAAGGGCGTTTCTACCGTCAGGAACATTTGCATTTCTAAAGCGATCCAAAGAAGCCGATATCAGCAGTTTCAGTGCTCCCGGATGGGCTACTCCCGACCAGGCTTCCTTTTCTTACCCTTCCCAAGAATACTTTCTTTCTAGTAACACCACAGAGACTTGTAAAAGGGCTGGGGGTTCCCGGCTTGGTTAGCTTTTCAGCTGTGGTCTGGACTCCAAAAGGTAGGCCAGGGCCCGGGGGCCAGCGCCCCCTCGCGGCCCGTTCCCGTCATGGCGGCCTGAAGCAGGCAGAGTCGCTTTCTCAGGGCCCCAGGCCTTCTAGGGAACCAAGGGCAGCTTTGCAGGCCCCGGCTTCCAGGTGGGTGGAGCACATTGAGCTTCTGCACCTGACCCGCCATGTTGGCTCCCGCTGTCATCAGGCCTCCCCGTCACCGCCGACTTCTTGACATGCCCCAAGGCAGGGCCGTTCCATGATCTGCTTGAATGTACAGTCAGACCCCCGCGGTCCTGTGGTTACGGCGCCCGACCACCACCATCCAGCGAACATCACAATCAAGCGAGTCAAATTAATTTTCTGGCTCCCCAGCGCATATAAAAGTCACACTGTAGGCTGCGGAGTGTGCAACAAACAGCATGATGCCTGGAAAAGGTACATACCTCAATAAACTTATACTTGAGTGCTAACCATCATCTGAGCTCTTTCAGGGATTCCAGCCCGTTGACCCTGGCCGAGGTCTTGGTCTTCGATAGGCTGGCAAGGCGTTTGAGCCCCGAGCCCACGGGCCACCCCATGTAAGGACTTCGGGAGCACTCAGACCCCAATGTGTCCATCAGCCAGATGTGCCCTAGGTCCCGGCAGAGACTGCACCCCTTTATTTCTGAAACTTGAGGGACAGAAGTGAGGGGGCAGCTGACCAAAGTCCCCCACTTTTCTGTTGCTTTTTCCTCTAGGCTCCTGACGGTCTTTTTTCTAAAACCATTTCCTTCCCCAAAGTAACCGTTCCCCTGACTTGTATAGCACTCACCTACTATTACTATTTTTAAATAACAGGTTTACCGAGACAGAACTTCCCCTGTGAGTTGTAAATCCATTTACTCTCAGGGCACCCGCGTGGTTCAGTCAGTTGAGCAACCTCCTCTTGAGTGTGGCTCAGGTCACGATCCCAGGGTTGTGACATTGAGCCCATCGGGCTCGGCACTGAGAGTGGAGCCTGCTTGGGATTCTCCCCCTCTACCCCTCCGCCCCTCGGCCTCCTGCTCTGTGCTCTCTAAAAAAAATAAAACCCCCACAAGTCATGTAGGCCCTTGTTCTGTGAACCTAACGTGAAACAGCCACCCTGAGGGGCGCCCGGGTGGCTCAGTCACTTAAGCATCAGACTTCGGAAAGAGTAAAGGGGCACAGACAGGGCTCGGACTCCCGCAGGACCCGTGTCCACACTGGTATCGCCTCTGGCAGCCCTGCCCCGAGACCGTGACAGTGACGGCCCGGTCTCAGTCGTGCTGCGGGAATTAGGGACCGGCCGGGCCCCTGATGCAGCACAGGCCGGGGCAGAACCAGAGGGGCTGCCTCAGAAACTTCCAGAGCTCACCGGGTGAGAGATGCCAGCCGCAGGTGCCACTTGCCATAGGCCGTGGGCCCCGAGCACAGGAGCATAGCGAGAGTGACTCGGAGGTTGGGCCTAAGGTTTTAACAAGCTGCACCCTTGGCGGGGGGGGGAGGGGTCTCCTTGGCCACCTCCTTGAGCCCCATGACATTCCTTACCTCCCTGGCGGTAGTGCCTCCTTCGCTTCGGTCTTCCCGGTAGACCGGGCTGTGCCCCAGGGATCTTTTCCCCTAAAACCTCAGTGTCACTTTGTCCGTGCCTGCCACAAGTCTGTCAGCGTCAGCCCCCGTGTTCCCAGAAACCCCAGCCCAAGTTCCTCGGTGACACACTAGGTGACTGCCCGTGGACACCAGCAACGGTCTGACACCGAAAGAACAAGCAGCCTCCTCGACGGGCCGCCAGGCCAGAGACCTGGCGCTCATTCCCTCCTGTCACGCTTAGTCCCACACACCAACCCTAGCGTTTGGCCTGCCCCCCACTCCGAATGTGTCCCCTGTCCCCGGAGCCTAGCTGGGATCCCCACCGCTCGTCACAGCCTCACACTGGCCTCTCGCTCTCCCTCCCTGCCATCCGCCATGCTCTCCTTCCTGAGTGGGAGTCTCCCACTCCCCGCCCCTCTTTGTCACCTTTGTTCGTAGCCAGACACTCTGGGCCTTTCCGATCTGGTCTGGTCCGGCAGGGGCACACTCCTGGCACCCCGCTCTTTTCTGGGCCTCGGCCCTGCCCCTGCTGGTTCCCAATCCCCCCACCTGAGCTGGCCACAGAGCCCCCCCTCCCACTCCCTTACTGTGCGGGCAGCATCGGTGCCCCACTGCCTTGTGCTCCTGTCTGGATTTCTGTCCCTGGCCTGTTTGGCAAAGGACTCTGAAACTTGCCAGGAACCAAGGGCCAGACAGGGAAGCAGCAGGGACGGTGCATCTCAGTAGTTTCCTTAGGACCAAGGTCGCTCCTGGGATGAGCAGTGGCCATGGCCACCCAGGGTAAGACGGGGCCTCCGCACCGTGCCACAGGGCACACACCTGCTCACGGGGAAATACGCTACAAGCTGTGGTCCTACGAGGAGGAAGGAGGGTTTTTCTGACTGTTGGGCCCCCCCTGGCATTTGAAGCCAGACCGTACGTCCTTTCTTCGGCGAGACCAGAAAGTTCCGTCAGCGCCCAGACTCCAGGGAGATGCTTGATGTGAACGCACCATTTACGAACTCAACGTGCCCCACGTCCGACTCCATACGTGCCTCTTCCTTCCCGGCCTCTCTGCCCACCACTGAGTTTCCTTTGGTGACGCGGCCCTTTGTAAGCCTGTCTTTTAACGAGCTCTTAAGCTCTGTCCTCCTCGAGACCAGAGGTCGGCAAACGCCGGCAAGAGGCCGGACGGGGGACAGTTTAGGCCCCGAGGGCCACATACCGGCTCGGTCTCAACTCTGGAGCTCTGCTGGGAGAGCGTGAAAGCAGCCACCGACGGCGTGGCCGTGGCCGGGTGCCCATCATACGACGCTCACCAAAACGTGAATCTGACACCATTTCCATGGATAATTTCCCCCACCAAGTTAAGGACACATAGCCATTCTTAGCTCGTGGGCTGCACGAAAACAGATGGCAGGCCAGATTGGCCCCACGGGCTGGCGTTTGCTGCGAGCTTCTTGAGGACAAGAGCCTGTGACTAGCAAATACCCCGCCAGGTGCTTGGGAGGAGAAGTGCCTGGGACTTCCAAGGAATCGCGACAGTTTATCCCGGCACACGGTCTTTAGGGCCACGGTCCGTGTTCCAAGACAGACGCAAGGGGGCGCGGAGACAACGTGGCAGTTCCCTCCTTTCACAGCGAGAACTTTCTATCTGAAAAAACCACCAGGGCCCTGACGGCCTGTATATTCATAAGGGAGATGCTTGGTGCTGCGGCAGCAGGCGTTAATCATCAGCAAGAATGAGATGTTGGAAATGGTTCCGTCTCTGCAACTCTCGAATGTACGAACAACATCCGCGCCGCGGACGCTCCGTCCACCCGCCATCGGCTCATAGCTTTGACCAAATTCAAAGGGCGGCACAGGGGCGTGGCCCTGCTTGTGGGTCACATGCGAGCCAGAGGCTCGTACTCACCATCCCACTGATGCAGCGGCCGCAGGCGGTTGTCTTAAATTCGCCGTGCAGCTCCTTCACGGCGCTGGTGGTGTAGAAGCCTTCTGCCAGCAGAATGATCCCATACAAGAAGAAGAAGGACGCGATCCCGTAGATGACATACTGCACCAGTTGTATTCTGCGGAAAGGAAGGCGAGATCCAGAAAAGGGAAGTGGACCACGGGGCGAGGGCAAGACGTTTTGTGCCACCGGGGGGCGACCACGACGGTGGTCAGGTCCCGCGACCCCTCCCATCCCAGCGACGGCTGCCGTGGGCTCATGCGGCATTCCAGGCTGGCCTCCCTGCCCACGCCGCAGCAACCCGGGCCTCTCTCCCAAGGTGGGCCCAAGGGTCAGATGGACAACCTCTCCAGGCAAGGGAGAAGTCTGCCTGGTCAAGGGCGGAGGCCCAGCTGTCATCTTTTAATATGCCCCAATTCCTGTGCCGTGAGGATCAGAATCCTCATTGGGCGCATAAGGACACACAGGCATCGACTGCGAAGTGACGTGACTCATCCAAGGACACGCGGGGAGGGGCAGAGCCAGTCTCTGAACTCTGCTCTAAGGACCGCACGTTCTTTCCGCCATAGCAAAACACCTCCCAACCAGGCCTAGTGCGTAACGTTACTCTCACGAGCCCCTAGAGAAGCGCTCAGGGGCTTGTTTAGGGAGGAAGTTGTGCACTCATCTTCTTATCACACGTGGAAGCGTGGGCATGGGGGTTTTCTGATGCTTCTTGGGAGTTTAAGAGCCGTCGACTGGGATCACTAGCTGGTTAGATCGGTATACGGCTCCCGGAATCAGTTTTGGTAGGTATTTCTTGGACTTCCTTGCACACAGCTGACACTCAGGGAGCGCCTTGTCCTGGATGGGGGTCCTTGCCACCTCCCCCACCCCCACGCATTCCCGTGGATGTCATTTGCGAACACGGAACAAAACAAAAGACAGAGAAGAAAATTCCCTAAGGACTCTTCCAACATCATTCCATTATTGTTCAATAAAACTTCCTGCCTTTTGCAGCTGGGAGAGAAGCTGCTTATGGTCACAAGACGCCTAAACGTGCGGTGAGACTTTGGCAGTCAAGGAAGGAGCAAGACCGCACTGAAGGAAATGGAGAGAAGGAGAGTCTCTGCAGGGGGCTGCTGGGCCTCCACTGAAAATTCCAGAATGGGCAGCCAGAGACTTGGGGCTAAAGCCCTGAAACGTCCCCTTTTCTGCATCAGAGGATGCTCTGGGATTCGTTCTCCTGGAGGAGGAAGAACACTGCCCCTGCACGCTGAGAGTTGGGGCAAGTCAACAGGGTCCCTCGCACTCGGGGACGGTCCTTTCCCGCAAGGACCCCGGACGGCATCGCTACTTAGGAGCCAGGGAGACGGTCTCTGGCGTGACCACCTTGCCACAGCCCCACCACGTGCACGGCTTGTGTGTGTGTGTGTGTGTGTGTGTGTGTGTGTGTGGAGTCCTGTGTGGCCCCCTTGCAGTCCCCGGACGCCCCTGGGGCCAAACGCTCACTGCCTACTTGGCCCTTTCCTTTTTTCCTCCTCTCGTGCGCTTTTTTTCCATCTGCCTGCAAGGAAGCTTGAAGGAAAGCATCCGTTTCCTGCCAGGAGAGCTCACTGGTCGTTTCGAAACCATCGCGGGGTAGTTGCCTTTGAAATCCGTCGCCAAGGGGAAGCGGGTACTTACACCTCGCTCAGCAAGGCATGGTCGCTGGTGTTGGTGGAGAAGTGTTGCTCGAGAATCGCCACGGTGCCCGCGAGGGCCACGTGCCCACAGCCACAGAACAGGGCGACCCCAGAGAAGCAGAGGATGGTGGCCACCAGAGAGGCGTAGGGGACTCCTCCCAGACACTTGATGCAGCATTCAAAGCAGCCTGGACCCAAAGGAGAGAAAACGCAGCGGTTACGGCACGACGCCTCGGTCTTCATCGCTACCGCACCTCCGCAGAGACGCGCTACCGTGCCCGTCTCCCCTCGCATGCTCTGTGCCTAACAGCTCAACGGGCCAAGGGCCAGCGGGGTCGTGCCCCGCTCTGTGCTGAGCACCCTGGGGCTCCGAGAGGGAACGTAGCTTAATCTGCTCAGGGTGAGCACAGAGCGACCAACCGACAAACGTTCTGGAGTAACTCCCGATTCTAGACCTTCCTCGTTGACCTGGGGCGGGCAGGGCAGGCAGGCGGCTGCTCCAGGGACGCTGAGGGGCACGCACTCCACTGAGGAGGTCAAAAGAGAGGACGGCAGTGAAGCTCGAGTTTCACGAAGAATCAATAGTGCCACCCCCCCCCCCCCAACCTCAACCTCGGGGGGTTTCGAGTACCTCTATTGCCGTAGCAGCCAATGGCTTTCTCCCAGCCTTTGACCTCCTGGGCGACCAGAAGAAGCAGATACAGTAAATCACACTGTTGCTGCGTTCAGAAAAGGGTCAACGTGGTCATTGTGGAAAGGCCATGGGGGTTTGGGGGCCCTACAAGTACAAAGTCACCCATGTCCACGCGAGTGGGTCCGCTCCGGTTTCGTTTGTGTCACTCTCGAATGCCCTCAGCTTCCGAATACAAAGACTTCATTCCTCCTCCCACCCTCCCCGGCTTCCACCTGCCTCCTTCCCCAGTGCAGGTGGTGCAGAGTAAGCTCCAAAACTGGTGGGTGACATTTAAGTACTTGAAGGAAAAGGAACAGAGGGAAAAACAGAAAAGACAAAATGAGCATCCATGAAGTGAAATGAAGGAGAAAGAGCCACAATTCATGGTTCATCTTGAGAAGATTTTTCTTCATTAAAAAAAACAACAAAACAAAAAAAACCAACTCGAGATGTCCAGAAATCTCTTCCCAAGGGGCAGCACCAGGTGACATTTTCAGTTCGGAGACCTTTACGTTTCGGTTAAAGCAGTGCTGGCCTCGGGGTAATGGGGGTACCTCTCCTGACCTCCCGTCGCTGTTTTAAGTAAATGGCTTGTCCGGGAGATCGAACTCGGACGGCATTAGGATGTTTAACAGCAATCAAGAGCGGTTCACTGATTCAAGGTGAGCACATTAAGCCAGCTAGGTATTCCCGACCCCCCGAAATGGTCTTCATAGTAGATAAGAAATGACCCAGCACAAAGCGCTGGAGATGGACTTTGCCATTGGGGAGGGCATCTCATTCAAGAGTAGCATTTGCCTGGGGCACCGGGGTGGCTCAGTCGGTCAAGCGTCCGACTTCGGCTCCGGCCATGATCTCGCGGTTCGTGGGTTCGAGCCCCGCGTCGGGCTCTGTGCCATCAGCGCAGAGCCCACTTGGGATCCTCTGTCCCCTCTCTCTGCCCCTTCCCCGCTTGCTCTCTCTCTCAAGAGATAAATATGCATTAAAAAAAAAAAAAGTAGCATTTGCCTAACTAAGCCCACTCCAAGAAGGGACTATAAACCCTCGTTACCACATTTCTCTTCAGTTTGCTGGAAAAGAAGAAAGGTCAGGGCTTCATAAGCAAAGGTGCTGTCTTTTATTTCAAAGGACGGCTGGCTGTTGCGATGAAGAACCACCTCCCGGAAGTGGATCGCGCGACTACGTACAATGGGGACCAGCGCGCAATACGGTTCAAGTTCACTAGCAAGGTGGTACCTTCGAGAGCTTTGGACATTTGAGGTTTGGGACCAAGGGCAACGGACTTCCGTCTTAGTCGGTCATACAACTTTCTGGGGAATGAGGGGGGAGAAGGTGGCAACTGGAGGCCCAAACGGTGTCCAGACCCAGCCAAGCAAGACAAACTATGATCTCAGCCTCGTGGCCCGTTACGTAAAGAGCAAGGAGACCCGTGTGTCATAGCTATCGCTCACCGCCTCCCCCGTCCTCAGCCCGTTGGGGGGTGTGATGAACAAGATCGATGGCAGCTTCCCTGGCTAACGAGTGGTGTCCACTCCTCACCGGACACAGCTGTGTGGCCTTGGGACTGTGCTGTCCAGCACAGTAGCCAAAAAAAGAAAAAGAAAGAAAAAAAACCCCAGTTCCTCAGTTGTACTAGCCACATGAAACATGCTCAACAGCCACAGAACATTCTCTCATCACAAAGCACGGCTTTGGAAGACCCGTTTTCACTTGCCACGTATTCTGTTCTCTGTACGGCGAGCTGGGTTCTGAGTTCTACTTTGGATTTCACGAAGTCGGTACTTTGGGAAGGCCCGGGTACAAATACAAAATAGCACGTCCCCCTTGCCTTCAAGGGGACCACACGAAGCTGCAGGCACACAAGGAACGCGATTATCATAGCACAGCGTGACGACGGCGAGTCAGACTGCTGGAGAGCCATGGCGCCCCCCCCCCCCCCCCCGCGGTAGCAGGGAGAGGACAGCAGGAGGGGACAGAATTCTGCAGACAGGCCCAGTGGCACTACGGCTCCATCTTGATATGCTAAGCGTGACGAGAAAGGCTGCCTGAACGACTTATTTCTTCAATTACTCCCAAAGGTATACTCCAGACACCCCCGTGCGGTGGGTCTAGCTTTGGAACAGCAGTCACCACGTTGGGCATCGTGGTTGCACACACACAGACGAACCTCCCGGGGACCCTGCTGGCCAATGTGAGCAGAAGCTTGTGGAATCCGCCACGGGAAGAATTTACAGGAAACAACACGGCTGGATGAAGGGTGTATTCTCCCTTGGCTGGTCAGTTGCACGCTCAACTCGCACGTGTGGTGGCTATCCAACCTTCTATAAATGGATCACCCCCACTGTACCTTCTCTGTCAGTCTAGAAGCTAGCATCTTCAAACACGGGCAGGCTGGTCATATGCCCACACGCTTACCCCAGAGAAACCAAGACCGACCTGAATACGTTTTCTAAATGTCTTTTCTAAACGTTAACAGCATCTCTGACCGGCAACACAGGCGGGTATGGCTGTGGCAGAGGCGGTCACGATGGCGACACGTGCTCAGGCCAGCCTCACAGGCATGCGACCTGTGCTCTCACAGGGCCCCGTGCTTGCTTTAATGCTGTTGCTGCCATCTTGCAGTTCAGCAGCCCGACTCTCTCGAGGGACTAGCGGTGTGCTGGAAAGAATGACTTCTCCCTTCCCTCTGGAGGGAGGCGCCAGTCCCCCCGTCCTAACCCCCAGAGGCAAGGCTCAGCGTTCTCCTCGACCGGGGGTCGGCAGACGACAGCCTGTGTTTTTGTAAATAAAGTTTTATTGGAACACGGCCGTACCCAGCCGTTGACAGACTGCGGCTACTGCTGCCCCACCATGGCACGGCTGAGGAGCCCGGACAGGGAGCGCGCGGCTTACAAAGCTTGCGACATTCACTAACCATTTCCAGAAGGGCTTGGCCGAAGCAGAAGCTCGGGGGGTGGCCCCGGCGATCCGAGCTGAATAAGCCTTTTGGGGGTATTGTCACGTATGCTCCAACCGGAGAACCCCTCGAGAATCACACGAGCTCTTTACTGTGTCTCCCCACCTCCACCAGAGGATTCCTGGCTTCTGGCCAAGACGGCATAGCGGGGAGCTGATTTATTCTCCTGCCTGAAACAATTAAAAAACTGGACAAAAGATATGAAACAACGGTCTTCAAGGTACTAGACGGCAGGCTTACGCAGAACCACCCGTGGCTTACGAGTCAATTGGTAAAATAAATGCTCAGCAGAACCAAAGAACCAGGGCTCGCTCCAAAAAGAGAAACTCTTCCCCCATAACCCGGCTCTTATCTCCGTTACTGGGGTCTCTCGAAGGCCTTGTTTAACCAAAGCTGTCGGTTAAGCGGAGTAAGGGCTCCCGGTGAGGACGGCAGCACTGGGAGGAGGGAGCGGCCCATCCACTCCTTCGTTCCATCTCATTCCACGAGTGAATATTCAATGCTCCCCAGGTGTCTCCAACGTCCCAAGCGCGGGGCTGGTGGGCTAAGATGGGCACGACACACCCTGTAACGGAGCTCACGGTCGGTGGGGGGAGAGCGACATTCACCCAACGGTTTACCCAGAAGTCCTACGAGAGCAGACGGGGGGGGGGGG
>NW_024420490.1:40800-48783 GCF_014898765.1 Herpailurus yagouaroundi
CCCCCCCCCCCCCCCCCCCCCCCCCCCCCCCCCCCCCCCCCACGTACTGAGGCCTGGGGTGGGGCTCAGCGATGGCTTCCAGAGCCTAAATACGAAGGGTGGATTTGAACTCATTTGGTAAAGGGAAAGCATAGGTGCCAGAGGGGGGCTCCGGGAAGCAGGCAGATGGCAAACAAAAGCTCTACGGTGGAAAAGGGCAGGGCACTTTCCCAGGGATGCCAGAAGCTAGAACAGAGAGTCCGGAGAGGGCAGCAGAAGGAAGGCAAGGAGGGGTCTGTCGGAGCTTGACCCCTTGGGGCTTTCCAGGCTGCGTTAAAGACTCTGGACTTGATGTTCCGAATCAGGGGAAGCCACGGAGCACTTTTATCCGCAGGGAACAGGTTGGGGTCGTAAACCCTCACTGTTCCTCAAGCGAGGCGTGACCAGAACGGGGCTAGGCTTTTCGAACACACGTGAGTTCCGTTTTAGGCATGCGGGGTTTGAGGCGACTGGCTGTCACCTCAAGAGAGGCTTTCTGGTGGGCGATCGGATGCGTGGGTCTGTAAGGAGCTAAAGAGGGACGCCGTCGGCTTCTGTTGGATGGCAACGAGAACTTTCTGAGGCCAACCAAAGCCCCGAGTGCCCCATTTGTAGGTTGAAAGCAACTTAGACCCTACGCTTTGCAGAGCGTGGTCCTTGGATGGGCAAGGTCAACCCCAGCAGGGAGCCGGGGAGAAACGCAGGCTCTCACCCCACCCCCACCCCCGATCAGCAAGCCCCCAGGTGATCTGTGCGCAGGCGAGTCTGAGGAGCCCACTTCTGCCAACAGTCCCATCTCCCCCATCCTGGGGGGGGGGGTGCATCCCGCTTTTGTGCACCGTCCATGTTGGGGGTTTTCTCCCTAAGAGGCGGCCCACCGGACCCGGCCAGAACACTCTAGCCACCTGCCAATCAAACGCAAGTTCCAGGGTCTGCAACGAAGCAAAACAAAATGTTCCAAGTTGTTCGGCGGGCCTTCCAAAGAGTACAACGGGAGCGCCTTCTCCGAATCAGAGGACCGCGGAACGCAGCCGAGGGAGGTGCCTGCTTCTCTTGGACGCTCCTGTAAACGCACGGACTGAGTTTTCCCAGGCTTCAAACCGGCCATGACGTTGGGTTCAACGCGCACCAGAAAAAGCAAGGAAAGCATTTTGTGATGACTGTGATCGGCTCATGTAAAAAGGGGGGGAAAAAGAAAACAAAACCAAAAACAAAAAAATCAAATCTAGGGTTTCTAGCACATTTTACTAGTGATTGTCGGTGCCTCTCTCCAACCCCCCCCCCCCCAAACCTCTGTTGGGTTAATAACGTCTTAAGCCTTCATTTAACCAGGCTCTGGCCAAAGAGGTTTTTAGAATTTGATTCACACAAAGACTCCAGTGTGCATTAGCCTAAGACAGTTTAAATATAAACCACATAGTAGGGGGAAAAAAAAATATGCATCAGTGCCTCTGACTCTCAATGGCCATTTTGTCTCCAGCGTCTCTAGAACCTTTTGTGCAGAACAACAGAATAAAACACGTTTTGTCCCCGGGCTTGCGGATGGCCGTTGCCATGGCTGAGTTCATAAGAGCCCAGTGATTTGCCCCGAGTCGTCTGTGATCCTGGCTGCAGATTTCATGCTGGCTCAGAAGGAGGGACCGCAGGAACAAGGGCTCAGATTCTTCCCAGGGAATGAGTGAGAGAGAGAGAGAGAGAGAGAGAGAGCGAGCGCGTGCGCAACACAGACTCTCTCACACACACCCCAGGCCCTCTAAGCGCCGCCTTCCCTGCTACTTTACTGGTTTCCAATGAGCCAAACAATGGAAGGAATTAACCAAGGTTTGCAACTTTGAAACAACAGGCAACCGGAAAATGGAGGCAGACAGAATCCTACTTCAGAGAAACAACACTGAGTGTCAGCAGACAGAAGCCACCCTCGTTCTGAAATGGCCTGAGCAGCGGTTCTCAACAGGGGGTGGCTGTGTCCCCCAGGGGACATTCAGCACCGTCTGGAGCTATTTTTGGTTGTC
This sequence comes from Herpailurus yagouaroundi, assembly GCF_014898765.1. Lineage (NCBI taxonomy): Eukaryota > Metazoa > Chordata > Mammalia > Carnivora > Felidae > Herpailurus > Herpailurus yagouaroundi. The sequence goes on from NW_024420490.1 coordinate 42,831, forward strand.
CTCAGTAGTGCCAAATGTCACCAGGGCCAAGGTGGGGAAATCAAGATCGCACCTTTGACACGTTGTAGGTAGGAGCATCGTTCCTGGCCCTACGTCGCAGTGCGCCACCCTCCCACCGCACACGTGCGCACGGACACGCGACAGAGGGTGACGGGGCGTGGGCCTAAGACGTCAATAGCGCCAAGGGGGAGACCACCCGGCTCAAAGGTTACAAGAGCAGTCGCGGTCCACGACAGATTCTACCATTAAAAACAAAAAAGTCTAGGGGGCCCCTGGGTGGCTTAGCCGGTGGTTGGGGGTCTGACTTGGGCTCAGGTCATGATCTCGCGGTTCACGGGTTCGAGCCCCACGTCAGGCTCTGTGCTGACAACTCAGAGCTTGCTTCGGATTCTTTCTCTCCCTCTTTCTCCCCCTCCCCTGCTCATGCTCTGTCTCTCTCAAAAATAAATCATTAAAAAAATTTTTTTTAAAGCCTTAAACTTTGTTTTAAAAACATAGAGCAGAAGTTCTCAAATGTTGCTGCAAGTTAGAATGGTCTGAAGAGCATTTTAAAGCCCTGATGCCCAGACTTCACCACCGACCCATGAAATCATTATTTCTGAAGGTGGGACTCAGGAACTAGGTTTTTGTCTTTTTATTTTTTTACGTTTTTTTTTTTTTCTGTTTTGTTTTTTGTTTTTTTGGAGAGAGAAAGAATGCAAGCAGGAGAGGTGCAGAGAGAGGGACACACAGAATCCAAAGCAGGCTCCAGGCTCCCAGCTGTCAGCACAGAGCCCGACGTAGGGCTCGAACTCACGAACCGTGAGATCATGACCTGAGCCCAAGTCGGACCCTCAACCGACTGAGCCACCCAGGTGCCCTGAGGTTTTGTCTTTTTTAAGGACACACACAAAAAAGCTCCTCAACTGATTTCAATGAGCATCCAAGCTAAGGAATAAATGTCACAGAGAAAGAGGCAGCAAACCATGGCCCATGGGCCACGCTGCTCTTCCTGTGGCCTGGGAACTAATAATGTTTTTTTTTTTTTTTTCTTCACATTTCTAAATGACTTTTCAGATGTCAAAGAATCACATTGTCTCATATTATTTTTTTATTTCACGACACAAGTATATGAAATTCAAATTTCTGTGTGCATAAATAAAGTTTGATGGGAACACAGCCACATGCATCAGTTGACGGACTGTGTGTGGCTATTTCCAAGCTGCAAAGGCAGAGCTGAGTTGTTGCCACAGATATTTACCATCTGGCCCCTTACGGGAAAAGTTTGCAGAGCCCTGTTAAACAGCGGGGCCTCTCAAACTTGAATGTGCCTAGAAATTCCCTGGGGATCTCGTTAAAAATGCAGATTCCTGTAGGTCTGGGGAGAGAGGCGGTTCCTTCTTTCCTTCTGCATTTGTCACCCACTCCCCAGGTCATTCTATTCTGCGTAAAGGGGAACCGGGGTGGGAGGGGGTAGGCGGGGACCAAGGCCCTGGGAGACCCGGGGACTCTCTCAGGGGGTCTGCCAGGTTAAAACTCTTTTCATCAATAGCCCTAAGGTGTCAGTGTTTTTACACCTTTTGAATGGTCTGTGCGATGCAACTTTGGGGGGCAGGGGCAGAAAGCACAACGTGTGACTGCTGTCTTGAGGAAAAGTTCTCGTGGAATGGAGTTGCGAGCTGAACTAGCACCCTTTTTTTTTTTTTTTTTTTGAGCATCCCTTTTTCTTGAATTAGTGACTGACAAACCATAGTTACTAAGACTTGGGTGTCTGGCAGAAATGGTCTCAAAAAAAGATCCGAGTGCGCTAGCCTGTCCTGTCAAAGGAAACAGTTGACGGAATCCGTTTGCTGCCAACCGATGTGGGCAACGTGCACCTGCCGTACTCAAAGTGCCAGCTTCCCAGTACTTCAAAGACTTCTGGATGGACTTGGTGGCCGTATTCACAAATGAGACTTTTTTTGATCTGGCACAACGGAACGTGCCAGTAGTTGGAAGACCCGCACAACTCAGAGAACCAATGCTTTCCACAGGACCGATGTGCATGTGCAACGTTACGCGATCACCTGAATACGGAGCCAATCGAAGTGCAAGAGAGCGCCACAGATTTTAAAGGAACAGAACACAAAAAGGTCACAGGTATGGCGTCAGAGTCCGCATTACAAACGTTCTTTAGGAATCCGCCCCCCTGGTTGGATTTTGGTGTATTATGGAAAGGCCATTAACACATTCCTCCACTCTCCAACTATATCTGCAAGAGACCAAGTTTTTCAACCCAAACTAGTTATCCAAGATGCCTCTGGATGAGTGCCGACGCGGACAGGAAAACGCAGCTGGCTGACGGAAAGCAGAGAGTAAGGAAATGTGCAAAAATCTAACACAATAGGACCCTTCTCCCTGAAATTTTACTTTGTTTTGAAAAGTACTTCTCTTTCCTAAACACTATTTACGTTAACACGTCCTGGGTTTGTTATTGTTATTTTAAATAAATATGTCCATTTAATAATAAATGGGGTATAATTTCTTATACAGAAACTATTTAGAGACATAACCCACATCACCAAAGCTTTTTTGGGGTCTGTTATTTTTAACAGTGTAAGTCAGTGGGTGCGGGAGGGGGGGCTTCCTGATAAAGCACTAAACGGCAAATCACTCGAATGACCATTTGACCCCCCCCCCCCCCGCCCCGTTCTCTCTCGACCTTCTTAGAGTCACCGACATAAAAGTCCGACTGTACGATGCTAAGAATGTTGAAACTATTTTGAATGATGCAAAAGAATCAACAAAGTCAAGAAACAGACACTCGCCGGTCTCTTCCTTGGCCCCTCGCGGGAACCGGCTCTGGTTTTCCTAAAGATCGCGCGTGGGCTCTGTGCCTAGTTTCTAGGTGTGGGGGTGCATCACTGGGGAAGTGGACACTGAGTAGGGGAAGCGAGCTCTAAGTTCAGATGACACAGATGTGAAAAGCAGGGAGATCGGCAGGGCGTTCAAGAAACTGGAAACCTCCCCACAACAGTGAGCTATAGCAGCCGTCGACCTCCCGGACCGTCGGGCCGAGAGCATGTGTGCATTCCCGGCGGATCGCTGCTGTGTGAGAGGCACTAGGCCGGCCCTGCGCGGCCGCGGAGGGGTGGCCTGGGGGGACATAAACACATGAGAAATCATTTAAGAAGGGACACCGGGAGTGAGGTAGGGACAGATAAGGAAAGGGCGATGGGGGGGTGGGGGGGCGGCAGAAGTGTAGACAGGCCTTGAGGAACAAGCAGACCCCGTGGTTAGGACAGGTGGACAAGCATGTCGGGAGGAGAGCAGGCCCAAGGGGACGAGGGGCGTGTGGGAGAGCTCAGGATGTGAGGACACCACGGCAGCATCGGGGAAGAAGGCGGGAAGGGAGGTGGGGCCCTCCTGCGGGAGGCCTCCCAGCCAGCCCCCCAGGCCTCGTGTGCCTCACTTTGCAGGCAGCGGGGACAGAAGGCAGATTTGGGAGCAGGCCAGTGACGCGGCCCAAGAGATGCCTGTAAGAAATTCATCCGGCCGGCTGTGTAGGCAGGACTGGAGGGGGTGCAGAGCAGCCCCTCCCCCAGTGGGTGGGGGCAGGATAGGCCTTTATTCAGAGGGCACAGCGTGTGTTCAACAGAGGCAGGAAGGATGAAAACCGGACAGGGATTGGAACCATTAAGCAGCTTTTAATAAGGAAACACCAGGCCCCAAATGGCGTCACTCAGGCCAAGTCCTCAAACCAGGGGCTTAATACCTAGCCTAAGTGCTGTTTCAACCTCTCCCAGAAATGCAGTCTTAACCGCTCAGTCTGGAACTTTTTCAGTCAGCCCTGCACCAAAGAGTCTGCCACAGGGGCCTTCTCCATCCCCTGAAGAAAGATGAGGCCCTCCGCATGGTAAGACCCCTTGCTTTTCCCCCCTAAGGGACAGGGGCCTTGACTGGAACAATGCTTCTCTTCGGCTAAAACTTTCCTGCCCTCCACCCTCTGTCTGTGGAAACCTTCCAGTTTGAACAAATATTCAGAGCCCCTCTATTGGCTAGACGGGATGCGCCAATGGATCCGTGAATCATTTAACAAAACCAATTAGATCTTTAAAATTTAGTTGCATTATTACTTAACACAGTCAACATCACACCACATTTTATAGGAATGGCTTGGCGAGAAACAGTGAAAGAATTTATGCGAACAAATCGTCATAAGGGCCATTCCCGAGAACGCAAACTAATCCGGAGAGACGGAAAGCAAATCAGCAGTTATGTGGAGGGCTAACAAAGGGACCCCGGGACCCCTGCAGATCCATGGATGTGTCACCATCTGCCTTGTGTTGCTGGTTTCACTGGCACATTCGTACGTCACACTTATCAAATAGGCCACTTTAAATGTATGCGCTTTATTACGCATGTCAGTTATACCTTCGAAACAGTAAAAAGACCTGCTTCTCAAGTCTGATTTTTTTTTACAAAAGATGCCAGAAAATTCAAAAGGCTGTGAATCCTCTTGGGGAGCTAAGGACTAACAGCAAAAGGCAGGAGCCACAACCACCACTCGGTGACAGGAAAGTGAAAGGGCAATTGCCATCAGGAGAGAAGACCTTGCTCTAGCTAGAGGGGATGAAGGATGTGCTTCTTACGGCGTGTGGCAGGCAGCCTCCTAAGATACGCCCAAAGATCCCTGATCTTCACACGCCTGTGTAATTCCCTCTCCCCGCGGGCAGGCGGGACGTAGGGACTTGCTTCCCTGATGAGGTTTCCAAAGACCAGAACTTCTGTCTTGCTAGCACTTTCGCCCTCCTCCACTCACTTGCTCTAATGAAGCCGCCTGCCGTGTCACGAAGGAGCCACGGGAACGCCCGCGTGGCGAAGGACCAAGAGAGGTCTTGGGCCAACTGTCTGCGAGGGACCGAGTCCTGCCAACGAGCACAGCAGCAAGCCGGGAAGTGGATTCTTCCACGGTCGGGCCTTCACATGAGACTGCGGCCCCGGCCAACGCTTGCATGGCAGCCTCGTTAGAGACCCAGAGGCCGCTGAGCCAAGCCCAGACCCCTGAGCTACAGAAACCGAGAGAATATATGTTGCTTCTACCGGCTAGGTTCAAGGCTAATTTGCCATGCAACAGAAGAGAACTAAGACGCAGCCACAGCTCTACAGCAGAATCCTTTCACATGTTAGTAAATACAGAAAGATGCCATGACGACATAAAAACGTCAAGAGGCGATCACGTCAGATTCAGTAGCACCGTCTGCTGAGGATGTGGCGATCTGGTGTGGGGCATCTTGATGGTAAACACGTATACAAGTTGCCTCTGGGTTTCAAGTTGCCATTTTCTTCAGAAAGGTGTTTTCTGAACTGAAATGATCCTCTGCCAAAGGTGGTATAACGAGGAGCTATTCTCCTCCCCAAGGTTATGACCCTCTGTGAGTACAGCAGTGTCGCTCCAACCGCAGAGGGCACTGATTAAAACATACCAACTTCCCGGGACGCACCCCAAGACGGACGCATCTCGGGATGGTGCAGAAAGAAACAGCTCAGAGAAGGACTTGAAAGAGACCAGAGAGGCTGAGCTTCCAGAAAGAGCCATGGTACTCTCTGAAACAGGGCTGGGCTTTAGCCTAAAGCCTGTGAACGGCGGATCCCCTCGGGGAGCAAGAGTTTTGGGGGCTGGAGAGAAGAAGAGGGAGTTTGAAGATCTCAGGAAAGGGAGTGATTAGCAAATCACTTGGGTGCTGCCTCCCCTAAGTAGATTAACTTTGCAACGTGGGCTAAGAATGCAAGTACTTTAAGTCAGGGGTTGGCAGGATTTCCCCACCCCCTGTAAAGGGCCAGACAGCAAATATTTCTGGCCGTGCAGGGGCACAGGGTCACAACCACTCAATTCTGTTGTTGTGGCGGAAAAGCAGCCACGGACAATCTGAACGTGAACGGGTGTAGCTGGTTCTGACGTTTTACCACAACAGATATACCAGCAGGGTGGGGG
>NW_024420490.1:48883-71068 GCF_014898765.1 Herpailurus yagouaroundi
CCCCCCCCCCCCCCCCCAAGCACTGTCCACAGAAGATTCCAGATAAAACGCAAGCATGATGATCTTCAGAGAAAGCCTCATCCCACCTAAATGACTCTCTGACACCCAGAGCTTTCTGTTTAGCACAAAAGCCATTTTATATAAGCTTCTGACAGACGTGGCAACGCGTGGGTGTGGGTGGCTTATTTGTGAGCGAGCAGAAGCGGGGGGGGGGGGGGGCAGCCTCGAGTCTCCAGCAGCAAACTTCAGCTCCGTCCCAACCACTTCGCAGTATCTCCCGTTCGCTCTACGGGTGGCAAAGGGTCTCAAGACACAATCCAGTTTCGTTAACTCTCAACGGAAAACACAGCACACGAGGGGTGTCATAAAGGAAGCCGAGACTAGATGTCACTGTGTCGAAAGGACTGAGAATCACTGCTTTGAGTAATCCACGTCGGTGTCCCTAAAACCAGAGGTGTCGGACAGAAAGCCCCAAACCAACATTCAATAGTAATCGATCTGCTTTGCGTCTCGGCTCCGTTCGTTTGCCGCCCCTGAGCACGGTTACATAATCAGGTGCTAATCACAGGCTAAGAACATAGCTGACAAAAAAACGAACAGTCACGAACAAGAAATTATATATATTTGGCTGACATAATCATAGTCTTTGGTAAATACGCCATAAAATCGTTAACTGCCGTATACGGCACATTTTTTTGGTGAAGACGCACGCAGGTGATTTGAAAATGGAATAAGTGAAGGGCGCCTGGGGGGCTCAGTCGGTTGGGCGTCCGACTTCAGCTCAGATCGTGATCTCACGGTTCGTGGGTTCGAGCCCCGCGTCGGGCTCTGTGCCGACAGCTCAGAGCCTGGAGCCTGCTTCGGATTCTGTGTCTCCCTCTCTCTCTGCCTCTCCCCTGCTCATGATCTGTCTCTCAAAAATAAACATGAAAAAAAAATTATAGCAAGAACCTAAGCTGTAATACACTTACGCTGCGTCCACTGTTAGCCTCTGCTTAAGCAGAAACACCGTGACTTACTGGAAGCCCTCGGACTGGGCCGTGTGAAGGAAGAGGGCATCTCCAACCAGACTCTCGCGAACAGGGAGGCCCGGCCATCGGAGTCCAGCAGCACAACCACACCGCGGGTTACAGGGGACACCCAACTGCAGAGCCTCGATGGTGTCCGCAAAAAAGATTAAGGTTCTTTTCCCCCCTTGAAATACAGTTCAAGGGTATTCAGTGAAGACCCCACATTTGGCGGCCTGACAGCCCCAGGTTAGGAAAGAGCGACACCCCACAGCGACCCACACCCGATGGCACTTCCCGGCACGTGGGCTTCCTGCTCGACTCTCAGAGCAACACCCACATCTCCCCCCCGACGCTCTCCCCATACCCTCCAGAGTGAGTAGTTCCGATGTGAGAGGGCTCTCTCTCTCCACTTCCAGAACGATCTACGGCCGGCCGTCTTAAACCAAGTATCAGAACAGTTTGGAGCAGGGAGCCAGGCAGAGAGGGAAGCGGTGATGGGCAGAGGGGGCGGTCCTGCTGCTCGGCTATCAGACGGTAGGCTGAGGAGCCATCCCTGGTCCACCTGGTGATAGCGGTGAAGGACCAGCCTCCTGCAAGTCGCCGGACTGTATTCAAGAAGGTGAGGAGGGACATTTGAGAATTTCTCCCAAGCTCCCGGTAACCTTCTCCTCGCCCTCTCTTGGCCACAAGGAAACAAACCTTTCCAGCTTTCCCTGCCTCTCCCCCACTCTCCTTCAGCAAGATTTGCAACAAAGGGGGTGAGAGATCAAAGGCCACTGTCCCTTAATGACCACCTCTCCATAAACACAGAGGGAAGGACTCCCTGAAGCCATTCTCAGCCTTTTCCAGAGAGAGATTTCTAGATCTCTTGAGGATAAAATCACTTCGATTCCTTCCCAGTTCTCCCTTCTTACTCTGAGCCTTCCTCTAAATTATTGCTTCTCTTGGGGCGCCCGGGTGACTCGGTCGGTCGAGCATCCGACTCTCGCCGTAGGCTGAAACCGTAGTTCGTGGGATCGAGCCCCCGCGTCAGGTTCTGCGCCAACAGCGTGCAGCCTGCTCGGGATTTTCTCTCCCCCTCTCTCTGCCCCTGCCCTGCTTGCTTGCTCTCTCTCTCTTAAAATAAACATCTAAAAGGAAGTCAATTAAAAAAAAAAATAAATTAGTGCTTCTCAACCTTAATGTGCGTTGGAACCATCTGGAAGTCTTGTTGAAATGCAAATCGTGAGCCGGCAGGTTCAGACTGGGGCCTGTGACTGCATTTGTCATAAGCTTCCAGGTGATGCCAATTCTGCGGGTCCACAGATCACACTTTTCTAGCAGACGATTTCCCTCCTCTCAGACCCCACTCTGAAGCCTGCCATCGCACACCTGACAACGGCAGCCTCGAGTATTCCCTACACGTCAAGCACGACATTCCATCGAAGGCAGGCGCGTCACTGAGTATTCCTTCTACTGCCACCAGCCCAGGCCCCCGGGCAGCATCACCGGGGATGGTCCACGCGGCCACCACCCTCGGATTTCCCGTCGGCCTGGAGAACATGTGGCTATCACCTGGCCAAAGCAGTTACGAGATGAAAAAGAAGAAAAAAGAAACCGATGGCAAAGGTTAGTCATCCAAGTCCCCAAAATGTAATTCTACTGGGAAGTTACGCCAGAAACGAGGAACATCGAAGGATCAAGGTTTGCAAAGCAAAGGGGAACCACTTGGACTTTTCTAAAGGGGAATAAGCGAGTTGGGGTTAGGAGGGGGAGGGGTCATGGCTCTAAGAGCTGCGTAGGTGGGAGAGGCATCTTCCTTTGGCAAAGATCTGCTCAGCCTCTCTCAAACCCCCCCCCCCCCCCCCGCCCACTGGAAAGAAACGAGAACTCTGGAAAAAAAAAAAAACAAACCCACCAGGGCCATATGGAATTCTCTATTTTTTCCCTCACACCATCTGGTTTGGGATCTAAGTACAGAATGGCAACTGCGATGATTTAAGAGCCAACGAAATCTCCAAGCAACTGGGAAGGCGCTAACGTGGCTGGGCTCGGTCCCCTCACTCCCGGGCCCCAGCTGCCTTCTTCGTACCTTGCCGCGTAAGGTCTGTGCGGCTGGCTCCGGCCACGCGCGGTGCCCGGTGTGGGTGCCACAGAGGCGTATTTGTTCCAATTACTGTAGCCAGTACACAAAAAGGGAAAACTGCGTGCGGGGAAAGGCCGTCACAGGGTCTGGGAAGATGATTCTCTACACCGAGTTCAGTTTCCTCCTGCTTAGACGAGAGCCTGCCTGTTCACGGAATTCTCACCTGTTAAGTGTCACCAGCAATGGGACACTATCAAGAGTTCGACATGTCTCATCGTACCGTTCCAGAATCTCCCAAACCCCGAAAGCGAAGGACTTGGGTTCTTGTGTGGCTCATCTGGCCACAAGACCTGTTCCGATCTGAACTTGGTGACCAAATCTGACCTGAACGGGCGAGCAACTGTTCACAGGCTCCACGTGCCAGACTTGGGCTCTCTAGGGAGACAAGCATGCTGGGCCTGTGGGAGTGCCCAGGCCTGGCCGGAACAGCGTGCAGCACACGGGGTGTGCACCCAGTTACCTACCCAAATACCCCCCACCCGCTGCCCCCCCCCCCCGTGCCCTGTGCGCATCTCATGGTGCTGGGTTGGGGGTAGCTTTTTAACAAGAGTTTGAGATAGATACAGTTCACCTACACAAGTCGCCTGTCTTAAGTGCACAATTCAACGGCTCTGAGTGAATTCACAGAGTTGTACAGCCATCAGTAGAGCGTAACTTTAAAACATTCCCGTGACTCCCCAAATCCTCAGCTGCTGCCCACTTCCCCTCTCCTCCAGCCTCCGGCAAACACGAACCCACCTTCTGTCTCTCTGCATTCGCCAATTCTGGAAACTTAACATAAATGGAATCAGACAAGAGTTGGTCGCTTACATCTGGCTTCTTGTACTTAGCATGTTTCTGAGATTCATCCATGTTGTCGTATATCAACATTTATCCCATTTTACTGCTGAGTAGCATTCCGCTATGGATATATCATGTCTGACAGCACTTTTTAAAATATTTCTTTATTTTGAGAGAGAGAGAGAGAGAGAGAGAGAGAGAGAGAGAGAGAGAGAGAGGCAGGCACGCAGAGAAAGAGGGAGACAGAGAATCCCAAGCAGGCTCTGCACTGTCAGTGCAGAGCCAGACGCGGGGCTCGAGCTCACAAACCGTCTAACGGGAATTCTTAAATCAAGATCCCAGGACCCTCTCCATTCTTAAAAGGATCTAGAAGAACAGACGTCTGACGTGACTTCTTGCCCGCCCTTCCTAACTGGCACTGCGAGTGCGCACGCACGTGCACACATGCACAAACACACACACACAGCTGGTGCCTGACAGCCACATGTCAGAATAAGGAATGCATAATTCAAGATGTACAGTTAAATCCAACGTCACATTTCGTGTTGATTAACCTGAAGCCACAATTTAGGTTTCAAACGAAAAAGTTCCATTCAATTAACTAGAGGCGTTACGACTCTGTAACTCAATGCGTGTCTTACACTCTACGTCAGGGCTGCTCCTTCTCCAGTTGGAGACCCCACCCTGTGGCTCCTGACCGGTTCCCGAAGAAACACGCGGTGCAAGGACTTGGGAGGACAAAGACGACTGTTGTCGGGTTGATCTGATCCACCACCGTCCCTTCTGACCCGCGTCTTAAGTAACTTGAAGTCACTGGAGTTTTAGCTGACCGAGCTGGGTTAATAAGACCTGTGTAGACTTTGGGAACACGGAGGGCGGGCGTTCACACCGCTCACTGCTCTCCCTGCTTTGGACCCCCACGTGTCCCTCCAACCTGGCACCTTGCAGTTCCGCAAGACTAGCGTTCCTCGAGAGCAAGGAAACGGGAAACCAGACCCAACAGACCTACCTGATGGGATCGAGCACACAGTTATCCGATCCTCGTGTCACGGGCTTGGATTTTTCCTTGTCAGAGACAACGACTGATGTTCAGACAGAGCGCTCCAAAGCAGTGGGGCCAGGAGGCCCACTGGGGACCCTCATGGTACTCTTGGAGCCAAGGCTCCTGGAGCGTCCCGGCCCAGGTCTTGGTGCCATGGAGGACACGCGTGCCACAGACCTCGCCCCCCCCCCCCGGCCCCTTATGGGTTCAGACATTGGAAATTTCTCGGAGGTAACCCAAAGGTTTATGTCATTGCACACTGCTCCCTTTGAGAAGAGGAGGGGAGGCAAGGACAGGGGAAGGAGGGAGAAGAAAGAGGCAAAAGATGGGGTGGAATGGAGAGGAGGAGAGAAAAACAAAAGATGATGACAAAAATTTTAAAGGGCCAATTCCACCCGCGCCCCTGGGAACAAATTAACGCATCAAACACAACATGAAATATCACCACACTGAAAATGCCATCACAAATGTTAAGGGTAACAGTTGACTTGCTATTAGAATGCACCCCGAGGCTGTATTTACCTGGACTGCTCAAGGGGCTAGCCCTGTCCCCCAGGGTTGGCACGGGATGATACTGGTGGTTCTTTGAGCCTGGGTACATCCAGTGGTACCTGCCAATTTCCATTTCAGCTCTGCTGTTCACTGCCAATTTCAGGTGGCAAAGAGTCAGTGTCTCTATCTCCGGCAAAGATTATTTATCAGCATTTATTCTTTCACCATAGAGTTAAAAGGAAATGGGGCGTCTTTTCAAAAAAAAGCTACTGAAATGCAACCTTTCCGTACCGTCTTATCAACCGGGCAGGATGAATCGAGACCGTTGGGAGGCTCCTCCGTTCTTGAAGTTTGCACAGCTCCGCAAAATTGCCTTTCTCCTCCCTTACTGTCGCCATTGCCCCCCGCCCCCCGCCGCCCACCCGCAAAAGGCTCACGTCGGACAGACACTATTCCTGACACAGAGTAGGCTGCGGGCAACTATCAGTTGAATCACAACCTTGAAACCCCTAACAGCTCATGAGGACAGCTCTGGCCGGTTTCTGTCTGAGAATCCCACAAAACCTCTCGAGGGATTACGCCCTGTGGGGTGCCACAGATAGTTAAGGATAAAAAATGATTCTGATGTTGACGTGGGCAATTATTCCATCAGAAGATCAGGTTATAATGCTCCCTTTGGCCCCTGCGAGCGCTGGGGGTAAGGCCTGAGGAGACGGCCACGTGATGAGGCAACCAAGCCCGACCGGGTGCGCTCAAGACCTCACAAAGCCTGGACGAGACCCTGGCTGCACCCGGCACAATCTCTGAAAAAGGAAGCCTTTTTGGGGGCGCCTCGGTGGCTCAGTCGGTTGAGCGTCCAACTTCAGCTCTGGTCATGATCTCAAGGTTCGTGAGTTCGAGCCCCACATGGGGCTCTCTGCTGTCAGCACAGAGCCTGCTTCGGATCCTCTGTCTCCCTCTCTCTCTGCCCCTCCCCTGCTCATGCGCTCTCTCAATAAACATTAAAAAAACAAACAAACAACAATTTAAAGAAAGGTGGCTTCAAGGTAAAGCAGAATTGTCTTTTCAGAGACATTTGAAGACATTTTAGGGGGAAAATGGTGCTAGGGCAAGATCAGAACTCACGATGAAACTACGTGCCGCTGTTTGTGTTGTCAATAACGGGGATGGCAGCTCGCACGCGCGGTGCTCGCGATGCACCGCCATCGTGTAAAGCACGCTGCACCTGTTGCCTCAATAATCCAAGGTCTGCTATCTGCCACAGCCATCCTATGAAATCAGTACTCTTATTACTCTGTCTTTATAAATGGAGAAACCGAGGATGGGGAGAAGGGAAGTCACGTGCCCACGATCAGGCAGCCAGGGGTGAAGGAGCCTGGGAATGAACCCGGGCCATCGGACTAGAGAGGGGACACGTGTGAAACCGCCAGATTACCCTGCTGTGTGGCCTCTGCATTTGCTACAAGCTTCTACTCTTGCCGAGGCAGTGGCTAGCTCAACAAGAGGTTTTCTGAGGTCCGCGTGGAGGTGAGCCGTGCTTCTGTGCCTCCGAAAGAAACGTCTCAGGTCCCAAGCTCCTGAGGTGATTTCAGGGCTCTGAGAAGGACTTAACTCTCCACTTTCCCTGGGTTTAGACTCTTGCCTTACTGCTCAGGAGATTCCCGCTCAGATGTGGGTTGTGCTGCATACTCCAAGAGCAAAGAAACCCAGTGGGGCTGGTGGAAAGAACCAGAAGCAGGTCAAGTGTCTGTGAGCCCTTCGCATCGACCTCAAACAAGACGATCCCAAGTAGTTCGATCACTTTTGACCGGAAAAATGCTTCGTCGTCCTCTAAAAAAATTTCTCTCTCCATGCCCAACACACAGTAGGCGCCTACAAATAAATGACTGAGTTATTTGGCTGAAAGCGAGGCAGCACCCTGGGACCCCGTGGGTCCAGAAATGGACCTCCGGGCCGCCCAGCACACTGACCTCACCCAAGCCAGGCCATGCGATTCCCTGAACCTCTGTGCCCTAAGTTTGTGTTTCCTGAGCAAAAACATGGCGGCCACGCCAGACACGCTGAATTCAGCATAAAAATACTACCGCTCCAGCAGATGTGGAGACAGGATCAGCAAGTGGATGGCTTTTTTCCAATACTTCTGGGAAGGCCTTTCTCCAACAGTAAATCTTTAGATACGAAAGAAAAGAAAATCATGTCTCTTTTGTACATGTGAGCCAAACCTAACGACATTTAACATGAAACTAGTTCTAAAATTGCAAAGAGCACGGTATACGTTTTTTTTGCTTAAAAGGACAGGGTCCCCAGCCTTGGAAGGGGGTCACGGGATCACAAGGAGAAGCCTCTGCGTGAATGGCCTATTACAACACCGTCAATGCCAGGCAATTGGCAAGAGTTGGGAATATATACCCACACGCCAGGGAGATCCTGGCTTCTGGCCTACGGAGGGGAGGCTGCAAACGTTCCCCTTAGAGAGTAGAAGATCGAGATGGGCAGGAGATCACTCTAGATTGTTGAAGAAGCACACGAAAGACTGTGACATCTGAGACACAATGTATAGTTGGGGCTGACGGGAGCGGTTGTGGCTGATGGCGATAGTCACAACTGTGGCTGGTTGTCACCAAAGGTGGGTATGAAACAAACAATGGGCAATTGAGGAAAGGAAAACAAAACAATGCCTAGTGCTCTTTTTTTTTTTTTCAATGTACTTAGATACTGTGATTGATTTATGCGACAAGGCTGAATAACTGAACTGCAGACTGGTATCCTTTTTAAGCATCTACGAAATTATCACTGGAAGCAACTAAGGGACAAAGACTGAGCTTCCTAGAAAGACCACAGTCCCCAGGCAAGGTCTTTGAAAGCTCTGTCATCCTTCATTTTTAGGTATTATTTAAAATATTCAAGGAAAGCTACAACCACACTACAAAATATGGTGGAGGTCAGCAAACGACAGCCACCTGTTTTTGTAAATAAAGTTTTATTGGAACATAGCCACATTTATTGGTTTACTATCCATGGCTGTTTCACGCTACAGTGGTAGATGTGAGTAGCTACCACAGAGGCCGTGTGGCCTACAAAGCCTAAAATATTTACTCTCTGGACCTTTATGGATGAAGCGTGCTGACCCCGGATATGGAACACGGCCAGTAAGGCTTGAATACAGAAAGAAGTTAATGCAATTAATCAAATCAGCCTCCAGAAGAGGAAAGGACTTTATTTTCCCTTTATATGTTTTCTTTCTTTTTTTTTTTTTGAAAAGAAACATCACTGGGCTGGCTAAGGATGAAAATTCTCCTCCCTGGTACTGTTGCCTGCTATTTAATCTGGCACCGATCGGAAAATTATGATGAAAACCAAGACTCTAGGACACATAATGGTCCCTAAGATGACTTAGCACCCTTCTATGACGTGAGCTGGGAGGACAGAAGACGAGCGAGCGATGTTTCAAAGGAGGATGTTATTAAGTGAATAAATCAACAAATGAATGAACCACCAGGTCCATTTGTGAAGCACAGACTGCAGCCTCCGTTGCTTAAAAGCCAGTGTGCGTCACCTTCTTCGTCTGTCCCACAGCCACCCCTCTTCCTGGCCAACCATCTCACGGGGTTGTACGTTTGGTTCCAAGGAGAAAAAAGCAAGAGAGTGTCTCTGGAACAATCTAATTCAGCACCAGTCCCAGTAAGGGAAAATTTCCTGTGGGGGGACGCTCGCTGGCTACCTTCTCAGAGTGATGTACTCAGGTGCATCACTGCTAACAAGTCACTTTACCTGGATTATTTACTCTACACTGACTCGTAGTCTCAAGTAACAGGAAAGGGCAATTTGTCACATTACAACCTGAACCGCAAGATTTCCACTCAATTTCAAGGAAGGCAAATGTGGAATTTCCAGAAATGGGTCAGAATTCTTTTTCTGGTGAAACAGCAAGGCCAAGGCTTGAAAAATATGCCCATGGAAACGACAATATAAAAGTAGGAGATGCACCACATGGCTGAGATCTTCTCCGCCCTTAAGTTGTCTAAAAAAAAAAAAAATAATAAAAATAATAAACCCTGCTTTTCCCTACAGCCTACTCCCCAGACACCCTGTCTTCAAACGTCCTCTTTGGCAGGTTCTTAAAAGGGGAAAACTGCACCTAAAACTTTCTCTGTACCGTATTCATATAATTAAATGTCAAGAAAAAAAACCCCTCAAAATCTAATCATTTATAGATCACCACGAAGAGTGTAACGTGTCAAATGTGTCCCTCGGGGACTTTAGCACGCAGGCCATATATTCTATAAGAGTGCTTCTCTTCCCAGACAAAAAGGAAGAGGGCCCAAAGGGCACGCGCTTAAATTAAAGCAACAAAAAACAAACCGAGACACGTAAGGCATTACATCGATGCGATCAAAACATTTAAATGGATGTGTTCATTTTCTACACAAGCCAGCAATTCGAATTCGTGCCTCACTCTGCTTACGTCCTAGAATTTGTTGTTAATTACGCATCATTTCCGATTCGCTGCGTTTTCCTTCCCAGGTGGTCTGAGGTGTGGGACTCTCAAAATCATTTCAGCCGTGATTCCCGGCGCTTAGCTAGCCCGACTCTAATTGTTTCAGTAGACTCCAATTTCCTACATGTAATAAAAGAATTTGCAGCACAGATTTTTTTTTTTTCTGCACAATACGGCAATTGATTCGATTGTTTTTCTGCCCCTTGATTGAGTGCTCCCAGCAATTCCAGATGCACTGGTCTTCACAAATGAATTGATATCAAGTAATACTCCACAGAAATAAATAGAAACATAGCTCTCCCTGTCTTCATTATTGAGGCCCATGAGCTAGTGCCTTTGATTCCGTCTTATTCATTTCCTCTACTTATTCCATTTCAGCGATTCTGTTTACTCAATCCTCATACTTGGATTTAATTTAATGCTTCCAATGTAAAAAAGGTTATTCGTAATAACCTGGCATTCCTTACGTCCATCTGACAAGACCCGCTTGCTTTCCTTAAAAATTTCTGGAGATCGATCACTAAATACCTCTTGGGAAATCTGACCTCCCAGAAGTGTTCTGCGGCAAAAGCAAGAAGGCGGTTTCAAAAACATGTATGTTTTTTTTTTTTTTTTTTTGGATTTAGGTGATTATTGTTCAAAATTGGAACACGGTCATTCTGATTTAAAGACACAGCTCCCTTTGTCCTGCCGAAGGAAGGGAGGCCAGCTAAAAAAGGCGAGGTCAATTTATAAAGCTAAGTTTAATTTATATTCTTAATAATAATCCAAATAATTCTCTGAAGCGAGACTGCCTAAGCTACTGGGTACTAGCCATTGGGCAATAACACCCCAAGTTAAGAGGCAGGTCTGGTCCCTAGCACTAACTACTGAAAGCAAACGGGAAAGAAGGAACGGGGGGTGGGGGGGGGGAATAGACGTGCATGAAAAACTGTGGGGAGTGACAAAATGCATAGGATTAAATTTCGTAAATTAAATCCCTTGCTGCAAGGCTTAAATGAGCCCCCCCCCAAAAAAAACCCAGATCAATAATTATATAATGCATTCTCCAATTATCTCAGAATTTTACATGTATATTTCAAGGAAGTCAACATTTGTCTTATAAATTTCAAATTAAATCTGAAGGAACACTAGAGTGACAAGCGGGCAGAAACATTTCTGTCAACTTCGTGTGTGTGTGTGTGTGTGTGTGTGTGTGTGTGTGTACGCGCGCGTGCACCTAGAATGACAATGGGCCAGCAAACTGGAAAATGACAAAGGTGATACTTGTGTGGGTTTTGACTTGGGTGCAGCTGGCATATGAACTTGTTCGTCTACACGAAGATCAGTAGCTAAGCCATCCTCCAAATCAGCATTTATGGCAGGTCACAGAGCGATCACAACCCCCGGGGGTGCTGGCCAAACACCTGACCTGGCCGGTATTCTCACTCGAGCCCGTACTGTACGTGTGAGGAGACCTCGTGTTAACCTGGCACTTGTGAACTGCCTCTGCAGCCAGTGTCTGTCAATTTTGGCAATTTTTAGAGTTCCTCCAGGAATAATCTTTTGCTTCTAGTTTTGTCTCTAAAACCATAGCTAACTAACGAGTTTTCACATACAGTCAATCGATGTAGTGCAGCCTGCAGATTTGGTATTAAATAGTATGTAACTGACGTGAAGTGTCAGCAGTCCATGAAGACTCAACGAGGGGGAGAAACACGGTTGTGTAGTAAGGATTTTTGTATTGGGTGCACGCTCCTCGCTTGCTTTTGCGGAGAAAAAAAAGAAACGTATGTTTTTGCGGAGGCCGTGATGGTTTTATTAATGGCTTATCAATGGTTAATTTGGTTTCTCAATATGGCAAACCCAGTATGAACAAAAAGCGTGCACTAGATGAAGTCATCTATTCTCGGAGAAACGTTGCTATAAACTCCGAGAGACTTCCTCACAACAACGCTGTTACGTTATCATGCCCCCCCGAACTTCATCTCCAGTCGTCACGGAAATGAATCTTTTACTTTTATCTCCATTCCTCAAGCTTCATAAATACTCCCAAGAGCCTCTCTGATGGCTGTTTGGTCCTCCTATAAATTACAAATATATACGAGACCAGGCACGGCTTTTGTTTGTTTGTTTTGTTGGTGAGGGCGGGTAGGTTTCATGCAGGGATTGAATCAAACTACCAATTTTAAAATCAAAATGCTCCGTACCTAATGCCACTGAGTGACGCGGTGAAGAACGGCTGCAATGGCACATTTCACGTGGTGCCTATTTTATCTCAACTTTGAAATTTACTTCAAAAATGAAACTGCTCCGTTTAGGGTACGTCGTCTATTAAAGTACCCTTTACAGAAGCAGTTCCATAGAAATTATAAACAGGCAGCCTGTAGCCA
Organism: Herpailurus yagouaroundi; assembly: GCF_014898765.1. Taxonomy (NCBI): domain Eukaryota; kingdom Metazoa; phylum Chordata; class Mammalia; order Carnivora; family Felidae; genus Herpailurus; species Herpailurus yagouaroundi. The sequence continues at coordinate 61,203 of NW_024420490.1, forward strand.
AGCCTGCTGTCAGACAGAGAGTCCAACCGACATATCCATAAGGACAACAGAGTTGTGCTCTCGCCCTGGAAAATCACTACTGCTTAGCGAGTGTCGGTGGACCCAGGGCCACGGGAGATAACCTGAGCGTGAAGGCTGGTGACACGAGAGCCACCGCAGGTGTAGAATGGGGTATCCTTCAGGGGAGCCTGTAAGTTTGGGTGAGGGAGACAGGTGAACGCATCTCACCGCATTGTAATTTAACGGTGGCTGAGCTGACGCCATGGGGTCTCACGCCTGACATCAGTTTCCATCTAGCAAAAGACAGATTAATTTTAGCTCCTGTTTTCTGCCATTTTCTTACCGCAGAACACTTGTTTCTCTCGAAAAGCCCTTCCCTGTGTCAACATCGTGATGACATTCCCCTTAAGGGGACAAGACCTTTCCCGGTTCCCCTCCGCCCCTTTCCATCAGCGCTAGGCGACAGAGCTGACGTCTCCTCTCTGAAGCTCCAACTGTCAAGGGTTATTACGTGTCACAGTCAGGAAAGAACAATCATATTCAGTAAGAAAATCAGAAAATGTCCCAAATCACTACGGCATCAGCGGAACCCAAGCATATTTAGTACGCGTGCCCCTCCGGTTCGTCCTCGGCATGAGCAGAAAACAACGCGTTTCATGTCCCCGCACTATCACATGCAGAACGTGGGACCTAAGTTATGACTCATTCGATTAATGAAAAAGACAAAAAGACCGTTTCCCCCATCCAGCTACCCAGGGTGACAAACTGCGGACATCCTTCTGGGAAATCCCATATGGGGCAGGAAGATCTGGAACACGAATGGGCAGAAGAAAGGCTGCTCTATGAATTTAACCTCAGCCTGGAGGACAAAAAAAAAAAAAAAAAAAAACCCACCCGAAAGCAAGACCATGCCAGAGGGATTGTTTCGGAACTATTGTACAAGAGACCCAAAACCGGGCTACCCCTCTCCAAGCACCCCCAGTGAAAAGCTTGAAACCGGCTATTGTCGGAGCGCTGGGTACCTTTTCTCTCTTGGCTTTGTTCAGTATTTTCCTCGGCTGCAGTTTCCATGGCTGGCTTCATACCATCCACCAAAAATGCTTTTCCCCGCTCCCCCGACACACACTCTTCCCCTCCTCTTCCTTTTCTCCTGGACTCCCCCTCCGCCTCTTATTTACACCGCGTGATTGAGAGGCTCTGTTCTCACTACAGTGGATTACAGTCCCTTCCAAGATGCAAGGGACGCGTCAGCGGCAGCTTCCCTCTGCCTACTGGTCCAGAGCCACAGCTGCCAAGGAGCCGGCGGCCACACGTCAGCGAGGATCCCAGTTATAACGCGGCCGTCCCGCGCCCCGGCCCGTCCCACTGCGGCTCCCGGGGGACAGCCGCGCCCCCACCCCCCGCCCCCCGCCCGCGCCCCCCAGCCGCCCCGGCCAACTGCGCGCGCTGAATGCTAATCAGCTCTCCCAGGGCAGAAGAACACATTTGTGACATCAGAGGACGGGATGCGGAGGAGAAGGGAGAGAGCCCCCTCCCACCATGTGACTCAGCGGGGTCGGGACGTGTGCTCTCTTGGGAGAACGCGGGCCTTCCACCGCAAAGTCCTTCCTGGGGGCTGGGGGGGGGGGGACCCCTTTATGGAGCATCACAGTTTGAGTCAAGTTCATTTACCCCGACCCCGGCAGAATACACTCAGAGGACTAGCCCATGGTCTCTATTTTACTTGCTTTCTTTCCTATTTGTCTTCCATGCAGTCTCTGGCTAGCTAGCTAGATTTGCAAAATATATATAATAATATTAATATATGATACAATTATGTATTACATATATTACAGTATATATATATATATATTAAAGACAGAAAAATACATCAGAGGGAAGAAAATCAGAAACGTGGATTTGACAATAGCTGTATGCAATTTGGCATTAGAATTCTAATCTGTTCTCTGTCTGTAACTAACATACGAGGCAGTAAGAGACACGTTAGCCCATGCCCAATTCATAACAAGGTTTCCTTCCCTCCATATTTAAAAGCCTAACATGCTACAAGCCTATCTGGCTGACATTCTGGTGGCTTCTTGGAATGAAAATGGAAATACAATGGTTTTTCTTACTGGACGTGATTATTTCTACATAGAGCTGTATTCATTAGAACCTCTCCCTCAAAGTCAAAAGGGTGTTTTCAAGAGCATTCTAAATGTTCGGCATAAAGGCTATTATCGTGCCAATAATGACTGACTGCCGGTTTCACAAGCCTTCTTACGTACCCAGATACTATGGGACCACAGTTCTCAGCCCATCCAAGCATATAAAAGCCTTTATCACGGTCATAAGCCGTATGTTTCCAAGCATCGCTGGTCTCTGTACCATGATTTAAACATTTGATTGACCCACTTACGTTCACCGTCTCTATTAAAGATCTTTCTAGAAGCTCAAGTCAACTAGAGGGATGAATACTGAAAACCACAGGGTGAAGGCTTCCCTGACCGAGAAGAGCCTGACAGTTGGTTGGGTTGAGCACCCACCTTAGAAGCAAACTTAAAGCCAAATCGGAGGCCATTGTCTCCGGAAAAAAAAAAAAAAAAAAAAAAATCTCTTCCCAGGTTTGATGCTTTGTCGCTCAATACTTAAGAAAAAAACGTGTAAGATCCTGAATGGAAATCCTCCCACACCCTGATCTTTCAATGCCTTAGTTTTAGATAATCCCCAAAGCCTTCTACATTCAATACCCCTGGCCCTCCCCCCCTCTCCTCCCCCCGTGAGCCAGAAAAGATGTTGAAAACCAGTTTGGCCTGTTCCAACATTTTCTTTTTTTTTTTTTTTTTAATTTTTTTTTTCCCAACATTTATTTATTTTTGGGACAGAGAGAGACAGAGCATGAACGGGGGAGGGGCAGAGAGAGAGGGAGACACAGAATCGGAAACAGGCTCCAGGCTCCGAGCCATCAGCCCAGAGCCCGACGCGGGGCTCGAACTCACGGACCGCGAGATCGTGACCTGGCTGAAGTCAGACGCTTAACCGACTGCGCCACCCAGGCGCCCCTCCAACATTTTCTTTTAATTTTACTTCTCATTTTTCACATTAACCATCCTCCTAGAAGTCCACACCCACAATCAACCATGCCTTTAAATTATGGCCCCAGACAATTTTATTGTCTCATGGCGAGAGAAGCGAGAAGCATGGCAGCCTACAATTTCAGACCTTCAAAAAGAGATTCATTTGCGATGCAACTGCCTCCGTGGGAAAACATGATGATACGTCCGAACAGGACAGTCTTAAACATTTTTGCAAAGACTACTTGTGTGCACTCAGACCAAACGATGGAAACTTTTGTGACAGGCCTGTTCTCCCTTGGCAGTTTGAGAAGGAAAACCAAAACAAATGTCAATTCAGCACCAGAGCGGACGATCGTAATTAGCTCTGGTATTGGTTTTATTTAAAAATTATCTAGTGAAACCATTCAATTAGAGAACTGGCAGAATAGAATACTTTTTTGACTATTACTTAAGAATATTATTTTTAGGGACACCTGGGTGGCTCAGTCAGTTGAGCGTCTGACTTCAGCTCAGGTCGTGATCGCGCGGTTCGTGGGTTCGAGCCCCGTGTCGGGCTCTGCACTGACAGCTCAGGGCCTGGAGCCTGCCTCGGATTCTGTGTCTTCCTTCCTCTCTCTGCCCTCCCCTACTCGCACGTGCTCTCTCTCTCAAAAATAAACAATCATAAAAAAAAAGAATATTATTTTCAAATGTTGTTAAAGTAGGAAGGCAGAGTATGGAAGATGCTCTGCATTAAATACGGAAGACTTTTTAAATTTAAGTACAACTCTGGTTCCGTATCATAGTCCTAGAAAACAAAACCATCGGACAAAATAGTCACAAATTCTCCAGCTGACACCTCCATCTACTTTCACCTTGAAAAACTATATGCAAATGAGAAATGCACCATTTCTGCCTTATTCACAACTTCACCACTTCCTTTTCGTCAGGCTGATGACGTAGGACGATTCTAGAAGTTACCTTTGTAACTTTATATGAAGCCTCAAAATCTCTCTGAGGTCTATGAAAAACCATTTGAATTGGAAAAAAGCGGGATAGAAAAATGATTAACAGCAAGACAGAAGAGCATACATTTCTAACATTTCTGAGGCAATTGTGGCCGGTTCGGCGAGCACCTTCTACGCGCTCACCCCTGCGGGGAGCACAGACTTTGCAGGAGACGGTGCCGGTCTCCAGGTAACCCGCAGACTAAGGGGCCACAGTGAACCCTCGTAACTGGGCGATCCCCCGCAAGCCCTCCAGGATCACAACACGGAAGATGAGAGGCGGGAAAGAGAAGTTGGGGAAAGCTGTGCGCGGAGCTGAGCTACTCCTGCCCTTTGGATGGGAAGTGCCAGGTAGGGGAGGGTAGGGAAGCGTGGAGAAGGGAAGGAGAGTGGGAAAGGGCAGGGCAGGGTAGAGAAAGGGAAGGTAGAACAGGGAAGGGGAGGGCATCCCAGGAAAACCTGGAAAGCACACAAAAAGGAAAAGGGATGGCCCATGTGGGGGGGGGGGGAGCTGATTTTTCTGACTGAGGGTCCAGAGCACAGGGTGTGTGTGTGTGTGTGTGTGTGTGTGTGTGTGTGTGTGTGTGCGCGCGCGCGCGTGCGCTGGGGGTGGTGAGGGGCGGGAGGGAGAGGAAGGGACGGGGCTGGGGATCAGGGGGGTTGAACAGACCACCTTGCTAATCCTGGAGGCAGCAGGTGGGGAGGGAAGGCTTGCAAACAGAGGTCATCCGTGCTTTACAAAGGTCATGGGGTCCGTGATGTAAAAGACAGAGGGGCAGGGTGGGGCCGGCAAACTAATGAGGAATCTCCCAGCAAGAGATCGGAGGGTCCAAACTAAGGCCAGGGGAGGAGGGGAGGATCCTGAGGACATCTCCCTGGATACTTAACGCCTCCTGGGGATGGAAAAGGAGAAGAGGAGTGTGCAGTCTCCAGCCTGGATGAATGAAGAGATGGTCGCGGGATGAGCCAAAATGGGGACCCAACGAGGAGGAAGAAGACGTCTGGCAAGGAGACGAGCCCGGATGGTTTGGGGTACGCGGGGACACCCTGGGGGAGCTGTCCGGAAACATGGCTCCAAAGGAGAGGGGCTGACCAGAGACTTGGGAGTACAAGGCCACAGCTCTGCTCAAATGCCACCTTCTCGGGGACTGTCCCTGACTTTCTTGTGAGAGTAACCCTGACGGGCCCAGTCCCCTTACCTGGGTTAGATGTTCATGACCCAACACCGATCCATCCAGGCATTTCCCTGCGGACTGTCTGTCTTCCCCCTACAATAGAAGCCCCGCACGGACAAGTGTTGTCTGTTTTGCTCTCTGCTGTGTACTACCAGCTCCTAGAACGGTTCCCGGCACGCAGGAGGCCCTCAACCTGTAAATGAATGGTGAACAAGGGGCCAGGGAGGACACAGACCAGACGTACTCTGAGATCAGACTTTAAGGGGCGCAGTCTCTTAAAAATAAAGGGACAGGAAAAACTTTAAAGGGAGGGTGAAAGAGGCTAAGGAGGAAAAATGAGGAAAGCTGGGGAACAAGGCCAAAGCAGAATTCGAGCAGAAGACGCTCCACGGGGGCCTAACGTGCGCGTCGCGGGTCGTCCAACACGGTAGAAGGAACAAAGAGGGGGAGGGCTGACAAGCGGAAAGTAACCTTTACTACCAAGTCGTCGCTGGAACTCCCTCAAGAAGAGTTCTGGGTGAAGGATGGTGTGGGAGCAAGACACCTCGGGCGCCTCCACCATCGTCACTCAGAATAGGACCCCCCTCTGCCTCTCTGTCTTGGGCCAGCTTCCCACTTGTCAAGAGAATTTTGACTGTTCGTCTGCGATCCGTTCCAGGAATATCTTCCCGGGCTTTATTTTGTTACTGACGACTCTGGTCACCAGTTCCGCTGCGTGTGTGTACGTGTGGGGTTCCCCACACCAGCAAGCAGCTCCCCGACACCAACAGGAGGTCTTACGAGTCAGCTCATTTCTGACACTGTGTGCCCAGGGTGTGGCATCAGGTCACCTGTGCCTCTGGCTGACCAGCTATAGACCAGAGGTTCCAATGACCCCCTTTCCTTCTCGGGTTCAACGAATTTCCTAGACCAGCTTACGGAACGCAGAAGAACGTTTTGCCTATTAGATTACAGGTTTACTGTAAGTGATATTAAAGGATATGAATCAACAGCTGGATGAAAAGACGCACAGGACAAGGTATGGGGAAAGGTCCGCAGCTTCTGAGCCCTCTCCCAGCACGTGACTGTCCCCAAATCTGCAGGTGCTCACCCACCCAGAAGCTCTCTGAACCCAGTCCTTCTGGGGTTTTATGGAGGCTTCGTTACAGAGGCACAATGATTACATCACTGGCCAGGGGTACAGATGGGGGTGGGGGTGGGGACGAGGCTGGAACTGAAAGTTCCAACCCTGTCCTCACTTGGTTGGCTCCGCTGGTGACCAGCCCCCAACCTTAGCTTCCAAAAGTCACTGCATTCACCTAAAACAAAAAAGGCACCTATACGGCTCTCCGTTACAGGAAATTCCAAGGGTTTTGGAAGCTCTGTGCCAGAAATGAAGACCGAATATATATGTCTTCCAATAAATCACAATTACCCAGTCTCCTGCTAAATTTGCCTTACGTGTCTCACATGCCCGTGATCCACGTAACTGATGAAAGAGACGAATGTGACAAGACCACAGTGAGAGAGACTTGGACAGGCCACTATGGACATCATCCTGGTCACCTGACTGGCTCGTGGGTTCATTCACTCCTTCGTCCATTCAACCAAGGTCCATTAAGCACCTATCGCACGCCAGACGTTGAGTCTCTGTTCCACGTTACGTGACCGTGACTGTTCAGTCAACTGGGAACTCATCAAGAATGGGATGAACCCACGGGAATGACACTCACCCTAGTCACAAGGCTATCAATCAAGTCACAAGTGTCACATGCCTACTCTTTCCACTTTTCTGAAACCACATTACAGATTTCTTCTCTTCAGAAGGACTCCTCGCTGGGAGTCATTCAATCATCGAGAAGGAGGTTTCCATATTTACTCCAGCTACTAATTCCTCTGAAATTTTTATATCTCAACCCACAGTTTTTTCCCCTTCCAAGCCCAGCCTCTCAGTACCCAAGACAGAACCTCCTTCATTTCCTTTCCACTTTACCTCTTTTTCCATTCTCGTCACTGACGGGTTTCTTTATAGATCATCTCTCCTCTTCCGGTGACGGACGCTCCCTCCTTTCCAATGGCCTCCCTGACTCCCCCAGCCCCTTCTTGTCACTAAGACAGCACTTGTGGAAGCCCTCCTGCTGACCCCCTGCAACCAAGGCAAGCAACTCACAGCCAGTGAGTTTCCCCGAGACCTGTTCTTTCCACAGTTTCCGGGGCCTAGAAGGCCTTCACATGCCCAGGCATAATCCTTGCTGTGCCCCGCAAAGGAAGTCGGTCCCCAGAGTGGCACCCCCAGAACCACAGACAGCCCCACTTGACGTTCTAGTGTGCCTGAATGAATTTGAAATCAACTGTGTTTTTAAAGACATTTTTGTTAAGTGACTCCTATTTTCGCATTATATTCCCCATGATATAATTAAAGATGTGTCCTAGAAGCAGATATCAGAGGCCTGGAGGGAAAAGATTACCAGTACTGCAAGAATTCTTAAAGCTTACATTTAAAGCAGAAAAGATACTTTGTTTAAGAGAGAAACAGCACAAGCCGGGGAGCGAGACAGAAGGAGAGAGACAGAGGAAGAGAGAGAAAATCTAAACCGGGCTACACGCTCAATGCGGAGCCCGACATGAAGCTTGATCTCACGACCCTGGGATCACGACCTGAGCTAAAATCAAGAGTCAGACGCTCAGCCAACTGAGCCAGCCAGGTGCCCCAAGATACTTTTTACGTAAAGAAGCAATCGTACTTCTGTGCTGGGTTCAAAATGTAGCATAAATTAAACACCACAACGACTAGAAAGAGACAGCCAGAAATGGAGAATTCGATGGTTTAGAATTGGATCTTTTCCATAACTGGACCTTCCCTAAGCTTTATCCATTTGGCAAAGCTCCTGCCTGCCTGCCTTTACCGGAATGAAATTTCTCATTTCACATCCGGCGTGAGTTTTTAATGCCTTTGGATTTCTTATTCTTTTTCTCTTTCCTGATTTCCTCAGTCCCTCCTCTATACTCGTCATCCTTTCCTTTACAGGACATGACACCCCGGAAAGCTAAGAGCTACAGTGACAAGTCAGACTGGATGACTCACACCCAATACTCTGACAAAGCTCCGATGAGTACAGGCCGTCCTCACTGGGGTTTCTCTTGCACGCGGACACCGGGGACGACGGGGGAGCACCCAGGAGCCCCTGTGAGCCCGATCCCTTCCCGGTGTCGTCTCGTCAGCTGTGTGACGACCGGCAGTGTCCTCGCAAAGCCGCCAGAGCCTCCATTGCAGTGATCGGGGAGTTTGGCCAACGCCGCCAACCACCTCCTGGCGGGCAAAGTCACCCCCGCTTGAGAACCGCCGCCTTGAGTCCACCTTTTCTTCCCTACGCTTGCTTGGGCTGTTGTGACATCCCGTCGGCCAGGGGCTTCGTACCAGAACCACGTGGGGAACTCTGCAAACACCCGCGCGGGGGCCCCACCCCCACAGACCCGGGTCTGACCGTCAGAGCACGTGTGCGGTGGGCACGAGAGCCTGAAAATCCCCCCGGGGAATCCCGACACGGGGCCAGCCGCCGTAGGTCACGGGGCCACACGCGACGTGCGCCACGGTGATGGCGACCGAGCAGAGGCATCTGAGGAAAATTCTACAAAAGGATGCCATCCGTTTGATGGATGCCCAGGATGTGGTCAGGGCGGCCACGCCGGACCGGGGAACCGGTGAGGCAGAAATGAGAAAGCGGGCATCACGGCGGGGGAGAGGGGGTTCAGCGTTGACCCCGAGGCTCAGCTCTGACCCCTCGAAGGACGGTGAGTGCGGAAGGGAACGCACGGGGAGGTCAGGGTCCGTATTGGGTTCCTACGGCTGCTGTGTCCAAGTGCCTCAACGTGGCGGGCTTTCGACCACAGGAATTACTCCCTCACGGTCCCGGGAGGCTAGAAGGCCAAAATCAAAGCGTCAGTAGGGCCACGCTCGCTCCGAAGCCTCTTAGGGGAGCACGCGTCCTGGCCTCTTCTTGCCGCTGCTGGTTCTTGGCAGACACATCGTTCGGACCTCCACCTTCGTCGTCATGTGGCCTTCCCCCTGTGCGTGCGTCTCTTCTTGTAAGGCCACCTGTCCCACTGGACTAGGGCCCACCCTCACCGAGCATGGCCGCATCTTGACACGATTCCATGCACAAAGACCCTCTTTCCAAATCGGGGCCGACTCTCAGGTACCAGAAGTCAGGGCTTCAAGGTCTTTTTCTGGGGGGGGGGGGGGGCCATAACTGGGAGATGGTCCCGAGGGGCCTACCAATTTGGGGTGGGAGTGGGGGTCTGGGGGAAGCACTACTCCCAGGGGACGCAGAAGAGGCTGGAGGAGATCCCAGGCAGGGCGCTGTCACAGAGAAGGAGGGAGGTTTGTGACGGAAGAGGTGGTCCGCGGTCAAGGCCGCGGGAAGGGGCAGACGCGGCCAAGGGCGCTGACACGGAAAATTCCCGTTTCCTTACCGGCGTCAACAGGACGATCAGAACGGAAACCAGCTTAGAGAGCGGTACCGAAGGTCTGGGGTGCCAAGAGGAGAAGCAAAGGCAGTCTGCTTTCTAAGGGAGTCTGATCGTGCTGGGAAGGTGGCAGAAAAATGCAGGCAGGTTAAGGGGGAAGGAACGCAGTAGGGAGGCGAGTCCCAAAACGTCTGGCGCAGACA
>NW_024420490.1:71168-72097 GCF_014898765.1 Herpailurus yagouaroundi
GTCTGCGGAGGCGGATCACGGAGGACTGGAGGTCCCAGGAAAGGCAGGGGCAGCTGTGGGCGGGAGGATGGGACACTTCGCCTTCGGAGTGAGAGTCAGGGAGCGGGAAACGGAGGGAAAAGAAAAAGATTGTCCAAGATGGAAGGAATTCCAACTTGGTAGAGGTGGCGGGGATGGGGAGGTTCAAAGGGACTGTGCGGGGCCATCTGGGGCGGGGTTGGGGGGGCAGATCAGTCGGTTAAACGTCTGACTCTCGATTTCAGCTCAGGTCATGATCTCACGGTTTGTGAGTTCGAGACCTGTGTCGGGCCCTGCTCTGAAAGCATAGAACCTTCTTGGGATTCTCTCTCCCTCCCTCCCTCTCTCTCTGTCCCTCCCCCACTCACTCTCTCTCTTGCTCTTTAAAAAAAAAAGGAGCTGTGCATAACAGCGAAGGGTACATTTATTACTGGATTTAGTCCAGTCACAGCCCTAAGAGGGACGTAACAACAGCCCCATTTTAGGGGTGACGTAACAGAAGGTAGGACCGTCTCGGTCTCAGGCAGTTAGCCCTCAGTCCAGATGGCTTGGGGACTCAAGCGGGGCTGAGTCTTCAGGGGATCCGAGGCCCCAGGGAACCCCGAGGGATCAGAGGGCGGAGGCAGCGGTGAGGCAGAGAGGCGGTCCCCTTGCTGTGAGTCTCATCGCATTGGAGGGAAGCGGACCCCCGCGGGATGGAGCCACACCTAAAGCCCAAGTGGCAGCAAGGACCAGATGACAAGGGGGCTTTGATTAAAAAAGCCAGTTTGCCCCTTCCTCCTATATACACAAGGCACACACAGCTGATGCACTGATAACGCGCTTCCTGACTCATTAGCGCCTCCCCGGGGAGCTCAGATCCCTGGCTAAGAGTGAGGCATCGGGGGGGGGGGGGGGGGGGGGGCGGGGGG
>NW_024420490.1:72197-76607 GCF_014898765.1 Herpailurus yagouaroundi
CCCCCCACCTGCATGCCAGCTCACACGAGCGAGCAAGGGCAGGCCTCCCAAACCCCAGCGAGGTGGATCCTCTTCGGGTCCTCGGGACAGCTCCTCCTCAGTTGGCCAGGCACAGCCCACAGCCGCCTCCTCCGGGAGGCCTCCCTGGCTGACCTGAGCTCATTTCCCCCTGCTTCGCATACCTAACCGCCCCCATCTCAGCAACAGGGCAAGCGTCCCCGCACGGCAACTCGCTACACGGGACACACCCAGCCTCGACCCGCCTCCCGCACGGCTGGAAGACGACGGCCTGTGCCGACCCAGCCCGACCCGACCCCTCCGTGTGGTACCCCACGGGAGGCCGGTCTCCTTCTCTTCGGCCTGTTTTGCTGCAGGAAGCCAGACATTTTCAAAGGCAAGGTCAACTCACGAGACGCTTGGGCCAGGAAAATTCTCACCGCAGAAGTGGCCGAGTTACGGGACGAGCCTGGCAGGGTGCAGATAAAGAGGATGGGACCCTTTTCAACTCTGAGAAGTCCAGGTGAGCGAAGGGGGCCTCGTTCTCGCCTAGATGCAGAGTCCCTACCACCTTCCCCTAAAATGCAGTCGGCGGGTAGACGGACGGGTTTCTTCTTTTTTTTTTTTTTTTTTTTTTCCTTTTTTTTTTTTTTTGGCACAGGCAACGGACGGGAGAGAGTCAGACGGCAGGCACAGAATCGAAACAGGCTCCGAGCGACGGGCACGGAGCCTGACGTGGGGCTCGAACTCACAGAGCGCGAGATTCGACCTGAGATACAGTCAGACGCCCAACTGAGCCACCCAGGTGCCCCGACGGACGGGTTTCTAATAGGCCGCTTGATAAAGGCACTCGATTGATCCGGCGGGTGCACACACTCCCCCCACGGACCCCGCGCGGAACCGGACCCCTCCAAGCCCATCCTCAACAGCGCGTACTTCGTACTGGTCTGAGCCGAGAGCATCACCAGTCCGGGGGGCCGGTTGTATTTTCCCATTCTTTGTTCAAGCCCCTCCGTAGCTATCACCGGGTCATGATGAAAAAGCGCCAAGGGCCAGCTACTGGGGATAAACGACCGGGTCCCTTCAGGAGCTGTCTCCACGGGCTACGGTGTGGCGTCCTGAGGGCCCACTGCGTCCCCACGAGATGGGACGGTAGCTGAGGAGGGGCGGAGAGAGGCCGGCACTCGGGACCTGAGGGGCCCCACGTACCAACACGGCCACGGGAACTGTGACCCACCTTCTCTCACCTCTGCCTTCCCTTCGGAGGCAAGAGGTGGGCGAAACCATCCCCCTGGCGTGGATGGAGAAACCAAGACCCGAGGCAGCCCAAAGGGACTTGGCCGAGGTCCCACAGCCGGTCGGAGGCCGGGCTGAGCCTTGACTCAGGCCACCGGATGCCACAGGTGGGAACGGAGGCGTCAGAGACAACCGTCAAAGTTCCACAAGGGCCCGGCTGACTAGGCGATCAGCGGCCATCAGCTGCTCAGCCCAGGGAATCCAGACTTGCTCAGAAAGGCTCTTGTGCGACCAGCTACATTCTCCCAAACATGGTGGTCCGGAGCTCCCCGCCTGCCCCTCCTGCACCTCTGGTGAGACACAGGGCGGTGTAGCTCCCCAGTGAGTGGGGGGCCCATGTCTGTATCCACGCCCACCACCCCTCGCTGCCCAGCTCTGCCATTTACCAGCCTCGTGAAGCCATGTGACCTTCCTGAGCCTTGGCTGTGCCAGCTGATAATTGGGCTCACGGAGAACTTCCTTCATCAGGCTCCAACAGACTGTTCTACAGAGAAGGCCTCAGAACAGTACTTCCTACGTGATACTTGCGAAGTGCAATTATTTCCTTAAGTCCTTATGCTCCCACCACCGTCCGACAGGTCCAAGGAGGAGGCAGAGGGAGTAAGGAAGAGCTGGCGATTCTACATCCTTCCAGATCTTTCCCTGGGGCTAAGATGAATAAGGCAATGAGATTAAAAAAGATGTGCCTCCAAGGGCCCTCTTTAACGAATTGTCAAAATTGGTTTCTGCAATCTGGAGGATGTTGCCCACACCTGGGTACTCAGAACCAAATTAGATTTGCCTCTGGTTTTTATTGAAAGAAAGAAAAGAAACAAAGAAAAAGAAAGGAAAAGGAAAAGGAAAAGGAAAAGGAAAAAGGAAAAAGGAAGGGAAGGAAAAGAAAGAGAAAAGGAAAAAAGGCAGAGAGAGCCCTGCCCTCGAGAAGAGCCTCAAGCTTGGTTTCATGCTCTGATGTCACGGTCTTCGAATTCCTAGTCATGTGATCTTTAAATCTGTATTTTGCACGTGAGGCCTTATCAGGCACAGAATTCCACGAGGCCCACAAGGCACGTTCAGTTCAGTGAGATTCAGAGTCAGTGCAAGGGAAGCGTGTCGCATTTACCACTAAGCACTGGCCCCGTCACTTGCCATCATGGGGACTCGGTCCGCTCACATCTGAGCCTCTGCCACCTCATCTGTCAGAGGCAGGACCAGAGGCAGGAAATAACCATCCCCAGCAGGCCACACGTAAAAGAACCTTGTGTGTAAGGAGGGCCACCAATGAAGAGTGAATCTTAGCAATCGCACTGAAATCTACTAATAGTTGACATCATTAAATCGCACGCAGTGTCTTCATATTGGAGAATATACAGATTCAGTACGTCTCCAGAGAAAGGGCAAAATCTGAGAAATGACCTCTGTATAGCTGCCTTGTTTTTTTTTCTTTGGAGAGCACGCGCGCACACGAGCCTGGGAGAGGGACAGAGGGGGAGAGAGAGAATCTTAAAGCAGGCTCCGTGCTTCAGCAAGGAGCCCGACTCGGGACTCGATGCCATGACTCTGGGATCATGACCTGAGCCTAAATCAAGAGTCGGATGCTCAACCAACCGGCTGAGCCACCCGGGTGCCCCTGGATAGTTTCTTGACCTCAGGAATGGACACGGGACACAGGTCACGGGGCCAATGAGCTACTAGGTAAATATGAAAGCTGACGATTTTGTTCAAGAATGTCAAATTGCGTCTCTGGGTCCCAACAGTGTATGGCAGGACCGTGAAAGCCAGAGATGATCACTGTGAATGAAGCCAGAGAGATGCCGAGAGCATGAACGTTTTATGAAGCCGTTTTATTCAAGCTCTTCTCCATCTTCAACACCGCCTGTTCGGCCAGCCCTCCCTGTGTCACCTACCAGTTTGCCAGAGCCCGTTATCTTGTGAGCGGACACCCAGCACTTCCAACACTCCACAGAGGCCATCGAGACATGCACTGGTGGACAAGTGCCCGCTCACAGGACCCGTGACTTTACATGGGGCAGGCAGGCAGGCACGGTTTCTCCTACATTCTATGCGAATAATTTCTACAGCAGTGGCATGACGTATTGCTAAAAACAAATCTTTTTTTTTTAAAGATCACCAGATCAGTGAGTGCCATCGTCTGCACTGACCCCGCAGGCTGTGGGATAAAACCCTTCCCCCGTTTGGGGGATTCAGATAGCGTCACGATGTCGGCAACATGCGGGTGCTCATTAAAACGCGTTCCTTCTAGGTTCTCCATCAGCTAACGACTTGAGGTCACTTAATCATGTACTCGAGTGGGATCAGAATGGGCTCAGGTGACTTCAAAGGGGGCACCAAATGATGGGTGTCGATACAGAGAGGAAGGTACCAAGTACTAGGCCCCCCATGCCACGGAGGTGGCAATGTCACCCAGCGCCCTGAGAGGGCGACCCCTTTACCTCCGTTTTACCACCTGGGCATTTAACACGACGTCACGGGAGTCCACCTAGAAGTTCTTCACAGAAGCCACAACGAGAATTTTGTTCAGTGCTTCCCTGATTTTCTGGTCCAGCTTAAAATAAACGTCACGCACGCACCGAATCCTAAAGCAGGAGGAAAATCTTAAAACCGGCTAGCTCTTTTCTCCTTTTCTAGTCTGTAATTGGGAAAGACAGGACTCAAGATTCAGGTCTCTTGACTCATAGCCAAACAGGCTCTTGTTTTTGCCTGATGCACAGCTATCAAAGCAAACACTCTGTTAGGATAAGGCCTAACTGCCCGATCTGCAATGCACGCCCTAGACAGAGATAATTCTTCCTGAAATATACATTACATCTTTGCACAAAGACAGTCATGTATTTTACAAAATACCTTTTAAAAGCAAAATCGTATTGGGCCAAGACAGAGTAACAGAAACGACAACATAAATCTCTGGAAATCGATGCTTGTTAACATCAATTTATCTTTTTAATGAAAAGCCACTGATAAACCATGCCATTGGATTAAGCGAGCTAATGCACGCCATGGGCTTTGCACAAGAGCCGGGACACTCGATAAAAAGTAGCTGTTATGATTAATAGGCAAGACCAGAGCGGGGTTTAAAACGCTTCTTCCCCCAACGCGGGGGGCGCGCCCCAAACCCCG
>NW_024420490.1:77007-88617 GCF_014898765.1 Herpailurus yagouaroundi
TGGAGCTTGTCAACCAGCCTCGGCCACAGGATAACGGATGGATAATGGTCACCTGCTCTACCCGCTCTCAGGAGAGAACCTGGGATTGTGGGAAATTCCCGGCTCCCAAACTGAGATCTCACCCATTCCTGCCCACTGGGGAAAGCAGATCAAAGGGCAAGGCAGTGTATGATAAGAGATGCATCCATTCATCAAAATAAAAAGGAAATTACTCACGCCTCCGTGCTTTGTTATTGGCGACAAACTGGAACTTTGCACCAGGAATCCTAGCGCGTGAGGGCGATGCGTTCCACAGCTGAGAACGGCTGCTTTGGGGGAACGCGAAATGCCTCTAAGCACTTAAAATGATAAAGTATTAAAAGAATCCAAGCTGCCGCTGCTGTGGTTGTATCACCAAAGAAGAAAGGCTCCCTAATTTTTGCAATAACCGAGAAAAACCAGCAAGTTCTTGATTTAGGCCAATTCTTCAAATCCTAAAACGAAACGGGAGTTTGTAGCCTTTTTGCTTTTTGAAGCACCTGTTTCTGAGGGTTGGCAGAGAAAGGACCAGTTAGCACTCTGATCCTCATATGGATCTAGAAAATTTAAAGGTTTTTATGTCTAATTGGCCACCCTGATCATTAGCTTGTTTAAAATGTCAAAAATCCTACTGGAGGGATTTGCTGTGTAACCTTTCCTGGGGCTCACAGAACAGTTTCATGGGTGAAAGGGACAGGCAATTTGTCGCATTCCCACCCAACAGCTGATCAGTCAGATTAGTTATGTGGGATATTGACTCCTTTTTTAAAAGTTACTGGATTATTTTCCACTAATGGCTGGTAATTTCTTTTGCCAATATTCACAAGAAATGAGACACATTTCAAAGCTATACCTGTTGTAATACATTCAGCAGGTTCAAGACAGAAATTAGTCTGCTGTGTCAACTCTTGCCACGCAAAATGAGTATTTTTATTATTGTGAATCAAAAGCAGTCGAATCTTCGAATCGAAAGCTCTGCCTGAAATCTTAGTGTTTGGACTCCTCAGCCAGAACATCTGCATTTCCTTCGCCGCGTCCTCAGAAAAAATCCAGATACCTCATTAATTCTCCATTAAAGTCATGCTAGGGCTTGCAGTCGGACGCATGCAGAAGGTGACCAAAGCCAATTCCTTCTTTTCTAAATACTCGTAATTCACTGCCGGCAACACCGAAAACCAGCGCTAAACCTTTTAACTCTTCACAGCTCATTTGTTCTCTTGACACACATTGATCAGGCTCCAGCCCCGGAACAAGGGTTGGGCCGGGCACAGCGAAGCCACGAGGGCGGAGGTGGTCCGCGTGCAAGCAGCCGCGGGGATCTGGGGAAGGACACACTCACTCACTCGTGATTAGCGAATACCGACCTACCCACTGGTGTCGGGGCACCGTCACGGCGGCTGCCATCACACGGTATCTCCCTCACCGGAATGGACGGTCCATGACAGGTTCCACGTCCGATTTGTCCCCCAGCGCCCGTGTAGCATCCGGCCCAGGGCAACTGCTAGGAGTGTTGCTGACCGGACAGCAGGAGGGACCTGGGGCTCAGCACCCCCCGAAACACACACGACCCCCACGGGAGGACTGGGAGGGGGGTCGGATGGGTATGGGGTATGGATGGAGAAAGTTGAACTCACAGGCAAATGGCAGATCAAGGCTGGGCAGGGGGGAGGGCGCGAGTGGAAAGGAAGTCTTCGTGGCGGAAACACCACCTGGACAGGTACCTGATGGACATGGAACAGCAGTTCGCACCCAATGATGTCCTAAGGAATTTCAGTGTCTTCATGAGTCCCAGACCCTCAGGAGTTTACCATTTGCCCAAGTCCACCTGGGAAGCGAGTTCCTTGATTCCTCTAAGTCTTCAATCCTCACCTGTAGAGCCCGATAATATTCAGTCCACACACCCTCAAGTGACCGGAAAGATGAAATGAGAAGATAGCAACACGGTGAGAACAGTGCCCGGCTACTACATCACGTATTAACGCTACGTGAATGTCGACAAAAGCTAGTCGTCCACACATGCGTTTCTCAAAGCCATTATAACACACAAGGCTTTCTCCAAGTTGGCACCATTATCAGTGGCAGCGGGAACCATCAAGAACCCTACGAGGGTTTTGCGCATCACCGGCTTTCAGAACAGGGGCAAGATGTCCCACTCGCTCGCTGGGGTTTGCTTAACTCCCAGTTGCATTCAGCTTTTACATTTTTTATGGTGAAACGTGTAAGGAGATGATCGCTCCTGGATATGAAAAATGCTCAACAAGATTACGTATTCACTTCCAGCTTGGGGAGCTAGGGACAGAGTGGCAGCGGACAAGCACGCCGAAGTGAATTCAAACACATGCGACATGCCAGTCGGAGTAAGGTGGCTCTTGAGTGCTGATCTCGGGCCACCTGTCGAGGTTAAACCAACGAACGAACAAAACACGTGGTGGACCACTGCTTTGTGATCCGGGTTTCCACAAGACGAGTCTTGGGCTTGCTAGGCTTACCAGTTGGCACTTTACGTCACTAAAAGTGGCGGGTCCCCTTCTTCACTGTGACATCCTTGGCCTGCTGATGTCAATCAGAAAACTAGATTAATGGTCGCCGCTTGCAGGCTGTGACTTGAAAGCCGAAATCATGCTTACCACACCAATGGACAAGACCCAGACCTTAATAAGGAGGAAACAAATCCACACAGTCTGTCATTTAAAACCTGTGCATGTCCAGCGTGTGAGCTACTTTGTAGAGGCAGATGAATGAGCTCTAACTCGAGTTTCTATCCAGTCAAGTTCTGTGGGTGTAAAAGGACGTCTCGTGTTTACAGGGCAAAGATTTACCAAGTTTTATTTTTTCGGAATTTGTAATCAAGACGAACCAAGATGCAATGTCTAATTGTTTCTTAAAAGCACATGAGAGACCAGTACAATAAAGACCTATTATTGTTTCCCACCTAAAACCTACCGCCATCAGTCTCTACTAAGCACTCCACACAAACCTAGACTTCAATTAACATTCATTTTCTAGCTTCAAACGGTGGTATAAAATTCACTTTCGTGGGCTATATAGACTACATTCCAAGTATACCTGACAAATTTACAAATTGACTCCAATGAGTCATGGGGAATTTCAATTTGGAAGCACTTTTCCTGGTCTTAATGGCTCTTTGGCAATGCACACGTTATTCTTCAGTTATAAAATTTGCGCATTTAAAAAACTAACCGAGCTCAAACGTGCCCACAGGAATTAAATCAATGCGCTTCCCTGCATAAAAACCAGCCAGCCAGAGCAGGAAGGAAAACATATTTCTCCTATTGTTGAGCGTGGGAGTCCACATCCAACACTGTCATCTCACTGTACGGAAATCCTGGCTCGATTTGCCACACAGAAAGTAAAAGTTAAACACGTAAAAATCCAGCGATGCATCCAAGGAGAGCGCCAAAGGCATAAGCTGAAGACTTGACTGCTATTAAACCCTGATAAGGCTGGCGTGGAAAGCACAAGAATCTAGATCACCGTTTAGTCATGGCCTTGGCTCAATAAAGTTTTTGCCATTTCAGATCACGGATTTCTTCTTTTCTCGCCTGTGCCTTGTCTAGGAGGTGGCAGGGCGCGGGTGCCTTGCATAACAACCCCACCCCTCTGCACTGAATAAGGAGCACGCGGCCTTCCTGCAAGGGGGCGGCCTGAGTGCCCTATACAAGGGGGCTGTCTAGCAACGACAGGAGGCAGCGCCTGGGGGAGGATAGAGCAAAGCCATGAGAACCCACTCAACTCTGGGCAGCCCACGGCCCCGGGGTGGAGGTGGGCGTCCGGTGGGGGGGGTGGTGGTGAGGGGGGAACAGAGCTGCCGTCCTATTCATCTCCTTTGTCCCCTGATCATCATTCATATCGCAGCGATGACAGGCCCAGAGAAGACTCCGGAGGGGAAACGGGCCTCAAATTAGCATATTTCTCCCCTGCACACAATGGAGGCTTTTAAGCTTCTGTTTTTTAAAGCCAGGGGAGAGAGAAGGAGGAGGGGGAGGAAGAAGGGGGGGGAGGATAAAGCTGGGCCGCTCTTAGCAACAGTGTCTGCCTGCAATGATTTGCCTCCCTCGGAGCGGCTTGCGTGGTTTTCAATTTCCTTAAAGCAAGTCCCTCGAATGGCCTCAAAACTCAGTAGAAAATATTTATTGTGCCACGGTATAATAAACATCCTCCCTCTTGTCATTAAGTCGCAATTAGACTCTGATCTTAAAAATTAATGATAAAGCTTAAGCCCTCCCTCCAATCCTGCCATGGAGCACCGCCTCCCCCCCCTTCCTCCTGGAGGGAAGGACGAAATGAAGAAATGCCATGACGCCCTTGCCAGGTTGATTTCTGCGTTTCTGACTGTCAGGGATCAAATGGGGCGGGGGAGAGGCTGAGAGGCCGCGGGAATGCTCAGATGGCCCTGAGACTTGGCTGGGGGCTGACAGCAATGACCTCGGGGCACCTTGCCTCGCAGGCTGTCTTTCCTACAGACGTCCCAGTCCTCTGCGTCTTCGCCGAGGGATGCCAGCAGAGCAGACAGCAACACCGGACAGGTCATAAAAACACACACCAATCCAGAAAGCTCTAAGAGGCCGGCCAAAGAAACGATTTGAGTTTCACGCCACCATGTATCAAGTCTCCAAAAGATGGGGCTCTCGATCCGAGGGGGACAAATGAAGATTTCTCTGGCTCAGAATGAATTCTTGGAAAGGGCTCTGCCCCTTAATAAATAACTTCACCGGAGAGCATTAAAATGATGCCCTACTTCCCACCGGCACAGGTTCCTTCCTTCCTCATGGCTCAGGCCGATCTTCGAGGCCCCCAGGTAAGGAAGATCAGGGAGGCTGGGAGAGTTAGAACTTGTCCCAAGACCAGGATGGAGCCAGGCGCCGGCCCGGGCTAAGCCTGGCTCTGGAAGGCGGCCCAAGCGCTCCTGCCTTCTCCCTTCTGGAAGGGAGAAGGAGGCGGCTGCAAACGATGCTGGGGCCATCTGCTCTGCCTCCCAACCATGTCCCCGCAGGGCTGGCGTGGCCTCCTGCCTCTCAGAGATGCCTAGACGTCGCCCCCTCCCCGGGGCCCGCATCCCCACACGGGACCCAAGTACACCTGCACCTGCGTGTGTGTGGCCCAGGCTCCAGTCACCGACCCTAGCTCAGCCTCCCTCTCTCCGCTGTCTCCAATGTATCCCCAAACCCTTGGCTCCCCCCTCCATCTCTCTTTCTCCTCTCCAGCACCCACCCTCCCCCTTTTCTCTGTTCACTGAGGTTTCTCCAACCTACTGTGCCCTCAGGGCACGCCTCTCCTGAGGATTAGGGCCCAATTTATAAACGGAGGTTCATCTAGCACTATGTTAACTAACTGGAAGGCAAAGAAAAGGTTTTTTTTTTTTTTTTTTTAAAGGAGAACAGTTTTAAAAAGGAAAAAGAAAAACACGGATGTTCAAAACGAGAGCTTAAGTCTCTCCAACGTGATCTACAGATCCCATGCAATCAAGTCAAAAGGCTGACAAGCCTTTTCGTAGCCGTCAACAAGCTCGTTCTAAAGTTCTTCAGAGGAACTAGAATAGCCAGAATTATTCTGAAAGAGAACAAAGTCAGAGGCCCATTATCCCATTTCGGGACCCACTGTAAAGCTACACCAATCAAGGCAGTGTGGTTTTGACAAAGGACAGACACACAGATCAGTGGAACACAATAGAGAGCCCAGAAATAGACCCACGCAAATATAAACTCACTTTTGATGAAGGTAATCGCACGGAGAAAGGATAATCTTTTCCGTAAATGGTGCTGGGACATTTGGACGTCCATATGCAAAATAGGAAGTCAGACCCATATGCCTCACACAAAAATTAACTCAAAACGGATCACAGACCACAATGTTAACCTATAAAACTCCCGGAGGAAAATGCAGGGGGAAATCTTCATGATCTTGGGTTCGGAGATGGGTGTTTATTTTTCTTTCTTTCTTTTTTAAAGATTTATTTATTTGGGGAAGCACGCACAAGTGGGGGAGGGGCAGAGAGAGAGAGGGAGACAGAGGATCCGAAGCGGGCTCTGAGCTGTCAGCACACAGCCTGACGTGGGGCTCCAACTCAAGAACTTGAGATCGTGGCCTGAGCCGGAGTCGGACGCTCAACTGACTGAGCCACCCAGGCGCCCTGGTGACGGGTGTTGAGACGTGACACTGGAAGCAAGATCCATGAACAAAAACGCGGCCAGGGTAAAGATCGTGAAAATGACAGCTTAGCAGAGCGTATAATAACAGGTGGCTTACAAGTCCTCAACGACATCTGCTTCACCTAGCTGATGGGTTTATGTGACATAGCTCATTCTGGACGATGCCACAGCAGGGTCGGGGTCCTGCCCTCCGGGACAAACGCTTGGCCGAGCGCATCACAGCGCCCCCCCACCCCCAGCCACACGGGGCGGCCCTCGCTCTGAAGCCACGCGTGCCCTCTTGCTCCCCTGTTCTGCTGGTGGTTTTGGTGTGACCTCTCTGGCTGCCGGAGGGCTCGGGGAGGGCCGGCTCTGGGTCTGAGGCTTCCTAGTGTCCCCTGTGGGCCTTCTGTGACGGCGCAGGAGGCTCAGGTGAGGGTCCAGTCTCTCTCAGGAAGTCACCCTTCCTAAAAGGGTGAGATGGCCCCCCGCAACTTATACACACACGCGAAAGGAAGGATAAAGGTTTCGATGGGGACACGGAAGACAAATTGGGCTTGGAGGATTCTGACTTCCGAAGGATGTGAATAAAAGATTTAAGTACGTGGATATATATATATATGCCTGTGTACATGTGTGTATGCGTGTCTAACACATATATGCATATTGGCACATAGAAACACAGGCGCACGCGCAGACGCACACAGCACACACACACACATTCACGCGTGTACCTGTGCGCGCACGTTCGTACCCATAAATACACATACTGCCTGTTCAGCAGCTCACATCCTTCTAAACTCAAAATGTGCTGAGCTGACTTCATCTTCTCCACACCCGTCTGATGCCTCCTTCCTTCCCAAAGCTCTCCCTTCCTGTCAAAAGCATCGCCATCATCCCGACGCCTTAACGGTCTTGAGGCATTCAGAATCCCAGCTCCTGCGACTAGCGGCTAAGTCGCTCGAGGAAGCCATTTAACTTCTGCCTCTCTGGCCATCCGCGTCCGCACCTGTCAAACAATACTAATAAATTCCCCCATCAACATATTGCTCGGAGAGGTCATTCCAATTCTACGAAGTCTCTCTACAGACCAAACACACTCTCTAAAAGGTACAGTAGTTGGCTAAGACTTGTGCACCTTGGATTACTTACCAGGAGTGTGTGTGTGTGTGTGTGTGTGTGTGTGTGTGTGTGTGTTTCAGCAGTTTAAATCCATTCTTGCCCCTTCATCCACCCTCTCCGGGACTCGGGCTTGGCTTTCTAGCTGGTTATCAACCTCCACGATTTCCCGGATCTCCAATCCCAAACCAAGCCTTATCTGTCCAAACTTCGCACTCTCACGGAGTTGTTCCCACAAGCTAGAGGGGGAACCCCTGCCCGCCAGGTCAAGTCGGCCCTCTCAGACCCACGCGGGTCACCCTGCCCCAAACCAAGTCATCCGATGCTCACCTGCAGGGCTCCCCACGGTCACCTACCCGGGGCCTCTTGCCTCCATTTCTTGGACCAGTTTCCTTCTCGCTCTTTCCTCTCCCCTTTCCCTTGTCCCAATTCTATTCATCTTCGTGGCATAACTCAAGGGCTACAGCTCGTGGGAACCCCTGCCAATGACTGGGTTCTCACTCCATCTCACGTCTATGCCCTGTCAATTTACCGCATTATGGTGTTCTATCTTTTTCTCCAAAGCACCCTTGTGTTGAAGTCTGACATTCCCCAAGAGACTCTGACCTCTGACCGGCCAGAGACCATACAATGGTGCCATGCCACAACACCTAGCTTGGGTTGAGAAAAATGTGCTCACATTCGATGAGAACTCATTGATTTTCAAGTAATGATTACTAGAATATTTGCAACGCTTCTGTCCTGCGGCTTCTAAAGTATTATTTTTCTATCTTAAAAAAATTAAAAATGGACCGCACAGCACCACCGCTTTTTAAGAAACTTGTAAGTAAACAGCACGGGATTACCAGAGAGGGACAATCTGGCAGAGTATATCATAAAGCGCAAACTTACGTATCGAATACACTGTGTTGGGAGGGCTCAGTATGCAGAAACACTAAGTGGTTTTAATTTTCCGCCTACAGTTTGTGAAGCCCAGGGGCCCCAAATGACCTCAATGTTGAACAGGAGGCACATCCATCTGCCAGCAGTAATTATTTTATTGACCTGATTAAAGAACAACTATTTCCATGGTCAGAAAGATCTATCCAAACACATCAGCCTTAGGCACACAATGGCAGTAATTAGAAATGCATATTTCCCTAATTAAAATAGGAGTCCATGGGCAGAACATAAAATACTGTATTAATATTTACTCAGCATATTTCTTTCACTGGTTAGGATGTATGGCTAAGCCAAAGCCCATTTTTAAAAAGTGTTGAAAGATGACTGACACACCATATAATTCAACCCATTTCAAGTACACGGTTCAAGAGTTTTTAGTTTATTTCTTCCCTTCCACTTGTCCAGCTTCTATGACTGCCACTGTCACCATTATCTACTTTTGAACATTTTGGTTGCCCCTGAAAGAAACTCTGATCCTATTAGCAGGCAATCCCCAGGCCCCCCTACCCTACCCCGTGGCCCAACTCTGGTTCTAAGCAACTCCTTTCTCTATGAACTTGCTTGTTCTGGACACAGGATATGTGGTCCTTTGTAACTGGCTTCTTTCACTTAACACAATGTTTCCAACGGCCACCCCTGAAAACTTGTTGTAGCAAGTATCAGAATTTCCTTTTTTTTTTTTTTTTTTGACATGAATAGACACTTCTCCAAAAGACATCCAGATGGCCGACACATGAAAAAATGCTCCACATCACTCATCATCAGGGAAATGCAAATCAAAACCACACTGAGATACCACCTTAGACCTGTCAGAATGGCTAACATTCACAACCCAGGCAACAACAGATGTTGGCAAGGATGCGGAGAAAGAGGATCTCTTGTGCACTGCTGGTGGGAATGCAAACCGGTGCAGCCACTTTGGGAAACAGTATGGAGGTTCCTCAAAAAGCTAACAATAGAACTACCCTACGACCCAGCAATGGCACTACTAGGCATTTATCCAAGGGATACAGGTGTGCTGTTTCGAAGGGGCACATGCACCCCCATGTTTCTAGCAGCACTATCAGCAATAGCCAAAGTAGGGAAAGAGCCCAAACGTCCATCGATAGATGAATGGATAAAGAAAATGTGGTATACGTATACAATGGAGTATTACTCGGCAATCAAAAAGAATGAAATCTTGCCATTTGCAACTACGTGGATGGAACCGGAGGGGATTATGCTAAGCGAAATTAGAGAAAGACAAATATCATATGACTTCACTCATATGAGGAATTTAAGAGACAAAACAGATGAACATAAGGGAAGGGAAGCAAAAATAATATAAAAACAGCGAGGGGGACAAAACAGAAGAGACTCATAAATATGGAGAACAAACTGAGAGTTGCTGGAGGGGTGGTGGGAGGGGGGATGGGCTAAATGGGTCAGGGGCACTAAGGAATTTACTCCTGAAATCACAGTTGCACTATATGCTAGCTAACTTGGATGTAAATTAAAAAATAAATTATAGGGGTGCCTGGGTGGCTCAGCCAGTTAGACATCCGACTTCGGCTCAGGTCATGAGCTCACAGTTTGTGGGTTCGGGCCCCGCGTCGGGCTCTGTGCTGACGGCTCGGAGCCTGGAGCCTGCTTTGGATTCTGAGTCTCCCTCTCTCTCTGCCCTTCCCCGCTCATGCTCTGTCTCTCCCCACCTCTCAAAAATAAATAAAAATGTCAACAAAAAAAATTTTTTAATAAAAATAAAAAACAAGTTATAAAAAATTAAATAAATAAAATAAAACCAAGATGTGGATCTCTTAAAAAAAAAAAAAAAGAATTTCCTTTTTTTTTTAATTGATAAAATCCTATGGGGCCAAGTTTTGTTTATCCACTCTTCAGCTTGTGGGCATTTGGGTTGTTTCCGCTTTTTGGCTATTCTAAATAACACTGCTATGAACATTCACCCACAAATTTTTGTACGGACATAAGTTTTCAATTGTCTTAGGGCATACACATGAGAAGAGCATGGCTGGGTCACATGGTAACTCTGTATTTTACCATACGAGAAACTGCAGGACTGTTTTCCAAAGCAGCCGTACAATTTCACACATTTCCACGTGCAGTGAGCGAGGGCTTCGTGTTTTCTAGATTCCGACGCTTGCTACTGTATCTTTCTGATTCAAGCCATCCTAGTGCTGTCAAGTGGTATCTCCTTGTGGCTTGGATTTGCGTTTCCCTCAAGACCAAGGATGTCGAACACCCTTTCATGTGCTTCCTATTTGCATTAGGTTTTTATTCCCGAGTTTAAGGCTTCTAAAAGGTGTGTATGTATATTCGAGATCCAAGTCTCTCAGAGGATTTTCAAGTATTTTTTTCCCAGTCTGCCGGGTGTTTTTTCACTTTCTTGACGGTGTCCTTTGAGTACAAGATGTTTTCATTTTGATAAAGCCCAATTTATCTTTTTTCTTTTGTTGCTTGTACGTTCATGGCGATTCATCTCCTTGTTTCTTCCAAGGGTTTTAGTTTTAGCTTCTACATTTAGATCTGTGATCCCTTTTAAGTTATTTGTTGTGAATGGCGTGAGGTAGGGTTTTTTTTTTTCTTTTGCACGTGGACATCTAGCTGTCCCAGTATCATTTGTTGAAAAGAGTATGCTTACCCCATTTAATTGACTTGGTGACTATCGGTCCCTTAGGGCCGCTGTAACAAACTACCATAGACCCGGGGGCTGAAACAACACACATTTCATTTCTCACGGTTGTGGAGAATGAGGAGTCCAACATCAAGACGTGAGCAGATTCCCCCTCTGGCGAGTTCCACTTCCTGGTGCATAGACAGCCCTTCTCCCTGCATACTCCATATGGCAGAAGGGGTAAGGGAGATCTCTGGGGCCTCTTTTACAAGGGAACTAATCCCATTCATAAGGGCTCTACCCTTATGACCTAATCCCCTTCCAAAGCCCCACCTCCAAATACCATCACACTGGGAATTAGGTTTCAACATATGAGGGCCGGGGGTGGGGGCGCACGAACATTTATTCTATAGAAGTACCCTGGTTAAAAATCAACTGACCACAACTGTAAGGGTGATTTCTGGACTTCCGTTTCTATTCTAATGATCTATATGTCTATTTTTATGCCGGTACCAAAATGCCTCGGTTACTGTAAGCTTTGTAGCTTGGGGGTTATTAGGCTATTGGGAGGTTCCCAAATCCCATGCTGGTAGAATCCTATTTTAACTCAAATGTTGGCTGCACCAGAAGTGACCGGAAACACCTAATTGCACATTTGAATGCTCGTTAGATGGCAAAAACTTCTAGTGCCTCATCACAGGTCATGATCTCACTTAATTTCATCCACCTCACTATATTCAGAATTATCTGACCACATGACATCCAAGTTAT
>NW_024420490.1:88627-101227 GCF_014898765.1 Herpailurus yagouaroundi
TTATCTGACCACATGACATCCAAGTTATGGTTTCAGCTGGATACAGTAAGATGATTGCCAAGCCGTGGACAACGAAGACTCAGGGCCCAAGACACTGGAGAATGTTACTCTACAGGTCAACGTTGGGATCTAGAAGCATCTGCAAACTTAAGACAAAATATTCCCCCTCGGAACCTACCAACACATCTCCTAGTGTCAGAGCTGTGCGTGGCTCGGAGTTCGTGAGGTATTCTCTACTACTGACTGTACTCAGACCACAAGTAAGGAGACAAAAGAGACAACTCATCGTCTTTAACAGGAGTAAGACCAAGAAAGCCAAGAGAGGTCTTGCCTCACTTGCTTGGGTATCTTCTAGCATTTGCCAGAATGTTTTTCTTTTCTACAGTGGAAATTGAAGCACTTGAAAGGCTGCCAGCAAGGAGTGTTTATTTAGGACGGACTGCCATTTTCCATCTCCCACAGTTTGTGTTTACTTGTAGGAAATGGCCTTCTAACCAACCTATTGCAACCAACATCTCAAAAACAAAAGGTTTCTGATTACACAGAAGATAGACTGTATTTTTCTGCGCAGGCGTAAGATAAGAGCGACAATTCTCTCTCCTCTCTGTATTTTTGTGTTTATGTTCAACTAAAAATTCCTTAGCTTTCAGCGTACCACTATCTACACTTATAAGTCAGTTTTTAGGGTTCTGTTTAAATCTTTCACATTCTACCACTTCTGAATGCTTTAGCTGTCCACAAGGACAGCCAGCAACGTTGGAAGGCAGGCCTTAAATTCTCAGCGCCACGTTCCGTAAGAGGTACGTGGTCACACAGAACCCAGTGCGACTCCAAATCCTTGACCCTCATCATGTATTTTTCTAGGAAACGTCCCCCTCTCTGTGCAGGAAGTGGCGTCCTTCTGACGGTTCTCCCCAAGCCAGGAAGGCGCACTGTGTCCAGACTGGTGGGTTCTTCGTCTTGGAGAGAACAAGTGGGGAGTCCTACTCCACAGGAAAGAAGGCCGAAACCTCTGCTCTTTCCCCCTTTCCCCCTTTTCATTTCCCTCCATTCCTTTCCCCCTTTTTCATTTTCTGTCTGTCCCTTCCTTTGCCACTTGGCTGCCTTGCTGTAACATGCAAACCTCTGTTTTTTCCCCCCCCGAGTGCTGTCCCTTTTCCGCACTTGCATTTCCTCTCTGGAATTCCGAATTTCCACCCATCTATCTACACACCTATCCAATCACCCCCAGAATTTCTAGACCCATTTGTCTCGTTCTGATCTGCGTTCCTGGACACTATCGTCGCTGTAGCGGACAAGACCAGCAGATGGCTCGGATGGTCTGTCAACACGTCTATCTGTATTGAGTTTTAACGCCCAGCACTGGTCGTGTTTCCGTCTGTTAAATATATAAACAAAGTCCTAGAAGTCCCAAATCCCCCAGTCAGTAGTAACAGAAAGATGAGACGTCACGAGGCTACTGAAGCGAAGATACCATCTTGCGTGCCCGCGAAACATCCTTACATGCAAGTCGCTGCCAACGTTCTGCGCGTCCAACAGAAAAACTGGGCAGAAAAATCAACAAAGTGAGCTATAAGGCAGTTTTGGCCAAAGTCCAAACAATGTTTAACATAATTAAATATTCAGAGACCAAATTTTAACGTTTACCAGTAAGTTTCTCTCTCAGAGTCTATTTTATTTTTAATTTTTTTTAACGTTTATTTATTTTTGAGACAGAGAGAGACAGAGCATGAACGGGGGAGGGTCAGAGAGAGAGGGAGACACAGAATCCGAAACAGACTCCAGGCTCTGAGCCGTCAGCAGAGCCCGACGCGGGGCTCGAACTCACGGACTGCAAGATCATGACCTGAGCCGAAGTCGGACACTTAACCGACTGAGCCACCCAGGCGCCCCTCTCAGAGTCTATTTTATTAAAAAAAATTTTTTTTCAATATTTATTTATTTTTGGGACAGAGAGAGACAGAGCATGAACGGGGGAGGGACAGAGAGAGAGGGAGACACAGAATCAGAAACAGGCTCCAGGCTCCGAGCCATCAGCCCAGAGCCTGACGCGGGGCTCAAACTCACGGACCGCAAGATCGTGACCTGAGCCAAAGTCGGACGCTTAACCGACTGCGCCACCCAGGCGCCCCTCTCAGAGTCTATTTTAAACACATAAGGATTCCTGTTCTTTATGAATTGCAGATGATTTCTAAACGCAACGCCTAAATATCCCATCTAAACTCTAATGCAATGCTAATCCCACCTATATTTTTGCACAGTTTAAATACACGAATTATGCCTCTATTTGGCCTCCTTTTTGCCACTCAGGCCCTCACAATATCCATTTCTGTACAGAAAATGGAAGGGTTTGCTAATCCATTAGTCACCCAGCTCTAAGTGGATTAATGCTGGTGCAGTAGAAAATGACTATAGATCACATCAAATGAGTAATTCCAATTTTGAACTTTATAATCAAGCCCAAAAGGCCCTCCAAATTATAGCTTTAACACCTGCTTAGTAGCAGGGATCTTTTTTAAGCAACTTTATGAATACTGCGATTTAAATATTAACGGGTTTTAAAACTGTTATTTCTTTAATTTTGTTTGTTTCAAGACAGAGAAGGTAAAGTGCAGGACAAACGCCTACGTTTTCTTTCTCTAGTCGAAGCCTAGAACTACACGGATGTGCAATGGCCATGACGAAGATACTAGGGGAGCTAGCTACCAAAAAAATAAACGAAGACTTTCAAACACTTGACATGCTTACTCAGGCAACTGCCCTACATCGCCCGTGTCCCTCGCCTGGCAAAACTAAACGTGAGAACGATATACGACTGCACACAAACTAGAACGGCCATAATCAGAAAGACAGTCACAAGCATTGGTGAGGATAAGGAGACATCAGACCCCTCGTTCACGGCCTGCCGGCAAGAATGGAAAATGGTGCAGCCACTCTGGGAAACAATACGGAAGTGCTTCCAAGAGTTCAACGGAGTTATTAACGCATGGCAACGCCACTCTTAGGCATATAGCCAAAGAAAATAAAAACAAATGTCCACGCAATAACTTCTACATGAAAGTTCACAGCAGCACTGATCATAATAGCCAAAAAGTACAAACCACCCAAGTGTCCATCAACTGGTAAACAGATAAACAAAATGCGGTTGGTCCACACAGTGGAATACTGTTTGGCAATAAAAACAAAGTACTGCTACATGCTTTGACATGTATGAGCAGGTTGTTCAGCGGGAAAAAAAAAAAAAGCCAGACGTAAAAGAATACGTAGAAGTCCATTTATAGAAAAACATTCAGAAAAGGCAAACAGTGGATAGAAAGTGGATTCATGGTTCCCCAGGGAACCTGGGACTGGGCATGGGAACAGGGACTAACTGTAAATACACTCAAGGCATCTTACTGGGTGATAGAAATGTTCCAAAATGGGATTGTGGTGGTGACTATACAACTTGGCAAATTTACTAAAAGCCATTCAATTGACGTTAAAACCAGTCAACTCTCCGGAACCTAAATTATACCGTAAAACAATTTTTAAAAAAAAAAAAAAAAAAAAAAAAAAATGTCGGGGAAATAGTCAGGAAGCAGGTATGGTAATTTGGGTCAGAGATGATGATGGCCCGGGCCAGGGAGGAATGAAATAAGAGAAAGGTGAACTCATTCACAAGGAGCTGAGAAGATGTAACCGTCGGGATCTCCACAAAGCCCTTCCTTACCCGCTTTCGTATCAAACTCAAGGGGCACCAATGCTAGGTCCCATTCATTTCGACCTGATCACACGCTACCTTCC
The DNA here is from genome assembly GCF_014898765.1 of Herpailurus yagouaroundi. Classification (NCBI taxonomy): domain Eukaryota; kingdom Metazoa; phylum Chordata; class Mammalia; order Carnivora; family Felidae; genus Herpailurus; species Herpailurus yagouaroundi. The sequence continues at coordinate 92,411 of NW_024420490.1, forward strand.
ATTGTCAGTTGATTGCTTCGTGCACACGGTCATTGCCTGGAGGCCAGATGTGTCCCTGGTTGCACCATACTCACGAACACACCGATGGTGAAACAAGGGAACATCATCAGCCCCGGGCTGACTATCATTGATTATCCTGGATTATATCAACAGTCATCATAACGGGAAGACAGTAAAACTAGCAATTACCTTCACATAGGAGTTGCTGGGAGATGTCACTTCAAGAATGGAGTAAAAATCAATTTGTTAGAAAATAACCACCATAACCGAGAGCAAAAAAGGGAAAAGAAAACGCAATCATGGAGTTGGCCAAGGGCAACATTTGTGTTTTGGTGGGAAAATTAAAAATATACGGACACTTTGAAGAACAGGCTTATCTTCCTAATTCAGAGTCTGTCCATTTCTTAATTCAAGTCTTAAGCCCACACAGAGCAAGAGAGAGAACAGGGCCCAGCAGCTAAGAGTCTGGATCGTGGTTGAACCACTCACGTGAGCTTGGACAGTAAACATGTGTAAGCCCTGTAACAGCCAGCTTCCTTGAAAAAAAAAATGAGAACACTAAACACCTTTCACAAAGCCCATGGGACACATCGATGAAATGACATGCAACCCTCAGGACACGCATCGAATCAAAGTATGACTTTTTATCACGGGGGTGACGGACTTTCCGTCCTGGAACCACGGCCCAGGTGTCCAGAACCTCGTGGAGAAGGCCCTGGCGCTTGGGTCAGTGCTGCTGTGACTTACTCGAAGGCTCGACTGGCCGCGTTTTGGCACTCTGCCAACGCTGAGCTGGTTCCTCCAACCCCCGCCGAGATCCCTACAGCTACTCACAGCTTGAAAGAAATAGTCAAGAGTGCCCGGATTCTGAGCCTGAGCTGGGTTCTAATTCCAGCTCTGCCAGCTTACTAGCTGGATGGCCTTGGGCAATAGCTTATGTCCTCTAATCCTCAATTTCCTCACCCTCGAACTGAGGATGATAATAACCCCTTAAGGCTGGTGGGAGAGCCCCTCATACGCTAACTGTTCTGTCTTAGAGGCACACTGATTTTCAGGAAAAAGATCGCTTGTTACTTGGCTTCTTTACATTTCTCTTGCCGGGTGTCCCCAACAGACCAACGCCTCTTTGGAGCGAACTCCTCTCCACCTTCCTCCTTAACCCTAAGCAATCGCATATCCAACACGGTGTATACCGAATTCCACGGAGAATTGTTCAACGTTTACCAAAAATGGTCTCTTTGAAACGATTGCCATTGGCCTTGCCTATTACAAACGAAGGGCCAAATCAAAGAAAAATGCATCCCGGTGTCCTCAGGTCAACATCTTCCATCAAGAGATGGAAACCACTTTTTTAAAGTTATCGTACACCAAACGTGTGAGATGTTCAACGAGAATAAGAGAATTCCCTTTATACAGCTTATGTATTTTTGGTCTATAGCAAGAATATCTGGCTTTCGTTAAAAGATAACCGAGTATGTGGAAAATTCCTCTGTGTGTTGTATTAATAAAATACAGAAGGGAGCTTTCTAAATATTTCTCATGTGGGCTGACAGGTAACACATGACGGTTCCTAAGGAACCTATCTTTGTTTGAGTTCCTCTAGGACCCGAGCCTGAAACAGAGCTTGGATGCAAGTCGTTCATTTGGGAGTTGATCCCAGGAAACGTGGGTAAGGGAAGTGCGAGAAGGGAAGAGGAGGTAGGCAATAAAGGTGGGTTAACAAGTAAGTTGTCGCCGTGGGCGACTGGGTCTTAGGCCCACCACAAGGCTCTGAGAGACAGTAGGGAGGACGTGTTTCAGAGCAATCCCACCATGCGGCAGGGGAGCTGAGGTATTTACACACCAGCTCCCATCAATCACTGCTTGGGGGCCGCTCCCGGAGGGTGTTAATTCTCTTGACACTTCTGCCCTGCCAACAGATGAGCAAGGCAGAATCTGGTGGCCAAAACCCTCGAGCAAAGAAAAGCAGGGGCTGGCACTTGGAAGTTGGACCAGAGTTCGCTGAAGTGCTAAGGGGAGGGGGTATGAACAGGACCCACAGCACCCGCCACAGATAGGTTACTTAGGCTATTAAAAGGAAATGGCACGAAAACACACATCAAGATAAAGGCTAGGGACGCCTGGGTCAGTCAGTTAAGCGTCCGACTCTTGATTTCGGCTCAGGTCATGATCTCACGGTTCATGGGATCGAACCCTGCATCAGGCTCTGTATGGACAGCACGGGGCCTGCTTGGGATTCTCTCCCATCTCTCTCTCCCCCCCCCTCCCCTGCTTGCACACACACGTTCTCTCTCTCTCTCTCTCTCTCAAATAAACATTAGAAAAAGATAGGGGCTAGAACCTTCAGAAATGCCAATCCCTGCTCAGAAGTGAGCTATACTATGAAACATGAATCGGACGTGAATCCACAGAGCAGTGATTGGATTTTTTATCTTGTGTAATGCTTTTCTTATACATATTTTATCTGCTTTTTATCAAGTATATCATGATATGAGCCATAACTAAACAACATTGTGGGTGCAGGGTCATCAAACTGGTTTTGTAGAAGGCCAGAGAGTAAATATTCTAGGCTTCTGTCGGCCATGTGGTCTCTGTGCCACCTGCTCAGCTCCGCTATGGCAGCACAAAAGCAGCCAGAGACAATATGGAAGAGAATGGGTGTGGCTGTGTGTCAAAATGTTTTCATTTACAAAAACAGGGGGCTGATGTTTTGCAAGCAAAGGGAAAAGGGAGCTCCAAGATTATACGATTGCTCTTATTTTCACTTATAACAGCATGCCTTTGACATACCTCGTCTGATCCTGCCTCTTCTCAGCCCTTCTGATTTTTCCCTCATCTTTAAAAATTTAATAGCTAATGCCAGGACACAATTGGAAAATCAAAACAACGGAAGGACCCATGCTTTGAAAATTCCCACTTCCCTGGCTTCTATCGGTCTTACTTGCCCCCCCGCGAGGTCACCACTTTTAAGGGTTAGAGCGTAAGTACACTTTATGCAAAAAGCAGCACGCTGTATCTACCATTCTGCACTTTTAATTTAACAGACACAAGAAGTCTTTCCACACAGCGATGTGCAACGTCCTCGTCCTTTTTTCCCCCCAGCTGCGTAAGGATTCCTGGTGGGAACGTACCCTCTGATGGTCCTCTCGGAGACCCAGCCGGCCCCCCGAGGGGGGGGGGGGCGGGGGGCAGACCCTGCTTTCGGGTCTCCAGACCGACCACGCGTCGTCGACAAGAGCTGCTCACGTTTGCATTCCCAGAGGCAGCACCCCCAGGGTACCTCGGGACCTTCTTTTCATTGGAAAAAGGCAGAAAGACCCCTCCTGCAACTATGCACTTAGGTATCTGTGCCCCCGAGAGCACACCTGCGCGCGGAGGGAGGCTAGCGGGCTGCTCACAGCTGCACTCGCGGCTAAATTGATTACAGCCACACAGACGGATCAAAGGGGAAACGCGCGCACGTGGAGTCTGCAGGCATCCACGTGCAGCTTCCCCCCCCCCCCCAAAAGGGGTCACACGGAGCTCACTCGGCTCTCCCGGCAACGAAAGCGCGACACACCCGAGACGGTTCTGCCCCGGGGCAGCCATCAAAAAGACTCCGGCTGGTCACGCAGGCCACCCGCCCCGCCTACACGGATCAGGATTCCAGACTCCAGGAAGGAAGGCAGGTGTTCGGGATCGACCGTCTTGTCTGGACAGTCTAGGTCCCCCGAGCGGCCTTATCGGGAAGGGCAAGTTTCACATCCGCGTCGGGAACGTGTTTTCCGGCCGAGCTGGCACACGCCGGCCAGGGGCCGACGTCGCCAGGGGGCCTCGTTAGGGAGGGCGGCCTCGGGCCTGCCTCGTCAACCTCCGGCCCGATCCGATCCGGGTTGGCACTGTTTCGGCGATGCTAACCAGCTAGTTTGAAACCACGCGGCCGGTGGCCGGAAGGGGATGCGGCTTCTGGCGAACTCTGGCTCGGAGGGAGGAGTTCGAACCAGGTGGGCTGCGAGCCTTGACCCCAGCCGTGGCTCCCAGGTGCTGCCGCCCGCCGATGCGCCTGGCGTGACAGAATGGTCTCCGGACAGAATCAATTACTAGTTATTCCAAGCTGCTTTGAAAAAACGACCCCATTCTTTCATTCTGCAGAACTACCAAGGGCCAAAAAGGAATAGGGGGCTGGGGCTGGCTTCCTAGATTTCCCTGCAAGAAAGGCCGTCGTAGCTCGGGGAGAGAGAGAGAGAGCAAGCAGAGGAGGGGCAGAGAGAGACAGAGACAGAGACAGAGAGAATCCGAAGCAGGCTCCAGGCCCTGAGCTGTCAGCACAGAGCCCGACGCGGGGCTCGAACCTACAAACCGCGAGATCATGACCTGAGTCAAAGTCAGACGCTTAACTGACTGAGCCACCCAGGCGCCCCAATTTTTTTAAGTTAATGGCTATACCCGCGTAACCGGATCCCAGATTTTTTTTAAAAAAACACGTCGCTGGCACCCAAGAGCCCTTCCCCTTGTGCCCCTACAGGTCCCAAGCCAGCCACTACTACTCTTTGACCACCACGGATACGCTTACTCAGTTTTGACTTTTATATAAACGGATCGTGTGGAATGTTCTCTTTTGTGCCTGCTTTCTTTTGTTCAACAACTTGCTTGCGAGGCTCACCTACGTGGCTGCCGGCTACAGTGGTTTATTCGCTCTCGCTGCCGATAGAAATCCATTGTATGAAGATGCCACAGTTTATTCAGCCCACTGTGAAGGAAAGTTGAACCGTTTCCAGGTCGCAGCTATTATGAAGAGTTTGCGTGTTCATTTGCAACAGGCTCGTAGAAAGTTTGTTTTAATCGAGGAATAACACGGAGCCAAGCGCACAAAATCCTTAGTTGATGGATTTTACACGCACAGGCACACACCTGTGGAACCAAACCCAAGAGCAAGATACAGAATACGTCTGTCAGCACAGGGCCTGCTTCGGATCCTCTGTCGGCCCCCCCACCCCCGCCCCTCCCCTGCTGGCTGGCTGTCAAAAATAAAAACAAACATTTAATCCCCCACCCCACCCCCCAAAAAAACCCAACACCAATCACTTGAAAAACAAAAGCAATCTGCCCATCTTTATTTATTTATTTATTTTTTAAATTTTTTTTTTTCAACGTTTATTTATTTTTGGGACAGAGAGAAACAGAGCATGAACGGGCGAGGGGCAGAGAGAGAGGGAGACACAGAATCGGAAACAGGCTCCACGCTCTGAGCCATCAGCCCAGAGCCTGACGCGGGGCTCGAACTCACGGACCGCAAGATCGTGACCTGGCTGAAGTCGGACGCTTAACCGACTGCGCCACCCAGGCGCCCCTAAATCTGCCCATCTTTAAACCCACCGTGCACCCTCCACGGAGGTGGCGCAGTGAATCTGGTCAAGACACACGAGGTCTACGCCAGGCCCCGCCATTCGCCTGGGGACTCACGAAGGTCACCGCAGCCCATTTGGTCATCTGCCAGCGAGGAGGTGGAGCTACAGGGACCCCAGGGCCCTCTGCAGCTGCACAAGGCCGCATGTCAAAACCACAGCCTTCCCTGCCAGGTCCTGGTTCCCAAACCCACATTCTTTCTGTTTTATCCCGGGGCTGGCTCGGTAGGGACGAGGAGCAGTGAACCACTGTTTCCCACTCATTAACTCTCGAGTTTCTTATGCGTCATTAGATCATCCCTCGGCCTTCTCTTCCTCCGGCTGCCGAGTTGTAGCTCTTTCAGTGTGCGCGTGTTGGCTCTACTCCAAGTCTTTGCGGCTCACCTCAGAACCTTCTCTAATTCTCTACATGCCTCTAGAAACTTAAGGAGCCCCGACAGAATGGTGTTTTCAGAAAGCCGACCGAAGGCAGTTGAGGAGACAGAACTCCAGACAACAAACATCGCGTCCAGAACCTTCCCCCACGAAGCGTGGGCAGAAGCCAGCAGCCCCGGCGTCACCTGGCATCTCGGGACGACGGAGTATGATCACACTCCTCCCCGGAGCCCCTGGATCAGAGTCGGCATCTGCACAAGACCCCCAGGGGCCCCTATGTACACTGAAGGGGGGAAAGCAAAGGATGTCGATTTAAAAGTGAACCTTGGGAACACATGGTTTACTGCTTTCAACTGCTGCAGACCGAATGGCTTAAAGCCAAACAAATTTACTGTCTTCCGGTTCTGGAGGCCCAAGACCCAAAATCACTTTGCTGGGCTAAAGTCCAGGCGTCAGAAGGGCTGCTTCCTTCGGAGGGCTCTGGGAGCGAATTTCTGGGCCTTTCTCAGCTCCTAGCGGCCACCTGTATTCTCTGGCTTGTGGTCCCTTCCTCTGTCTTCCGAGCCGGTCACATAAGCGCTTCAAATCTCTGTCCCTCTCCTCTGGGCGTCCATCCTCACACACCTCCTTTGGACCCTTCTGCCTCCTCCTTACAATGAGCACTGACATCACTGGACAATCTCCCCGTCTCGCGATCCCTCATCTGGTCTGCAAAGTTTCCTTTGCCATATAACGTAATGTAGTCACAGGTTCCAGGGCGGGCGGCCTGGCCCCTGCGGGGAAGGGGGGTAGCATTATTCAGCCTGCCACACAGGAGGAGGAAGAGAAATCCGATACAGTACGGCGACGATGGGGAGCCAACACCCCTGATCAATCATCACTTATACAGGCAGAAGAATCCGGCGCGAAGAAATGACAGTGAATGGCTTCCATTTCCGTATCACACAAAGACACCGAGATGCTGGCCGACTAGTGCCCTCCGCCAACAGAAACAAGGACGTGAGCCATGGTTCACACAATCCGGGGCTACCGCTTAATATTTAAGGCAGCTTGGGTGTGTTTTATGGAACCGAATCTAAACGATCGTTTGATAACTGCAGGTGATGAAAAAAACTGAAACTGACGCAATTCACTAGCAGGAGCGAGGATACACGAGGATGCGGAACTCCCGGCGCTTCTGGGGTTCACGCTCCTAGGGAAACAAACAAGTAAGCAAGGTCTGTGGTGCAAGCGGACGGGATGGGCGATACAGGGGTAAGGACTGGCTCAGGGCCTCGTTCACACCACCACAGTGGCTGCCTTCCCAGAGTGCCAGCGGGCACAGGGGAGGACCCGGCTCGGCACCGCACTCACCGACAGTTCAGGTGCCGCGCAGATCTCAAAGAAGTTGTTGAGGCGAGAGGGAGTCCCGTCTACTGAAGGTCCGAAGGCACCCCCTTTTGCACAAGATGTGCTAATTTCAGCCGCACTCGTGGGAAGGCATGCTACTGTTCTAGTTCTTGTGGCAGCGACTCCAAACGATCCTACCTCTCTTCCAGCAGTAACTATTTGTGCTTCCTGGGCGCCTGGGTGGCTCAGTCGGCTAAGTGTCCGACTTCGGCTCAGATCATGATCTCGTGGCTCGTGGGTTCGGGCCCCGTGTCGGGCTCCGTGCTGACAGCTCGGAGCCTGGAGCCTGCTTCAGGCTCTGTCTGTCTGTCTGTCTCTCTCTCTCTCTCTCTCTGCCCCTCCCCCGCTCGTGCTCTCTCAAAAATAAATAAACGTGGGGCGCCTGGGTGGCGCAGTCGGTTAAGCGTCCGACTTCAGCCAGGTCACGATCTCGCGGTCCTTGAGTTCGAGCCCCGCGTCAGGCTCTGGGCTGATGGCTCGGAGCCTGGAGCCTGTTTCCGATTCTGTGTCTCCCTCTCTCTCTGCCCCTCCCCCGTTCATGCTCTGTCTCTGTCCCAAAAATAAATAAACGTTGAAAAAAAAAAATTAAAAATAAATAAATAAATAAACGTGAAAAAAATCGTTTTAATTTAAATATTTGTGCTTCTTCATCTCCCATAAGAGGAGTCTTTTTTTTTTCTTTTTTTGCTCTCTTAAGAACAGGTGGTGCTAAATCATTCTGTTTGCTCCCCTCTCACAAGCTCATACTTATTTCCTATCACTGTGGCTCTCTGTGGGGCAGAGGGACCCACACCTGTAATGTTCTTCCTTCTCGATGTTGTAAGTACTCCCACCATGGCCAATCTTTAGCTACCCATGTGCTGTCACTGAAGTCAGTCGCTACCCCTCCAGCAGACCAGCGGACCATCGGGAACCCTCTGCAACCACGTGTGTGAAGGTGACAAACCTCAGGGTCCTTTACAATCGGAGTCTTCCCGACATGCTCCAGTGGGGCCACTTGCACACACGAATTGTGACCTCTCTGCCACTGCTCACGTTACTTCCAGGATAGTGTATCCAGCCCCTTCGAAGCCTTCTCTGCCGGCGACCCCCCCCCCAGCTATTCCTCTCCCCCACTGATTGCTCGCGCTGTGTTTTGATCCATCCATACTCAGCCGCGCCACACACCTTGAATTGTATTTGCTCATGTGATTTCTCGCTGGTTTAGTCTGCAAAGTCCCGACAACTTCTGTGACAATAAAGACTGCCAGCGTAGGCATCCTCACCATCACCCTCGGTATCTTTCACAGCAGACGGGTGTACACTTCATTTCTCCTCTGACATCATCTCAACAGTCCCGTGACCTGGATCTGGGTGAAAACCATTCATCCCTGTTCTAAAATACAAAAAAAAAATCTAGGTATCATGGAGCCTTACAATTGGCAGCGAGGGTGCTTTTTTAGCTTTGAGGTAAAATTTATATACGTTACACTTCGCCTATGGTTTTAAGTATTTGAGACAGAGCTTGCACGTGAGCGGGGGACGGGCAGAGAGCGAGGTACGGAGAGAGTCCCAAGCAGGCTGGAACTCACGAACTGTGAGATCATGACCCGAGCCGAAGTGGGACGCTTAACCGACGGAGTCACCCAGGTGACTCCCCGCGCGGGGGGGGCGAGGGGGGGTGTTTGGC
>NW_024420490.1:101327-117412 GCF_014898765.1 Herpailurus yagouaroundi
CCCCCGCCCAGTTTTTTTAATGCATTCACCAGTTGGGAGACACTGGAGTTGTTTCCAGTTTGGGGCTTACTGTGAATAACATAGCTTTGCACATTTGCTTCTAAGTCTTGGTGTAAACAGATTTTATTTATTTTTAATGTTTGTTTATTTTGGAGAGAGAGAGAGGGAGAGAGAGAATGCACACGCAAGCAGGGAAGGGGCAGAGAGAGAGACAGAGGATCCACACTGACAGCAGAGAGCGCGACGTGAACCCACGAACCGTGAGATCATGACCTGAGCCCAAATCGGATGCTTAACTGACTGAGCCACCCGGGGGGGCCCAACAGATTTTATTTTTATTGCTAAGTTTTGACACCTTTATGGAGTTTTTAATGTATCAGGCACAGTTATAACTGTATTATACTGACCGACTTCTTTAATGCTAATGTCAATGCCAAGGGATGGGTATTGTTAGTTAATAACCATGAAGACGCACGTGTCTACACAGCCAGGCAGTGGGGGAGTCGGGCTGGAACCCTGCTATCCCATGCGGTTGTCCTAGAGGTCGTACGAAGTGCTTGGAACGGTAAGGTTGCATACACGTTAGCTCCAGTAACCGGGCTCTTGCCCCCACGGGCTCCCACCACCCACAGAGAGTCTGAAAGAAAAGCCGCTCAGCTACTGAACCGAATGAACAAGGAGCGTCATTCCCAAGCGTGCCTGTCGGTTCCGTCGTCCGGGCTCACCTCTCTTCTCTGCCCTGTCCTCCATCCCAGGCCCGGACTGGAAAAGAAATCCCTGTTTCATCACCTTGGCAACGGACGTCACGTCACAGCAGCAACAACTGAAACATCACTCGGTGCGAATGCGCACGCTGAGCCAGATGCGCCAGCGAGCTGAAAGAAACACTCCAGGGGCCGCCCGGGTGGTTTCTACACAGGAAGCGATTTGAGAAGGCAAGAGAATCCTCATTAGGTTGTTTTTCCGTCGGCCCCTTTCCCCCTCTTCAGTTATTTCAGTTTTCAGGATTTTAAGAAGCGACCACAAAAATGTATAAACCTTGGTGGGAGGAGTAAAATACGACTACCCCTTAAAATCGACAGGACTCGTGGGGCGCCTGGGGGGCTCAGTCGGTTGAGCGTCCGACTTTGGCTCAGGTCATGATTTCACAGTGCGTGGGGTCGAGCCCCGCGTCAGGCTCTGTGCTGACAGCTCAGAGCCTGGAGCCTGCTTCAGATTCTTTGTCTCCTCCCAAGTCTCTCTCTCTCTCTCAAAAATAAAAAAATATTTAAAAAATGTTTTGTTTTGTTTTTTAAATCGACAGGACTCTCACAACACTCTGGTACAGTGAGTGGCTCCCACGTGAAAGAGACCATTAACACGGTCAAACCCTGAACCTGTTTCTATCTGCTTTTAAATTTTTTTTTTTCAACATTTATTTATTTTGGGGACAGAGAGAGACAGAGCATGAACGGGGGAGGGGCAGAGAGCGAGGGAGACACAGAATCGGAAACAGGCTCCAGGCTCTGAGCCATCCGCCCAGAGCCTGACGCGGGGCTCGAACTCACGGACCGCGAGATCGTGACCTGGCTGAAGTCGGACGCTTAACCGACTGCGCCACCCAGGCGCCCCTCTATCTGCTTTTAAATAAGGGCTTTCTTTCATATTCTTTGGTAAAAATAATTCCAATAAAAATTCAACTGTTGGCCATTTTTTCCTTGTACTATTTTGGCTCTCAAGACTGGCTTTTTGGCAACCACGACGATCGGTATTGAGATTTTGGTATTGAAAAGGTTAATAACGAACACCCCGCTTTCAAATGGACTTCGGCACTCAATATTGTACTTAATCAAATGTAAAAAAAATCTATTTTAGGCCGTTGGTCTTCTAATTAATTTGTTAACTGAAGAAGTAACCAAGATAGATTCAATTGACAAAAGTAACACATGCAGATGGAAACGAAACTCACACAGAAGAACATATAGTAAAAGTCCCTCGGCATGGGCTCCATGGAAGCTACGGATCCCTGCAGAAATGACGGCAAAATCTATACATATTTATGTTGACACTTCTCAGGGTAGATAGAAGCTTCCCACACATTCTTCAAGTGGTCTGTGACCCCCAAATGGTGAGAACAAATAGTCTCGTGCTTAGGACAGCTCGGCGGTCAAGTTTTAGGGTAAGGGGGCGGGAGGCGTGTGTGTGCGCGCGCACGCGTCTGAAAGGTAGCATGGCAGAGTCACGGATTAAGTTCTCAAGTCAGTAGAAAAGGCAAAAATCTCGAAGTGAAAACCATAGAGTCTAACAAGTGGATCTTGGTCCTTGGAAGCTCGAAACCAAAAGAAACATCTACTTGCCTGCAGCTGTGCCCCGCCCCCCCCCCTTCCTGGGGGCAGAGTAGTCAAGATTCGGGTGGAAATGGGGGAGAGACCGGGGGGGAAAACCATGGTGGTTCTCACTGTCCTGCTGAGGTCACGTGCCTGAGTTTGTGAATGGATTCTGCAACATGGCAGGTAGGCATGATACAGATGTGAAGCAACACGAATAATTGAAGGCATGTTTTAGAGCCTTTGGAAAACACCCATGAGAAAAGTATTATGAATATTACCCCCCAAAGAGCTCTTTCGCTTCTGACTTCGTTTGTGGAAATACAGTTTAGAAACTGGTAGAACCATAGAAAGCCATGTAGCCTTAAAGTAATCCCCCTCATCCCAAGCACCAACGTTTTGCCTCTTGGATAGGCAACCAGCAGAATATTCGGGAACAGTATCCTTCTCGGTTCTCCTCGGATAAGGGATCTTGCACACTTGTACCTATTACATAATTTCACCAAACCATGTTCCGCGGGCAATCTGAAAAACGAACAGCTGAAGCTATAATTTGACATAGTCTTAGTCTTAGGAACAAATGCCCCATGCACACGAAATAAAAATTGAACCCCGTTTTGTTCATTTATGCTGTAGTGACTGTTTCCACCTCCTATGAAAATGGCGGATTACAATTCCACAACGCAGCGTGGTTTGAAAGAAGACAGACTCAGTGGAAACTCTGTTTGAAGACACCAGGGATTTGGCCTCAGAGAAAACCACAAAAGCTGTAACACCACAAGCAAAAATAAGCGAGTAGTAGTTATTCGGACGCCAAACTGTCAATTGTGCGACCTCTTTCCATGCTGGCCGCTTCCCAGGGCTCATTATGAGAAAGGTTGTTCTCTCTCCCGAATGAATGCAGCTTTTGAACACTTTTCTAGTTACATTTGGTCCCAGGGCCGAAGGATTATTTTAACCATGATCTCCTAATGGGAAACTCACTCACTTTCTTCCTAGAGAAAGAGCGGCCTTGTGATGATTCTAGCCCGTTTTCAAAACTCCAGGATCTGTGGCATTTGCAAGGGCCAGGGATGAAGTCTTTGGCAAAACAACAGAGAAATCATTTCCCTTTGGTCCACCCTGGTCCCTCTGCTTCAGTCTGCGGTGAGGTTGTAAAAGGAACCAGAAAGAAACACGCACGGTGCAGCTGCAGATTTGGATTGCCCGTGATAACCAAATTGTGATTTTTCTCTAAAGCAGTTCTTTTTGGGAAACTCGCTTTATTATACCCAGAGCTGACAACAAATGACAGCAGGATGTGGCCCATTTATTTCTGGGGAGCAGCGAGAGGTCAGTGAAGGCAGGAGAAAAGGTTACCATACATTGTATCAATAAAGTTCTATCAAAAAGGTCGCCTGTCGCCGGATCCTGCACTCTGTAGTACAAAGGGACGTTGAAAATCCCCAAGAGCCTTGACAAACCTGAAAGAAATCGATGCTGCCCCTTCACCTTCTCCCCATCTCTCTGAGGACATGCACGGTAGTGTAAATAAATCTCCGAAGCAAATCTCCAAAGCACCTTACTCAGCAAAAAAGAAATGCCGATAAATTCTCAATGGCCCGGCCTCGCATTGCTGCCAATTCCCTCCTGCAGAGAGCGGACGAGGGGGCTGCTATCCTGGACCAAAGGTCTAGAGGTTCAGAAAACGGCAGATTTGATTCCAGGGTCAGAGTTGGGGTGTGTGTGTGTGTGTGTGTGTTTTAATGTTTATTTTTGAGAGCGAGAGAAAGAGCAAGTGCGAGTGAGTGGGGGAGGGGCAGAGAGAGAGAGAGAGAGAGAGAGAGAGAGAGAGAGAGAGAGGGACAGAGGATCCCAAATAGGCTCCGTACGGGCAGCACAGAACCTGAAGCGGGCTTGAACTCACGAACCGCGAGGTCATGACCTGAGCCAAAATCAAGAGTCGGACGCTTAACCTCCTGAGCCACCCAGCTAGGGTCACGCTCCAGAAGAAGGGAAGTGCCCCTCATGCTGCGGAAGTGAAAGGCAAGGGCACATATTAAAGAACAAACAGGAATTTCCGAGGATAAGGTCAGAAAGGTGAGCTTCCCGAGCAGGGCGGTGCGAGTGTTGAGTGCAGCGAAGGCTGTAGTGAGAAGGCCAGGGGGTGCCCAGCTCTGCTACAGACCAGTTTGGTAGCAGGACTTGGAAAAAAAATAATCACTCACCCCTACAGATCACTTGACATAAGTTCAATTCTGTTTCTTCATTTAAGTTTATTTATTAATCTTGAGAGAGAGAGCTAGAGAGAGAGAGTCAGTCCTGAGCAGGCTCTGCACTGTCAGCACAGAGCCTGACGCGGGGCTCGAACCCACAAACCGTGAGACCATGACCTGCGCCGAAATCGAGAATCAGCTGCTTCACCGACTGAGCCACCCAGGTGCCCCTGTTTCCTCATTTCTAAAATCAGGTAACCACCGGCTTACAGGGTGGCTGTCACGATCACATGCACATGAGGACACTTTGTAAACTCTAAGGCGGTTCAGGATCTCATGATCAAAAACAGCTGAATGGTCACGGGCCGAATGCGTGGCTTCGCGTTTTAATTCCAACAGGTAAAAGGAAACCTGATTACCTCTTCAACTTCATTCTGCTTCTGACTCTTGGACAAGAACAAGGACGCTCAGCCAAGAAACAGGGGAAGGAACGATATGCAGGGTAGAGCACAAAGTCCCCAAATCGATCGCAAGATATTCTAAAGGGATTTACATAGCAGAATGAAGACAGATCTCACCCCAGGTGCTTGCAGAACCGGAAGATAAAATAGTTAAATCCTCCCCTGTAATACCAATGGAGTCGGGGAAATGCACTTGTCATTTTCCAATGTGGCAAAAAAGACCCATGCCTCGAAAACTCTGGATTACTGAACTTGATACACATCCTGGTCAAGAGTCTATAGTAGATTATTAAGGAATGCCTTGTGAGCACTCAGGAGAGGATGCAGCGATTATTAGATGTAAGAAGATTAGCCTCTCTTGCTTTCTTCCCAGAAGAGGTAGTTAGATTCTAAGGCTGAGGGAATCTTCTAGACACACACCGTCTGGATACGGCAAAGCACCTGTAAAGGTCTTTCAAAAACTCCCCTTGCGTCCAAGAGAATGTGGAACAGCCGACCTTTAGCGATGTCAAACCCCGACAGATCTCCAGGCTGTGACAGCAGCAGTGATGAAGTACGAGGCTGCCAGGCGGTCTCCAGGGACTCAGGTGGACTGGGGCTGGCCCTTCCGCTACTTAGGCATGCCTGTCAGCAGCTCACACGAAGGTTCTGAGACCTTCCTTCTGTAGGCGATGTGAAACTAGGAAGTAAGGCCAACCCCCTCAGTGACAAAAACCATCAGATGCCAAAAGGAGTCGGATGAAACGAGGAGAACCTATCTGAAGAGGTTAAAGGCCGAAGGAACAAAGGTCATATCCGAATTTAGCTGTCAGAAACCAGATGCGTGATTTCTGGATGGGGGCAGGGAAGCGCAGTGGTAGGACAGGCTCATCAGCAACACAAAGTCTGAAGGGCTTAGTTGACAGAAACACCAACTCGAGCCCCCTGATATGTTCACCCGAAAGGGCAACTAAAGCTTATGCTGCGCCAAAGCACGGAACCAAGATGAGATCTCCTGTCTGGTGTTCGGTTCTGGCCGCCATATTTCTGGCATAACTATACAGAGTCTGGTCACTAGGCAGAAGGGCTGGTGGTAAGATTACAAAGTATGAGCACAAGTACCCGACACGGCCAGGTTCTCTTAGATTCGGTGAGCTGACTCCGTTTCACATCTGAAGGACATCAGAATAGACGAAGATTCAAGGTGGGCAAAGGATTTTCCAGAAAGTGAGAAAAGTTCTTCATAGATGATAAAGTGGAATGTGTGGGGCGCCTGGCTGGCTCAGTCAGAAGAGCGTGAGACTCTTGATCCCGGGGTCCTGAGTTCGAGCCCCATGTGGGGTGTAGAGATTATTTAAAACTAAAACCTTAAAAAAATAAAAGAGAAGTGGGGGGAGAGTGTGTGTGTTGGGGGGTGTGTGGAAAGGTACTCCTGGAAAAGAGTTATTTAAATGGTGGAAAAAAGGCTATTAAAAATAACGTTTACAGAGTATTAACTGACAATTGCTAGGTTTCCAAAAAGGTCGACACCTTAGCAAAGTAAGTTGGCAGTTTACTCAGTTTCTGAGTTCTGAAGGTAATCTTTCCAACCGAGTATAACTATAGGATTTTAAATTCAGACCCAAAACCAGTGTTGGATTTTTCTTACATTTCCTTATTTCCCATAACTTCTGCTAATGGAACATGAATTAGATATGTAAATCAGCTTTCACTAAAAATGGAATACAGGATCTTAGTCATTTTTTCTTAGATAAAATTGTCTCCTGTTGGTTATTAACCAGCCTACATAAGAAAGAATAACTTCTGAAATGTGATGGTTGCATAAGAGTTTTCCTTTACCCCTTGGGTCAAATGAGGGGAAATTCCGTGGCACAGAAGAAAATGTATGCTGTTCCCACAGAAGAGATTCTGTTTCCACAAAGTTTGGCAATAGCGTTCTTGGACAACTAGTATCTTTCCTTTCGCACACTCATTCAATAAAGTGATTCACAAGGCAGCTCCCTGAAGTGCTGGTCATTGGCTCGGACATAGCATCACCCACATTTCCCCCCCCCTTCTGGGACCCTGAGGTCATTTCTTGCCTCAACTCTAAAGATGTTCCAAAGTGGCTGATCGTGTAGGTCAGTGAACGGCACCGTGCGGGATGCGTGGAGACGACGTACACGCTTTATCCCAAGTCTATCTTGTGGAAAGACATATGCGTAGACCGTGGGAGGCTGGGGGAGTATTTCTACCTCGGGATGTGACCAAAAGCCTTCACAGTAACGTCCAAAAGATACTAGGTGTCCTTCGACCGACGCGTGGGCTCACTAGACAGAGTACATATGCATACAACAGATGACCACTGGGCCATAAAAAGGAATAAAGCGGTTGCTTAGAGCCAGGGAAAAGAGGGGAAGTGTCCAGTGACGGATATGGGCAGAGAGGTGGTTTTTTTGGTTTTTTTTTTTGTTTTTTTTTTTTTTTTAGGGGGATAGAAAGGTTCTAAAATCCTCAACTCTAAATCCAGGACAGTACGGTATGTGGATTACAGATCAATCAAGCTGTTAAAAGACATGAGAGATTTGTAAAACCACCATTAGGGACTCATGATGAAAATGTGGGGCCATCAATTTGTAATCAGGTTACCCGGTTTAGTTTCCGTGATGAACCAATGGTCTCTTCCTTGGACTTCTTTCTTCTCCTTCCAGGATCCCCTGTTCAGTGGCATTTCAGTGATTCCCCACTCCTTTAAGATATAATTGGTTTTTAACTGCTCTTTGGGGACAGAGGGGTTGACATAACTTCAGGCTACCAGAAGTGTCACAAAAATATTAGACTGTTTCTGTATACCCTTTACCCACCTTGTCCTTAGGTTAACATCTTACTTAACTACAGGATATTTATCAAAGCTAAAATATTAACCTCAATACAATGTGAGTAACTAAAGCCTAGAACTTCTTTGGATGTTGCTAATTTTCCCCCACTCACGTTCTTTCTCCTTCTATTCCAGGATCCAATCCAAGATCTCCTTAGCTTCCTTCCATCTGTGACAGTTCCCCAGTCTTTGTTTTTCATGACTTTTCGTCTTGTGAGGAGTGCTGGTCACGTGTTTTGGGGACTGGCCCTCGGTGTGAGTCTGTCCGATGATTGCTCCTGATTCAGTTCACGGTGTACATTACTGGGAAGGAAACCCGGGAAGCGAGGCAATGCATTGTATAGGGACCAACGGTGTTGGTCTCAACCTTGATCCCTTGGCTCGAGTGGTGTCTGCCAAGACTCTCCACGGATTTAAACTTTAAACATATTTCCATACATTAAACAAATATTTATTCACTGTTCACCATGTGCCAGAGGTAAACAACATTAGGCTCCAGGGCCACGAGGCTTGCTCATTCCCATCTACAAGTCAAGACAGTTTGTGAAGCCACTCAAACACACACGTTCCTGGGGAGGCTCGGTCGGTGGTTGGGAGTCCGACTTCGGCTCAGGTCATGATCTCACGGCTCGTGAGTTCGAGCCCCGCGTCGGGCTCTGCGCTCACAGCTCGGAGCCTGGAGCCTGCTTCGGATTCTGTGTCTCCCCTCTCTCTCTGCCCCTCCCCAGCCCATTCGTGCACACATGTGAGCGCATGCTCTCTCTTTCTCTTGCAAAAATAAACAGTAAAAAAAAAAAAAAAAGAAAAAAAAGAAAGAAAGAGATTTCGACACACACGTTCCTGGCTCAGCCTCTCGGGATTCTGAACCAGTAGGTCTGAGGGAGGTTTCCCAGCAGACTGTGACAGTGGCCAGGATGGAGAGGCAGAGAGCCAGAGGACAGTGGCCCTACGTTGGAGGACACTCAGGCTAGAAGGAAGGAGGGCACACAGACAAGTCTGAAGTGATGATAACCTTTCTGGTGAGGTACGGACTCGGGGCTGTATGAGCAGCAGGGTCCCAACGGGGAGTCTGATCAGCCCGAGCCGGTCTCCAGGTGCCCGACTCTTTCAACAGCTCCGGTCTCCGTATTTACTTCTTTACAACTGTGCCACAAACCTGTGTGCGCCGAGGGAAGAGTAATGCACGGGGTTTGCGTGCATTTTGTCAGCAAAGCCACGTTGCCCAGAACAGTCCTGGCAAAAAGGGAAATTCTTTACAAGTGCAAGGCCAGGGCTGTTTGGCCGCTTTGAAATCTGTTCGAAGAAGTCAGAGCTGTTCCAGCCTCTGGCAGCATCGAGAGACTTGGGGGGGGAAAGGCAGGCAGGGGTCCCCGGCGGGGACTTCAGGCTGAAGAGGAAGAGGCGTCCCACCGGAGCCCCAGAGGCCACCCGACTTGCACCCACGGGCTCGTTCCACTTTGTTAACCTGAAACCTCTCACGACCAAGTCTTGTTTGAGCAGCTCAGTCTGGACTTATCTTATGTTCCCATCACCCCGGGGAGCTTTGAAAACGCACAAATACCCAGATTACTCCCTGAGCTCCTGATTTCCCAGGTTTGGGGCAAGGCCTGGGCATCTGGCAGGTTTCGTCATCTTCGCAGGGGTGGCGGAAGCGAGCCAGGGCTTGGACTAGAGCCTTGCTCCTCCAAGGGCGGCCCGCCTTCCAGCAGCGTCGATTTCGCCCGACCGAGCGAAGTGGATTCTGCATTTTAACAAGATTCCCAGGTAAGCTGTGCGCACGTTTAAGTCTGAGATGCCCGAGACCACAGCGTGGCCACTAGGTACGCGTGGCTATTTACATTAAAATCCAATCTAATTCAAAAGTCAGTTCCTCAGTTGCGTCAGCCCCGTTTCAAGTGCTCCATAGCCACACGTGGGCAGTGGTCGCTCTACTGGGCAACAGAGATTTGGAACGAGCCCATCATGGCAGAAAGTTCTATCAGCACTGGGCTGGGGGGTCAAATGAGCCGCAACCCTTGATGTCCAAGGAAGGATGAGTGTCAGGGAACAGAGGTGGAGGCTGCTGGGTCCAGCTGTTACTCCAGGGGTGGCGACCTCCCCTCATCCTTGGAAAACAGGCGTCCTAATAATTAATCAACACAGAGGAAGCCAAGATGGAATGAGGAATCTGATTCGGATCTGTTGAACTTCATATGCCTGCGGGACGTTCTACTAAAACAGAGGCACTGGCGGGGAAGAACGCACCGCCAAGAAGGATTCTAAGACAAGAGGCATAAATTGGGACTCTGCAGGCCAGCCAGGAACAGGATCACTGGGGCAGAGGGTGGAAGAAAGAACAGGGCTGCAACTGTCACTGTGAGTCGTCGACACACAGATGGGAGAAGGTGGAGTGGATGGGACGACCCAGCTGGGTGTGCAGGGTAAGGGAACAAGACAGTCACGCACAGTCTGTCAACCTGTGCGCGAAAGGGCCGGCAGCCCAGGAGGAGCCGGAAATCCATGATCAGAGACAGGAGGGAGAGCAGGAGGAGGAAGCTCCTAGAAATCCCGAAGAGGAAAGCAGCTAGGAGAGGGAGGCAAGGAGAAGAGGCGTTAACGACTGAATGTGACCTTGGAGGAGGAGGTACAGGGCAAGGCCGGGACCCGCCAAGGCGAGAGAGCCTGACCCTGTGAGCTTGTACGGGCTGCACAGTGGATGCCTCCTACCATTTCCCACCCCAGGCATCTCTCTGGCCCTGGTGAAGGAGCTGGAAGCTTCTGAAATGAGCGCGTGAGTGCCCACACAGAGGAGCGGGGCGGTGGAGTATCGAGACGCAGAGGGGAACCCCACCTCGTGCGCCGTTTGCTTGGGGGAGCGAGGGTTTGCGGGTTCGACAGAGGAAGACGAGGTTTGGCCCCACTCCCAAGCAGAACCGTGTGGGGACCTGTGAGTGGCCCCGTGGCGTCAGCAACTAGCAGGTAAGCTCACCTGCTCCACGTGAAGGTCGTGAAGGTACAGGTGCTGAGCGCCCCGCCCACGGCCCCGCCCCCACCCAGTCCCAGGGAGCCAGGTGGAGTTCAGACTCACCCCCGGATCTTCCAAGAGTCATACACTTGCGTCCCAGGGCTCAGGTTCAAACACGGGTCTATCACTTAGCAGCTGGGTAACCTTAGGAAATGGGCTTGTTGACTCCAGGTCTCTGTTTTCGGATTTTTTTTTTTTAATGTTTGTTTATATTTGAGAGCACCCCAGGGCGGAGGGGCAGAGAGAAGAGGACAGAGGTTCCGAAGCCAGCTCTGTGCTGACAGCAGCGAGACCGATGTGGGGCTTGAGACCGTGAACCTGAGCCCAAGTCAGACGCTCAACTGACTGAGCCCCCCCACCCCCTGCTGCTCCTGTTTCCAGATTCTTAAAAAAAAAAAAAAAAAAAAAAAAATGACAGCGTTTCCTTTTGGGGCAACGAAACGGTTTTGGAAGTTGATAGAGCTGGTGGTTGTAAAACACTGTGAACGTATTAAACGTCACAGAGTTGTTCGATTTAAAATGGTTTCTGCTGGGGCGCCTGGGTGGCTCAGTCAGTGAAGCATCCAACTCTTGGTTTTGGCTCAGGTCACGACCTCACTGTTCGCGGGATTGAGCCTGGGCATTGGGATTCCCCCTGGCTCACTCTCTCAAAAAGAAAAAAAAAAAAAAGGGATAACTATCTGCTTCATAGGGTGGTCTTGAGATTAAATGGGTCAATCCACATTAAGCAATTAGAACAAAGTCTGATGCACAGTAAGCCCTCCAATGATATTCCCTGTAAGCGCCATGAAAATGTTCTCAAGGGATCTAGACCGTTCGAGTGTCTCCGTTTTTGCCTAATGGCTGACTTTAAAACAAGCATTTATATTTAAATATGCATTTCCTTTTAAAATGTATCTCAAGTATCCTGTCCTCCACATTTTCCATCACTGAAATGGCAAGTTCCCATTTCATTAAGCTGCACTTCGTCTTTTAAAAATCATTTTAAATAGAGCATTAAAAAAAAAAAAACTGGGCTTCTTGAAATGACAAAAAAACACTGTGTCATCTTTTCTTACCCTGAGCAACACAGGAGAATACTTAATAGTACATATTGTACAAAAAGACACATTTCAAAATGAGCTGCCAGCGATTTACAATGGATATATTAATACTATTTTTATCCAAAAAGAATGGGATTAAGGAAGACATTATGAGACAGTCAAAGGCTTTGTTTCAACCGTTTGTAAACACATGCAAATAAAGACTGAAGCTCTTATCTAGGAATAAACCGGAACCATTTCATAAACAAAAGCGTATACTTTTGTGAGGCCTGAGGAGAGAAACTAACAAAAAGAAGTATGTTGGGGAAAATTCATACGATCGATGGCATCTTCCTTGGTAATTAGATTCAACAAAGGTGCATTACACCACGAGAATATTCGACACATTCCATAAGGTGCCGCGGGATACAAGAGCTGGTGAGCGGCTCCCGAAGCCAAAGGCTCACCAGCGCTGACATGATGCTGTCACACTCATATACTGTTGTAGGTTCAATTGTGTCCCAATAAAAACAGGTGTTCAGATCCCCACCTCAGGTACCTATGAACGTGGCCGTATGTGGAAACAGGACCTTTGCAGATGGAATCAAGTCAGGACGAGGTCATACTTGATTAGGGTGGGCCCTCACGCAATGACTGGTGTCTTTACAAGCAGAGGGAAATTGGGACACAGAGGAGAGACACAGGGGAAATGTGAAGGCAGAGGCAGAAATGCTTCTACGGGCCGAGAAATGTCAAGGATTGCAGACAGCACCAGAAACTAGGAGAGGGGCATGGAATGGATTCTCCCTCGGTGCCTTCAGAAGGAGCCAACCCTACAGGTCCCTTGGTTTTGGACTCCCGGCCTCTGGAACTGTGAGAGAAGAGACTTCTGTGCAAGCCACCCCGCTGGTGGTACTTTGTTGCGGCAGCCCTAGGAAACGGATACACGCACCATCTTGGGCACACCGTCTTCGAGGACCAGGAGAGACTGAATAGAAAAGGGGGTCAAAGGCACAGGCTGTGAAGGCCTTGAGCTGTGCGGCCTTGAGCCGGGGGCTAAATCTCCCTGTGTCTCCGTGTCTTTGTGGTTCAGTGGGAACAACAGAATCCACCTCACATGGTCGTCGTGAAGATTCAACAATCCCTCCCCTCAAACCCCGCCCCTCTGGCCTACTTTTTCACTGACATTTCAGTATTTCAAATATGGTAGAACCGACGATGCCTAAATTTCCACAAAAACCCGAGTTTCGCAAGCAAGAGAATCAAAATCTATTTTTGTAATCTCCAATTGTTACTAGAATAGCCCAACAACAGAAAGGCGGGAATAGTTCCAAGTATGTTTGAGCACAACGAGCACAGACAGAGGGACAAACATCCTCCAAAGCAATAGAAATGGGGCAGATGCGAGAAACGAAGATGCAAGGAGGCAGAAGTAAAGCCTCTCTACGTGGAGCTGAGCGAGAGGCATTCATCGGACAGTCACGGACACGCAGGATGCATGGGAAGACGCAGGGAACGATCAGGAAAGGCATCGTGACAGAGGCGATTCCTAACGTGGGTTTGAAGCAGAACGGACCTACGAGATAGAGGAAGATCGGCACAGAACTAGCATGGGTAGCGACTCAGTAAGGTAAATGTCAAATCGCCGTAAGAGCGAGCAACTTCACTCCTCGGTACGTACCCCAAGAACTTAAAACAGGTGTATAAACAAAAACCTGTACACACACGTTCACGACAGGCCACAGAAAGGAACGAAGTGCTGACACGTGCTATAACGCGGATGAACACACAAAACCTGATGCCAAGTAAAAAGCCAGACACAAAAGGCCACACGTTATATGGATCCATAATCGGCAAATTCTGAGAGACAGAAGTGAGGTCAGTGGTTGCTAGGGGCCGGCGGAGGGGAAGGTGAGGCACAGTTTATGGGGTTTCTTTTGGGGGGGGGGGAACCAATATTCTAGAACCAGACAGTGGTGCTGTGGATACAACATCGTGGATGCGCTAAATGCCCCCGGACTGTGCAGTTTGAAGTGATCAGTTGGTAAGTTTTATATGTGTTTGATCATAAAATAAACTGAACGAAGAGAACAGAAGCAAGGAAAAATTCCACAAGAATGACGAAAAAGCCATGGTGAGTGACACAGAGCAATGGGGTATAAGGAGAGAAAGGAATTAACGGTGATGCGTTTGTCACGGAGAGGAGATTAACTTGATACAGCACTTAAGGCAATCCTTTAAAAAAATTTTTTTTCATGTTTATTTTTTGAGTGAGAAGAGAGAGAAAGAGCGTGAGCAGGGGAGGGGCAGAGAGAGGGGGAGACACAGAATCCGAAGCAGGCTCCAGGCTCTGAGCCGCCGGCACAGAGCCCAACGCGGGGCTCGAACTCACGGACCGCGAGATCATGACCTGAGCTGAAGTCGGACGCTTAACTGAGCCCCCCAGGCACTCGGCTTTTGCTATTTTAGGAGGTCACAGATGAATTGTTGCTGACTGGTTATTCATCAAGGAAGACACCCAGGTGGACACGCAAGGTATCTACCTCTTTGCCGTCACAATTTCATGTCTCACTTGTTAAAAATTCCTATGTACAAATGTTCTCTGGTCAATGCCCACCGGTCCTGCGTTCCCAGCATAACCGGGCACCCAGGAGCGGTGCGCCCTTTCGGAGCAGGCGGTGGCACGGAAAACTCTCAGCTGTCTATGAGAACTACCAGGGAACTGGACGTCAGTGCGAGGGGCAAATGGTGGGATGGATCCAGCCAGACGGGCAAAGGTGGTCTGGAACAATCTACCGCTGTGAACCTGGCCTGCTGCCGACTCTGAAGGCATAAGGAACCTGCTGCAAGCCTGGGCAAGCTCAGGCACAGCGTATCTACCTCCGAGCACTGGGGACGGCGGACAAGAGAATGGCTGTTTCCCAGTGGGACTCAGCGTCCGCTAGAGAGTGCCATATGCACGACTGGAGCGGGCCTGTTGTTGGACAGCGTCTGAGATGACAGCACGCCCATACCACAATGCCGTGTCATCCCCTGTCTAGTTCCTGTAATAATGGACAAGCCACCGGAGCCGTCTGAGAGCATCAAGTCAACTCCCAAGCTCGGGGGCGGGTGGGGAGCCTGGGGTTCATAGGAGTACACGGGCAACGCCAGACTATTTTCCGGGTGATGCCATGTCCAGCTGTGTTTCAGTGTCACTACAAAGCCTGGGGCACGGGGCAGGAGAGGACACTTCCCCGACCACCCCTTCCCACGAAGCAGCTCCTTGCCACACCCACACAGCTGAAGACCAACTAGCAAATGCAGCCCATCTCGAAGCACAGATGACTGGACCACCTTCCTTCTGAGCAAGTAATGCTCTCCATGTAGAGGTGACACGGGTCCTTTAGACGTGCAAGAGGGGACTGCGATATGGGACAAAACAGTGGAATGAGATCTCAACAGTCTCGAAAATGTAAAATTATGGCCCACCAAACCTTACTCAGAGCACGTAAACCTGACAGGGATGCTGAGGTAGAGGGTTTACTTAGGGCGCCCGATGAAGCGTTCGAGTTCCTTCCCCAGCAGTTTAAAAAAAAAAAAAAGGTTGCAACACATGAAAAGATGCTCAACATCACTCGCCATCAGGGACATGCAAATCCAAACCACAAGGAGATGCCACCTCACGCCTGTCAGAACGGCGAAGATCAACAGCCCAAGAAACAAGTGTTGGCAAGGATGCGGAGGAAAAGGGGCCCACGCGCACGGCTGGTGGGACTGCAAATTGGTGCAGCCACCGTGAAGGACAGTATGAAGGTCCCTCAACAAATTAAAACTAGAAATACCATGGGATCCAGTAATTCCACTATGGGATATTTAACCAAAGAAAACAAAAACACTAATTCGAAAAGATCTACACACCCTGATGTTTATACCAGCTTTATTGACAATAGCCAAACTCTGGAAGGAATCCAAGTGTCCATCCATAGATGGATGGATAAGGAAGATTCCATTTTATACACACACATTTATGTGTGTGTGTATGTATATATATATATGTATGTATATATATATGTGTATATATATATATATACATATATATACATATATATATATAGATGATGGAACATTACTCAGCCATAAAAAAGGATGAGATCTGGCCATTTGCAACAACATGGATGGACCAAGGAGGTATCATGCTGTAAAAGTTAGACAAATACTGTATGATATCACTTATATATGGAATGTAAAAAAAGGCAACAAAAAGGCAGAAACAGACCCA
>NW_024420490.1:117512-130253 GCF_014898765.1 Herpailurus yagouaroundi
GGGCTAAGGGGCAGGGAAGGTACCGGCTTCCAGTTACGGAAGTAACTAAGTTAACTAAGGTAACATTGTGTGCCAACTACAATTAAAAAAAAAAAAAATATGTCTCAGGGGTGCCTGGGTGACAGTCTGTTGAGCATCCAACTCCGGCTCAGGTCATCAGCTCACAGTTCGTGGGTTCAAGCCCCGCGTCGGGTTCTGTGCTGACAGCTCGGAGCCTGGAGCCCGCTTCGGATTCTGTGTCTCCCCCGCTTGTCACCCCCACGAGAGTTAACAACTTCTTACTTTCATCCAACACCCATCTCTGTTTAAATTTTGCTTTTTTTCCCCCCCCCCCCCAAATGTCACTCGCATTGGTTTGACTGGACCGGGATTTCACAAGGGCCTGGACAGGAGACAATCAGAGGCAAATCTGGAAAGCAGGGAAATTCTTAAAAATCAAAAATTATACCTTAGTAAAGCTGATTAAAAAAATCGAATCCAAACTTTTGTGGGTTTTGTTTTTCTATCCAGGGCTTGGAGGGAAAAGTAGGAACAGATTATTTGGGCCAAGAGGGGTTTTCCTCCCCCAACCCCACCCCCATGTGCAAATGCTCTGGTTATCTGTGATTCTCCTTCCCGCTCCAAGGTTGTCCCCATCCTACTCCCCGAAACCTGTAAATACCTTACATTATACAGCAAAGGGGGATTAGGGTTGCAGACGGAATGAAGGTGGCTCATCAGCTGACCTTAAAATGGGGAGAGGAGTCGCGACGGCCTTAAATGTGGAAGAGGGAGGCAAGCGTCACAGTGATGCCACGTGAGAAACACTCACCCCGCCTTTGCTGGCTCTGAAACTGGAGGAAGATGGCCACACGCCAAGGAATGGGAGTGGCTCCCAGAAGCTGGGAAGGGCAAGAAAAAGGCTTCTTCCCTAGAGCCTGTAGCAAGGAACGTGGCCTTGCTAACACCTTGTTTTCAGCCCAGGGCGACCCCGGTCCGACTCTGCCCTCCAGGACGTAAGCTACCAAATTTGTGTGCGAAGCCACGGTCGTGGCAATTTGTTACAGCAGCCGCAGGACACTGAGAGCAGGACCGGAAAGCCCCGACATCCTTTGATGCCACAGTATTACTTGGAACGTTTATCTGCCACTGCCAGCGGCTAGCGTATCCGGCTGCCGTCCTAAAGCGGTGTTAGGATCCTAAGGTGAGTCCCCCCCACCCCCCACGTTTAACGCTGCAATCCTAACCCCCCAGTGTGATGTGTTAGGTATTGGGACGTGGGGCCTAAGCCCCTGGCCCCATCCACCGTGTGAGGACCCCGCCGGAAGGCACCCGTTATGTACCATGAAGAGGCCTCTCACCAGACAAGGAATCTGCCCGCATCCTGATCTGGGACCTCAGCCCCCAGAACCGTGAGATACACATTTCTGTTCTAAGCCACCCAGTACATGGTGTTTCGTTAGAGCCGCCCGAGCGGACCAAGACAAGCGGATCTTCTATAACCAAGGAAAAGACCCACAAGCAAACCAACGGTTCCCCCCATTTTGTGGTATATCACCTGGAGGGCTTATTCAAACAGTGCTGAGCCCATCTCCAGAGTTTCTGATTGAGTCGGTCCCCCGAGGAGGGGCCCGAGAATTTGCGTTTCTAGCAAATTCCCACAGGATGCTGACCACTTTTTGCATTTTGAGAACCATCAGTATGAATCCATTATTCCTACCTGAAAATCAATTTCGTTGGGGGGGGGGGAGGGGGGGAGGAGTGGGGTGTCAGAGCCAGCTTTTTGTTTCGTTTGAATCATTATGGACAATTTCCAGCTTCTGGGAGGATTTCTTTTCCCTTGCTTTGCAAAGAACACAGAAGACCCTTTCCTTACACACCCACCGACGGTGCTCGAAATGGGCGAGCACGTACGTGGTGCGGTCGTCGTCTGAAATAGCAGACCACGTCAGGGTGGAGGCCTCACTACACACCTGTACAGGCAGAGAATGACGCCTTGTGGAACCCAGGGTAGGCAGAGGAGGGGTGGCGGGGGACGGCGAGTCATGGCTGATCTCCTGTTCTGGTGGAGAGCCGACAGTGGTGGTCCCCTGTCCCGTTCCCATAAAATGCAAGGAAGCCAGAGAGAGAGAAGGAGAGAGAGAATCCCAAGCAGGCTCCACACTGTCTGCACAGAGCCCAATGTGGGGCTCGAACCCACGAACCACGGGACCATGACCTGAGCCAAAACCAAGAGTGGGACACTTAACCGACTGAGCCACCCAGGCGCCCCTCAAGTCATTTTCTAAATCAGGGCAAGAGTCTTGATCAATCTCTCATTATCTGGGTTTCAGAACAAAGATCTCTCGCTTTGTTGTCCAATATGGTAGCCACCAGCCCTGTCATCACTGAGCACTCGACTGGGGCTCGGCCCCCTGAGAAGTGTTTTTAAAGGTAAGATTCACACTGGACTTCAAAAAGATCTAGTATGAAAAATAATGCAAAATATCTCAATTTTTAGGCTACAAGTTGAAATGACATTTTGGATATATCAGGCTAAATAAATTAGACCATTAATATTACCTGCTTTTTAGCCTTTTAAATAATTTTTATTTTTATATTTATATATTTTTTAGTGTTTATTCATTTTTGAGAGAGAGAGAAAGCACAAGGCAAGGGAGGGGCAGAGAGAGGGAGACACAAAATTCGAAGCTGGCTCCAGGTTCTGAGCTGTCAGCACAGAGCCCGGCACGGGGCTCGAGCTCACAAGCCATGAGATCATGACCGGAGCCCAAGTCGCATGCTTACCCTACTGAGCCACCCAGGTGCCCTATTTAACCTTTTAAATAATTTTTAAGGGGCGCCTGGGTGGCGCAGTCGGTTAAGCGTCCGACTTCAGCCAGGTCACGATCTCGCGCTCCGTGAGTTCGAGCCCCGCGTCGGGCTCTGGGCTGATGGCTCGGAGCCTGGAGCCTGTTTCAAATTCTGTGTCTCCCTCTCTCTCTGCCCCTCCCCCGTTCATGCTCTGTCTCTCTCTATCCCAAAAATAAATAAACGTTGAAAAAAAAATTTAAAAAAAAAAATAAATAAAAATAAATAAATAAATAATTTTTAATAGCCTTTTCAAAATTACATGCTGCTCACATCCTATTTCTATTGGACAATATGGACCCAGAATATTCTAGAATAGTTCACATTGGATAAAATATCTGAAATGCAGATTTTCTTAATCAATTGTTGTTTTTTTTTTTTTAAGTTGTCTCCACACCCAATGTGGGGCTTGAATCCATGACCCTGAGATTAAGAATTGCATGGTCTACTGATCAAGCCAGCCAGGCGCCCCTCTTAATCACATTTTTAATCTGGAAACAAATAGCCGATTCCTGTAGAGTCTGAATGTCAAATAAATTCATCAGGCCTCCTTCAACTTATCCAAACGCACACGACTGACTAATGCCCTACACTTTATCTCAAGAGTAGTGCATCGAGTGGCAATTCTACATTGTTCTGGAACAGAGAAAAGGTGTTTTTAAGGCCCTATCCGCCGAAAACGCAAACTCCCCAATCTGAAGATTCTCCAGGTCTTCCCTCATCTTTATTTACTCGTGTTAAAAGACTCTGGAACCATGGTAGAAGAAGAAATCACAAGCAGTCTCCATTTTCTTTTCTTGACCCATCTTTTCCCTAGAGAGCTACAAAATAATGAGGCATGTCATTAAGCGGGCTGAGCTTTCCCACAGACGTGAGATAATTGAGCCTGAGTTCCTGACCAAGGACTCCAGATCAAAGAGACGGAAGGAAATATAGACTCTCCAGCCTGCAAAAAAAGTATGCAAAATACTGCCAGGATCCACGTAGTGGATGGGCCCAGAGGGCGTGACCCGACAGAGCAGTGGAAGGGACAGGAAAGTAACATTTGTCAAGCATCTGTGTATAGTTTGCATACACCGCCAGTCAGCACTGAGCACTCGATTGGGCCCCCTCACCCTCCCGAAGGCACTAAGGTACTGATGGCCTTGCATGCTTACAACCGTACTCGAGGAGAAATCAGGGAACTTGTTAGTGCCCGAGTCCTGTTCCCCACTCTGCATTCCCAGAACAGCGCGTCTTTTTTAACCATTCTGCACCATTTTTCCCAACAAAGGCTACATAAACTGTGCAGAAGACAGCTCTAATTATACACGGAGAACCGGGTCGTTATAAAGTATACAGACACTGTACCAAAAAACAAAGTTTCTGTGACTCGTTTTCACCCCAAACACTTTAGGCTAACGCAAGCACTAAATATTCCAGGACTTCTCTTATGGAAAGGAAAGGACTCTTCTTACGAAAAGGAAGAAGTCTTCACTGTTCAAATACCTTTCTTTTTCCCTCCAGTCAGTTACCCCCGGGGGCAACCAGGGGCGACCTCCGAAAACATCTGCAAGACTTTTGCAGTAGTTGCGGCACCACGACCGCGTGGTTGGGACGTGAGAAGGCGAGGACCTCTAGAAGTGGCCCTGCTCCCCATCCCGCCCTCTGCTATTTGTGACGCCCCCTGGGCCAATACCTCCAGAGGCAGGCGTGAATGGGGGTGGGGCACGGTCACTGCCCCAAGGACACAAAGGGGCTTATCACCCTACGTGTGTGAAAACAAGCTGCGGTGCCAGGACGACCTCGTGTGGTCCCACGTCCCTCAACTTCCGGTCACCGCTGCAGACAAGAAGGATGGAGCGAGGGCAGTGCAACTGAGGCAGCCGTTCGACAGCAACGAATGAGCAGAGAAGGAAAGGGCGCGTGGCAGGGAAACGAGGCTGGCCCTACACGGGAAGGCCATCCAGTATTTTATGTTTGGGTTTGGAGAAGACTTTTTTTTTTAATGTTTATTTATTTATTGGGGGGCGGGGGGAGGAGGCAAGCAGGGGAGGGGCAGAGAGGGAGAGAGAGAATCCCAATTAGGCCCCTCGCCGGACACGGGGCTCAATCTTGTAAATCGTGAGACCACGACCTGAGTCGGACGCTTAACCGACTGGGCCACCCAGGCGTCCCTGGATTTTGAAGGTTTTGGTTTTTCACTGCCCGCCCCCCCAAAGCCGCTTCCAACTGTTAGTGAAAAGCAGACACGTTGGTTTTGTTTTCGGCCAAAACCCACAGGAAAAGAACATCTGAGAAGCACAAAAACTTACCCTATACGCTTTTCTGATATACTTGTAATTTGTTACACGAGCAACAGAAATGCATTTTTGACCTTGCGAGCTACCCCCTTCTCCTGGTTCTACAGCAAGCTTAAAACGCTTGTCCCTCCCCACCTTAAGTGCTGCAAGGATTCCAACCAAATTAGTATTCTACGTATGCATTGATGCAAATGTATTCAAATGTTAAGCTAACGGATTAGAAAGCAAAATCTCCTCCTGAATTTTCATATTTAATCAATGATTAATGTAACCCAATGCGTTTAGGAACTCCACTGATCTCTGCGTAGGCTCCCACATTCTTCTCCAGTGAAATCTTAGAACATTCCCAGTACATACTGCATTCCCTCATCTGTGTGTTTATAGTACTGTACGCATCAGGATACAGCTGCTTTACTTGAGCCTGTGAAAAATGCTCCTATACATCCACAGTATCTGTAAGTTCCCAGCACTGTTGACATTACAGGGCCCTACACAATCCAGTCCTCTGAACTCAAATTTCAAGACATTTCCCCTCTTGGTCTCCCTGCAGGGAGGCCATCAAACCCTCAGCGCTCAGCTCTTCTGCTGACATCGCCAAGTCCCCAGCACTCAACACGACTGACGGACAAGGAACAAGGGAAGGCCTTCTTTCGGCTCCCATTTCGCTCTACCTTGAGTCACCGCCGCACCAAAGATACGGAGAACAAAACAGAGCAGCCCTTATTTTCACTGGTTGATGCATGAAGGGGGGGGGTACTGAGCTGTGGATGCCCCCTCTGATAGTGGCCTTCGCCTTCCCACTACATGAACCGCGGTCCCATCTGTGCCCACTGAGCCCCCTGGTAAGGCTTTGTGTTTCCACGGCTGGTAACAAACGCGTAAGTCAAGCTCAAACGATGACGAGCCAAGCGCAAAGAGTTAAATTCAGTTCATCACCTTGGGTTTCCCGGTTCAGAGGGCACTGGAGCCACCTTGGGGGGAGGCACAGATATGGGTGAACAACGGGAACTTCCTCATCCCGGCTTGACTACGCCAGAAACAAGGGTACCGAGAAGACAGCCCCTCTCTCCACAGGGAGGTCTCAGGAGCCCACTGGTCAGCTTCCATCAGACCTGCCATTAACACGACCCCTCAGCCTCACTCCCCTCCTTGTTGAAGCTGACCGTGGAAATGGCGATTCTCCACCTGGAGTCATGGGGGGGGGCGGGGAGGGGTGCCACAGGCCCCAGCCAGGCTGCACCCCAGAACAGTTGAATCCGAATCCTGGGGGTGGAAGCCGGAGAGCGCAAGCTTGAATGGACAGCAAAGTCTGTGAACCCGTGGTACACGGGGCATATCAGAGGTAAGCTTTTACAGTGGCCGCGCGTCCAGCCTCCAGACCCACGCGTTATGGAGCCCCTGCTCCTAAGCCCAGAGTTTTATATTCTACGGGTGGGTTGACCACAGAAAAACAGACTGGGGACCAGTCAGTTGGATCATCCCTAGGGCCCCTTTCGGCACTCGGGGTCCATTTTTCTGGGAGGCTAGTGGCATCTCACAGGACACGGGGAACACGATAAACACGGATGAAAAAGGTCACGCGTTTGAAACATTTCTCCACGCAGCCGCGGGTTACTGTCAAGTCCACGTTCTTGCAGACAGCCATTTGCTCATAAGCTCGGGACTGAGAAAAGGCTCTCGATCATGAGGGGTCCTGGAGGGCGCACACAGATCTCCGGAAGGGAAACTACCTTAAACCGTCTTTCAGGCGAAGCGGCGGGGGAGAGAGAGGCATACACACGTCTTTCTCTCTCACCCTGGGAAATGCAATCAGGAGTTGCGTCTGTCACGTGGCGTCGATCCCAGCCAACATTTGGCAGTTCAAACTCTGCCCGGCCAGCCACGTCTATGCTCTTTGTTCGGCGCCCTGCACACACTGGGGCATTATGCTCCCGCTCTCAGCGAGGGCAAACAGGAAACACATTCTTTTCTCTGCAAGAGAAAGATGTAACTTTTTGCCTTCTATCTTTCTGCTACACGGGGCAAGATTATTTCGTTCCGTCAGCTTGTTTCCTGCAACTCCCTTCCCGCCCCTTCCCCCCACCCCCCCCCCCCGCCCCCTTTGGCTTGGTAGATGGTTTCAAGAGCAAGAATAGAAAAGGAGTAGAAAAGGAGTGGTTATTTTGCTTTGTTTTGCCTTCTGTCTCCCAAGCCAATTATCTAACACAGAATCACAACTGATTCTGACGGTAACAGTACCTCTTTCTCTGTAAGATATTTTCGCCTGGCAGACAGCTTCTGTGGCCTCCGGATATACACGACACTTGCCTTCACTGGCGATCAACAGCTCTCCAGGCTAACTGGAACGGGACACTAACCAGAAAGGAACCTACAGACTGCTCAGACCTGGACAGGCAAACGCACGA
The DNA here is from genome assembly GCF_014898765.1 of Herpailurus yagouaroundi. Lineage (NCBI taxonomy): Eukaryota > Metazoa > Chordata > Mammalia > Carnivora > Felidae > Herpailurus > Herpailurus yagouaroundi. Next base: position 125,029 of record NW_024420490.1, read on the forward strand.
CCTGGGGGCTCTGTTTATGAGGCAGATTCTGATTCTGCAGGTCTGGGGTGGGGGCTGAGACCGTGGATATCCAGCCAACACCCAGGTTTTGGTGACATTAATAGGCATTAATAGTTCAACGACTCCGGGTGATTCTAATTTAGGCCAGTTCCCACAGAATAACGCCAGACAAATAATGCTCAGGCACCAACTAATCTAGTGGTAGATCCGTCCGTCCAACGACTATTCGCGGAATGCCTACTAAATCCCCCCAAAACTGCGTCAGGCATTGGGGATACCACGGGGAGCAAAAGATATGGTCCTTTGCCCTCATAAATGCTGGCCGTTTTGTGGGGAAAGGCATTACCAAATAATCACACAAATTCATAGGATTTCAAGCCACGGACAGGTATGAGGAAGAGACAAGAGTCTAAGGACAATGTGGAGAAGGGAGGCACACAGGGGCGCCTGCGTGGCTCAGTCGGTGAAGGGTCCGACTTCCGCTCAGGTCATGATCTCACGGTTCATGAGCCCCGCGTCGGGCTCGCTGCTGTCGCTGTCAGCACAGAGCCTAATTGGGCTCCTCTGTCCCCCTCCTCGCTCTGCCCCTCCCCTGATCACGGTCTCTCTCCCTCTCTCAAACATTAAAAAAAAAAAAAAAAAAAGAACTGGACAAAGATATGGCTGGTCTACTGTCCAACCAATGATCACAGAACCACGGATTTTTTTTTTATTGTAGGAAAATATGCATAGCACAAACTTTTTAACCCAGTGGTATTAAATACGTCCACAATATTATGTAACCATCACCACCATCCACTTTCCAGAACTTTTCCATCACCAGAAGCAGAAAGCATTTTTTTTTTTTAAGCTGAAAGGGACTTCCCTAGCTGGATTCTACAGGAGGAAAACCGACTTCCCAGTTCAGAATACGTGCCCCAGTTGTACACTGTAAAATCGAGTTAGACATGGAATCGAGCTGCTAGCTACGTGTTATTCCTTAACCACTCTCAGTAGTCACTGAAGAAGGGTAGGAGTGTTAAACCTCCCAGCCCGTGAGGGCGGCACTTAGGAAAGTTACACCATGTTACTTGACGCGGGCACCAGTGACATTTGGGCTCATCATGCTTTGCATGGGGGCTGTCCTGTGCATCCCGGTATACAGAACGGCGGCCCTGGCCTCGTTAGCACCTCTCTAGTTGTGACCAACATGTCTCTGGACGCTGCCACATGTCTCCTGACGGGCCCCATCACCCCAGCCAAGAACGGATCAGTTACAAGGACGCTTTCTTCAAGGGCCACCTCTTCAAGTCAAGGGCTGAAGAACATGGCTCATTCTGACTCAGGACCCAAAAAGGAAGCCATATCCTCCCTTCCAAGAGGACAAATTCACTTCTTACACGTGCAAAGCTATGACGTCTCCACCATGATGCACATTAAAACTACCTATGGGGATTTTTATGGGGCGCCTGGGTGGCTTAGTCGCTTAAGCGTCCGACCCTTGAATTTGGCTCAGGTCATGATCTCATGGTTGTGAGATCGAGATCAGTGTCCACACTAAATGTGGAGCCTACTTGGGATTCATTCTCTTGCTCGCTCTCTCAAAATAGAGAAATAAAACTTTAAAAAAATCTCTATGTCCAGGCCGAGCTCCAGACCAATCAAACCAGAATCTCTGGGGGCAGGGCTTGGGCAACAGTTTTCAACACTCTCCAAGTGATCGGAACCGTTGATCTAGCACGGACTACTACTCAAGCCTGACAGTCCATGGGGAAGCAGCACTGACATCACCTGGAAGGTCGCCTGGGGCCCCACTGCAGACACACTGAATCAGAATCTGCAGCTTAACTAGACCCCCCACCCCACCCCAGGTGATTCACATGCACATTCAAGTTTGAGGAACGCTGCTCTGGAATTCATAAAAAATAGTACCTGAGCTTGTGAGTGGCCATGTGAATCTTGTTTTCCAGCTGCACAAAGCAATTCAAATAAATTAAAAAAACAAAAAAACCAAACAAAAAAACCCAACCTTGCAAACAGTTGTTTTGACAGAACTGCTTCTCAAGTTCCCTCCTCTAAGCCCGAGAAGCCCTACTCTGGGGGACGGAAACACCAAGGGAGAAACGTGGCGCGTCTGCCATGGTGGACACTTGTCTGAGTTTGCAGGCCCCAAAAGGGGGCCGGACACAGTGCTGTGTGCTCCGTGGGTGCTTAATAATTACTTGTTGGCCGGCTGACCGGCCCAGATGTGAGAACAAAGTGGGTTTCTCTGGGAGTCCGGGGGAATTTATTCACCGGACCATTGCCTACGATTTGAGGCGAGCAGTCACAAGTCTGCTGGTCTCTAGGTTTGGGAAAGCAGCGGGGCAGGAGGAAGGGACGCCGAGAGGAGGATCACAACGGCAAGAGGCCGCGGAGAGCACAGAACGCATCACTGTACTCGTGGCATGAAATACACAGAGGGAAAGCCTGCCAATCACCGCATAATGAATTCGCTTCTGGCTGCCAAAGTAGGAGCCACAGGACAATGAACAATTTGAGCGGCTTCTGTTTCCACAATGCAGCCTTGTGAATGTCCACAGGCAGAAAATTGTGCCTACCACGCACTGGGCATTTTTCTTTCTGGGCCGTGCTCTAGGTCGGGGCAGCAAATTGTGTACCTAAGACACAATTCACGACGGGGCTAGGAAGACCAACATTTGAACCTCCTGTCCGGCGCAGTCCTTGGGTGGGAGACAGGATTTCTTTTCCTGGACACCATCTGCGTAAGTAAAAGCAGGCGTTCCGAACAGCAGCGGCCGTTTAGTTAGCCGAGCACCGACACGTGGAAAGGACGTCGAGGATCTCCTTGTCCGCGAAACCGTCTCATAGGCATAGCTGGTGCACAACGACGCTGCCTTTGAGTGTTCAGTCATTATGTGTCAACTAATTTGACAAGCCGTTGGTATTCTCCGGAAATAAACTCTGACAAGCAGTGAAGAAAACCCACGCTATCAATTTCCGTGTGTGATGCGCTACCAGGTGGCCTGCCCAAATTGTCCCCCAACGAGCATTTTGAGAAGTCTGAGAATACTCACTTCTCCACGCAGAATCTGGGGTCTTTGTTACCACTGACCCGGGGAACACAGGATGGACTTTTGTTTTCGTGCCTCCTCTGTAAAGCTCCTTCCAGACAACAGAAGCTTTACTTCTCCGATTACACACGCACATGTGCCTGGGTCACCATTGGGCGTATCGCTTTGCCTACCCTGGGTTCGGTTTCCTCATCTCAGCAGTGGGTTGTTGCATGGTGACTGACACTACGTGACTTCCGGAGACACAGCAAGCTCAGCACGTACCTGTGATGCTCAACGCTGATGACAAAAGTCCTCAGGACGACACACAAAGGCGACGTTTATATACCTTCCAGTACCCTTTTCTTTTCCAGTTCGAATAAAGGAAGAGCTTTGGTCCGTTCGATTTTCCTGAAGTCATCTATAATAACCTATCTCCCTCCTCCCTCCCTCCCTTTGAGGCTCCTGCAAATTCTATGGGGGAACCGATAGGTTCCACACAGAACTCAGGACCTCTTTCCTGAGGCTTCTATCCAAAAATAAATGGTCTTGTACGCACTGCCCAAGGGTCACAAAGTATGCATTTTCACCCTTTCTCCCAAAAGTCTCCCAATTTTTAAAAAAAATTAAAAAAAAATTTTTTTTAAACGTTTATTTATTTTTGAGACAGAGAGAGACAGAGCATGAACGGGGAAGGGTCAGAGAGAGAGGGAGACACAGAATCCGAAGCAGGCTCCAGGCTCTGAGCCGTCAGCCCAGAGCCTGACGCGGGGCTCGAGCTCACGGACCGCGAGATCGTGACCTGAGTTGAAGTCGGACGCTTAACCGACTGAGCCACCCAGGCGCCCCTTATTTATTTTCAAATAAATACAGAGGTGTCATTATTCCCCTCTTGTGCCCAGTGAACCACCTCGTGAACCCCACTTTGCTGACCATGGCCTTACTCCCCCCACATTCTACTCAAGTGTGTCCCCCTGGGTAAAGATAATTAGAGGCAATGAAAGGGAAAGAGAAAATATCAATCTGTTCTCTGATTTGTGTCATGAAAATTTAGTTTTAACCTTCGAGGCGTTTCGGGGAGTTCCCTTTCCTTCACAGAATGTTCTGGTATGGAATTCCAGTTCCATTTTCCTTACAGCACTTGGTGGTGCCGTGCGGCAATTCATGACTAACAAGAGGGGAAGATCTTCACACTCTGAACACTTAGCACTGCTAAGTCTGTTCCTGCCCCTAAACCAGAAAGCCAAGGACAGGCTTAAGGATAAAACTTAGGAGCTCAAAAGAATGTACTAACTTTCCTGGTTACGGAGAAGGGAGTTCCAAGCATGTTCTTCTACAAACAGGAAAGTACTGAAGGAAACAACCAGTTGACGCACACGTGGCCACTTGGCCATTAGACCAAGGTTAAGCACCTTACCACGTGTCAGGCTCGGTGCCACGTTCAACAGGTGGCAACCATTGCCCTCGAGGTGCCTACAGGCTCACGAAGGAGCCGGACGTGCATCCAAGCGATGGTAAAACCGCGCGACCCAGTGGGTGAGAGCGGCACACCCTGGGCAGAATGGTACCACGAAGGAGAGAATGTGAAATTGCCTCTGGGAGTCGGGGGAAGGTTCGAAGAATACTGAAGAGGCAGGGGTTAGGCAGGCAGACAAGGCGAGGAAGGAAACGGCAACGGGAGATGCAAAGGGGTAGCGTTACGAAAGATCGCGGCCAGTTTGCAGAGACAGGGATGGGCTGGCATGACGGAAGTAAAAAGCATACGTGGGAAAATGTTGGGAGGTGGGGCCGGAAACATAAGGATAAGCCAACCAAGACTTGTAAAAAATATACCTATATCTATATCCTTTTCAGCAGCGATCAAATCGATTTCTGAGATCTTTAACAAAATGCCCGGCATGGCGAAGAGAATGAAATCACGCCCCAAATCGCTGGGGTAAGGTTGAACACTGTAAGCACGAAAGGAAAATGAAAGGCCTCGGGGGCCAGGAGAAGGACGAAGAGAGGACTCTTCCCGTTAGTGGCCAGAACCGCAAGTCTGCAGTTTTCTCCCGCAGGTCTCTGCGACCTCCTGTGTCCGGACTCCCAACAGGCACTTGGGGCAGAGCAGGCTTGCCTGCGATGTTTCCCAAGCAGAGGCCCCGTTCTGTAAGACACTCTTCTTGCTTAGGAGGCAGCCTGGGGAAGATTTTT
>NW_024420490.1:130353-131580 GCF_014898765.1 Herpailurus yagouaroundi
CCCCCCCCCGCCCCCCCCCCCCCCCCCCCCCCCCGCCCCCGCGGGGGGGCCCCCCCGCCGCCCCCGCGGGGGGGGTAACCTGAGGGTGTCATTTGCAGGACAGAGGGTCTGAACAACACAAGGCTGAAGCAGCAGTCACATTCTTCATGCGGCCTTGTCCTGAGTTAGTATTTCGGTGGACTTATTCTCAGGCACGTACGAGTTCACAATTGCAACTGCCTTCAATGAGGGGGCAGTGCACTCTGCTGGGAAGGAGACAGAACAGTAAATACGTTCGGCTTTGCAGGTCACACGTGGTCTGTCACAACGACCCTAGCACAAAAAACAGCCACGCATCATACGAAAATGAACGGGCACGCTGTGTTGCAATAAAACTTCATTTACTGAAATTTGAACTTCAGATAATTTGCACCTCTCATGAAACACCATTCTTTCCGCTTTCGACCATTTAAAAATATAAAAACCACTCTTAACCTGTGAGCCGTTCAAAAGCAGGTGGCAGGCCAGATTGGGTCTATGGGTCGTAGTTTGGCAACTGCTGGCCTTGATAACCAGATATGATCCCCAAATTACCGCCCCGAGTTAGGAGTTGTGTTTATCATGACTTCTATGCAGTTACACGCTTTTGCTATAAATGCAGCATTTCTTTTTTATTTATGTTTATTTATTTATTTATTTTGGGAGACTGAGCATGAGCAGAGGAGGGGCAGAGAGAGAGAAAGAGAAAGAAAATCCCAGCAGGCTCCATGCTGCTGGTGTAGAGCCCCACGTGGGGCTCCAACTCATGAACCATAAGATCATGACCTGAGGTGAAATCAAGAGTCAGCTTAACGGACTGAGCCACCCAGGTGCCCAGCATTTTTCTTTTTTTTTTTTTAAGTTTATTTATTTTGAGAGAGAGAACACTAGAGAGGGCACACACAGGGGAAGGACAGAGAAAAGAAGGAGAGAGAATCCCAAGGAGGGTCTGTGCTGTCATCAGAGAGCCCGACGTGGGGCTCGATCCCGTGAACTGTGAAGTGAGATCATGACCTGAGCTGAAATCAAGAGTCAGCCATTTAACCAAATGAGCCACCCAGACATCCCTAAATGTAGCGTTTCTTTCTTTCTTTTTTTTTTTTTTTAATGTTTATTTGAGGGAGAGAGAGAGAGACAGAGAATCCAAAACAGGCTCCAGCTGTCAGCACAGAGCCCAACACAGGGCTCCAACTCACCGTTGGTGAGTTG
>NW_024420490.1:131680-150588 GCF_014898765.1 Herpailurus yagouaroundi
ATCCCATCTGAAAGGCTTACTATTGTCTGAGTTTCTCAGGCTTCCACCTTCTCTCTGGCTACTAGCTGAAATCTGCTCCGTCTTCTGAGGGCCGATACTGACGAACAGCAATGGTCACCCCTGACCTCATGGCCAACGACGCAGGCAGAGAGAGGAGGAGATCAGGATCGCCAACTGCTGGGTGCGCGGCTCACCGGTCCCGGGAGAGCCAAAGGGTTTTAATACTCTGCAAGGAAAAGGCTCCGCCCCCAGAAGTCACCTTCTGGCTGGCAGCGTGACTCTCACCCATGAACTGGACTTCCCCAAGTCCGCGCAGGGGCACTCTGCACAGAGCTGGCTGATTTCCTCTGCCGACGGGAACCCAGCACAGGGCACGGATGACTGCGTCAAGAGGACGCTGCCCAGGAAGAGCGATGCCTGGAGATGTCAAGTCACAGGCTGCGGCCCTGCAGGGCCTTCCGTCTCTCCAGTCCTCAGAGACCTCCTGGGGAGTGTGTGGCTGGCGCGAAGCCTGGATCCTCCCCAGGGGTGTAAGCAAAGCCGGTTCCGGGACTGAAACTCACTGTCGCCTGGGGAAGAGTTCTCTCTGCAGGGTGTCTCAGGGGACAGGGTTTCCACAGCACGGAGTGCAGACAAAGGAGCAATGCCTGGCCACTCTGATCCCTTCCAGGTGACCCAAAAACACCTGTGCCCACTAAGCTTTTAAGAAAGCAAGTGAGTTACAGTCGCTGGTCTCCCTGAAATGTTACATCATCATCTTGGTGAGAAAAGAGCTCGTTACTTGCCATGCAAATATTTTCTTTGGGGGATTTTTCTCGTAATGGGAGATCTTAATTTGAGAGTGCCCGCTGGGGCATCTTGGAGGATGCTCTCTGCTTTCTTTACAGCTTCTAAATATACCCGCATAATCGCAACAGCCCAGAGGGGCCAATAAGCCCCTTAGCGTCGCCCTGCTATGACCCTTCCCCGCAGTAAGGCACGGACGGTGGCCACCGCTAAACCTGCACATCTAATTTCTGCACAACATCATAATAATCTGGGGTTGTTCTTTTTTTCATTTTTAGTTGTTTTAAGATTTCTAAACATGTGTTGAAACATGCCGCTTTCATTTCCCTAGAGAGTAATAATATTCCTTTAGCAAAATTCTTAGGTCAAGCCCATGTGTATTTTGGAACAGACCAAAAGCTGGAAAAAAAAAAAAAATAACATATCATCCGGGGGGACAAAATCATAGCCAGTTAGTAACAAACCTTTCTGGAAAGTGACTAGCATGGAACAGAATTTTCCAGACTGTATACTGAGGACTGAAAGTTCCAAGGGATGTTAATAGGTATTTCACAATAGCTTTGAAAATGATACAATTTATATCTCCATCATGGAAATGAGTGATGGACTTTAGAAAATTAGCAGCAAAGCAGCTCTTGAGAAAAAGACACATTATACCTACATATTACTCACGCCTTGTGCTTCTATAAGCTATTTTTAACACAAGACTTAAAACACATGACTAAAGGGGTGCCTGGGTGGGTCAGTCGGTGAAGCATCCAACTCTTGGTCTTGGCTCAGATTGTGATCTCACGGTTCGTGGGATCCAGCCCCACTTCGGGCTCTGCCCTGATGGCACAGAGCCTGCTCGGGATTCTCTCTCTGCCCTCCTACCCCCCGCTTGCACATGCGCGCTCTCTCAAATAAACTTAAAAAAATGCATGACTAAATATTAGACCGAACCACACGCAATCGCCAATTTCGTACGCAGGAAAATGGGCACACGTTGGTAGATTCATATGGCTCACTCTAACACAGGAGTTACATAGAACCAGGCAGAAGATAGGCCAGTCTAGCATTTTAAAAATTAAACAAGAGAAATTATGGTTCAGCTGATTAATTTGATTCTACGAGCAGGGACAAAAAATAACGAATGTTTATTCCAGATGACCAAGTCAACTAACTGTTCGGCAGACACGTTTTCACTTGTAGGAAAAGGGTGGGTTTTCTTGTCAAGTATATATAACACGCAGTCTCAACGATTCTTGCCCAACAGGTGAGCTTGGTCTATAAAACCCCACTGGCCTTAAGGTTTGTTAGGATTGTATTTTTCAGATGCTTTCCTCCCTCGGGGCCAAGTTTTCACATCCTCTGAAATGACCCAACAACCCTTTTCTCCCTTGTAGGAGTGGATCAGCATTATTCGGTTCGCGCGAGCTATCATATCATCTTCCAAGGGAGACTCTCGTTAAACTTAAAAATACCTCACAGGAGCAAAGTGCATAGTATTAAAATTCTTTGAAGCCAAATGGAAAATCACACTTGACGGGAAAGGATTTCCAGACAACCCGGTCTCACGCGAGCTACCTTGATCTCTTGCTGTTGTTGTTTTAAATGATTCAAGGACCAACTGCATTTAGAAATCGAGATGCTGCCCCATGTACGACCTGGGAAACGAGACTGGCTTAACAGGCACCCCCACACCTACGTGCCAATTTGTGCTTGTTACCCTCTCGAGGGGAACGTCTTCCACAGTGAATTATCGCTATTGTTAAACAGAGTCTTCAATCTGTGCATCATCGTCACGCTGCACCACTTTCCTACCCAGCTGCAAGTCATGGTCACGAGTCCAAAGGCATGTCCCAAGGCTATCCCAAAAACATCCAGATGGGCTCACTCACATAACACTCCAATAAACAGTGGCGGCCAGGAGAGCACAGCCTGGTCCACAGCCCACCACGTTCATACTCCACGAGACGCAGGTGATCTCACCCTTCCCCCGGCGGGGTCTCCTGCCACACCGACACGTAGATCTCCCTGGGCATCTCATGCTTCCAAGTGTTTTCCTTTTAATCTACTTAACTGCATTTCTTTACATCGCCGTTAATTTCCTTCCCCATGTTAAACTGATCAGAGGTATCTACTGATGTCGACTGCACATTTTTTTCAAAGTGTGATCTATCTGCTGCCACCACACCATGTTAATATCACTCTTGTCAGGAAGGAGAGGGGGGTGTTTGTAGGAGTCTGTGCGGCCTCACTGGAGGGGAGCGTGTCGCTTCCTTCAGGCAAGGCTTTCCACTTTAGGCACCAGTGACATCTGGGGCCAGACGATTCTTTGTGGCGGGGCTGTCCTGTGCACTGTGGGATGTTTAGCAGCGTCCCTGGCCCCCGCCCAGCAGATGCCAGGACCACCCCCAGATGGAACAATCAAAAATGTCTGCAGACACTGCCAAACGGCCCCCGGGGGAACAAATCAGTCCCAGTGGAGAAGCACTGATTTAGGCTTTCTGGAATTCTGAAGACAGTCTGAGGACCCTTTATTACTGCCTCTGTGCTCTCTTGGGACACTGCTGCTCAAAGCTGGCCAGGACCAGCAGCATCTGGGAGCCTGTCGGCAATGAAGATTCTCAGGCCCCACCCGAGATCTGCCGATTCCGAATCTGTATTTTAGCAAGATCCATGGCTGATTCTGATGCACCGTGGAGTAAGGAGCACTCATCTAATACCCTAGCTTGGAATCTATCTTTCAGGATCTTATAAAGATGATGATGCCCAACTAAAGGTGCCAAATACAGCTGACACACCAGAGTCACTTGTTATTCAACAGGTGATTTCTTTCCACTTGTTTTTGGCTAAATGCGAGAGGGGGAGAGGGGGAGAGGGAGGGAGAGGGAAGGAGAAAAGGAGAGAGAGAGAGGAGGAGAGAGGGGGAGAGGGGGAAACTGAGGAATCATGTCCTGGTTCCTCTGCCCCACCCTCACAGGGAGATTAGCTCGGTGCCACAGGCACTCACTACACTTCCCTGCCAGGCTTACTCACAAGGTAACAATAAACAAAACCAACAACAGTACTTGTCCTCCACACACTCAAGTATACTGTTCTAAGGTAGTCTGATCTTAATTTCAAAAGCAGATCTATTTACATACAGAAACGTGCATTTTCTTTTTTAAATTTTTTTTTTTCAACGTTTATTTATTTCTGGGACAGAGAGAGACAGAGCACGAACAGGGGAGGGGCAGAGAGAGAGGGAGACACAGAATCGGAAACAGGCTCCAGGCTCCGAGCCATCAGCCCAGAGCCTGACGCGGGGCTCGAACTCACGGACCGCGAGATCGTGACCTGGCTGAAGTGGGACGCTTAACCGACTGCGCCACCCAGGCGCCCCAGAAACGTGCATTTTCAACAGGGGCAATATCCCCTGCTCCCTGATAGGATGAAAACGGGTTGAGGGGCAAAATACAACCTGACTCTTTTTATGTCCAAAGTACAAACACGCACACAGTACATAAACATATATACTGTGTATCTGGGGTACTAATAAGATTTCACGGGGAGGCAATTAGGAAAAAAAAGTCTAAAAAGTCTTCTTGTGGGGGCAGGTGGATAAGAAATAAAAAGACTGAGCAATACTCATAAAAAAAAAAAAAAAAAGATCTCTTAAGAGTCAAAAGTTTCTAAGACCCCAGTGTAGTCTTGAGTAAACGGACCCTCGGAAAATGCACAGGAACTCACTTGTACTTCCTGTGGGAGAAGCCGGAAACTGGAGCCTCAGAGACAGGGAACAGTGTGGGGACCAGGCGGCCGGCCCTCAGAGGCCGCTTCCCTACTGTAGGGACCTCGGGTAATCTGCTTCCGAGCCTCAGTTCCTGACCACCTGAGTAGGTTGCCGTGAGGACGATATGCACTGATTACCACCAGGTGCCCGACGCAACCTGGCATTGAGGAAGTTTTCATAAAATGTTAGCTTTTCCTTTTTCTATTTCGTCATCCTCTCCAGTTGTAAGATTTTTAAATGTCATTAATTGGGGGGGGGTTGGCAAAACATCTATCCCCTTCTTATTTGTAGCCCAATAAAGAATCGACCTTTTTATTGGAGAGAGAGAGAGAGAGAGAGAGAGAGAGCGCGCGCACACAGGTGTGCACACGAGCTGGGGAGGGACAGAAGGAGAGAGAATCCCAAGCAACCTCCACACCACAGAGGCAGTCCAAAAAGAATCATCACTCTTCGCAAAAACACAATAAAAAAACACACAACACCGCCACACAGGGCCTATGGGAAGAATGGGGTTAGAGGCACGGCACTCCCAAACCATCGGCGACACGTATTAAAAACAAAGATAGAAACCCAGTAAAAATGGCAGGATCGTGTCACGCACGTTGGAGGGTTAGGAAATAGGACCAAAAGTATCTTACTTCACCGCGAATAGAGACCTGAAGTTTGCTGGTGGGGGAGGCGTCAGAGGGCTGCAGTGCAGGGGTGCAGGGAGGGGACCGGAAATGGGGGGGGGCTGTCACCCCGGGCGTGGGTGGACGCGGCTCCCAAAGCACAGGGAGAGCCAGGGAGCTCACAGACGGACATGTGTGCACGTGCGTGTTTTGTGTGTTCCAGCTCTGCTGGGGCGGAAAGGTACTTCTCTGCCTTCACCTAGTGTCTCAGCAGGAGAAAACGTGCCCGGAAGCACCTGTGATATTCTGATTATCACTCTTCCCCGACGGATCAGTCTCACTGGAACACATATGTGGTTTCAAAGCAGGAGTCCCGGCACAGCTGAGTGTACTTCTAAGACCGCTCAACTTCTCGATCTGGGCTGTTGTGCGAAAATAAGGGATCGTTCTTCTTAACTCGGATTCAGCTCCATCTGAATTAAAAGATATTTTAATATCCATCAACTACACTCTGAAGCCTCCAGAGAAGTCTCGCCCGTTTTCTGTCTGACAGTGCTTCCAAGGAATAGCGTTCCTTCCGTACCCACCGCTGAGTTTCCAGAATTCAAGACTTCACACAACGGACACAATGTGCTGAACGTGGGAGGCAGGCTGTGGAGAGGGTTCTAGACTCACAGACAGCGGTCTGCACCCAAACCCTTCTGGGACTCGCGACGGCCCTTCACCTCTCGGGGCCCCGTTATCCTGTCTCTAAGCTAAGGTTGCCTTGAGGCGCAGAGGCGAGAACATACGCTGAACTCATCTGGTTGAGCGTACGTCCTTCCAAGAGGTAAGGGGCACCGTATCAAAAACATCCTTTATTCTCCCGGCTTGGCACAAAATGGTCATTGGGAGGGCTATAAAAATGCAGAGGAAATACAAAATAAACACCGCAAACGCCGGGACAGTTTATAGACACAGTTAAGACGTGGAGGAAAGCAGCAACTCGTACCGGCCGAGAGAGAATTTCATTTCCTCCCGCCAGGTTTTACTAGCTTTTGTCTCCCTGGCTTCTTGGGTTACAGTCCAGAATGTCCCACTTCCTGGTCTAAAAAGAAGATTCAATCTCCTGAGCCTACCAAAATTACTCTTGCTCAATCCATCGCTGCTGCCATGGCCTTTGAGGGAGCTTTGGAGCATGTGATGTGTTTCCACGCTTCCCCGGCCCTGCCAGGAGCAAGGACCTCTTGTTCCCAAAGCCCAGCCAGACACGCAGGGTCAACGCCACAAAACCCAGAGATTTTTGCTTGCTTGCTTGCTTGCTTGCTTGCTTGGGGGACTCCACATTCAAATCACATTCAAAGAGCAGAGAACAGGCACTTGTAACCTGAAGACGGGCACAGAGCACAAGAACTCGGCCGTGAACTCCGCGAATTCTCCTTAGTATGGCCCTCCACTCAACGGATTACTGACACTCAGACCCCAGCAAGGTTTCCCAACCGAGAAAGAGATGCTTTGAAGGCCAAGGCCCGCCTACTGCTTTTAGCTACCGTGACAAATGAATTCGACGGCCTCTGATTTTAAGTTTTATTTCGAAAAACGAATGAAGCGTCACACAGAAGCAAAAAGTGACGCAGTGTGAACTTCTAGCGTCACGACTCCTCATTTGTCGGTCTGAGTTCAAAGTTCCCCTACGATCATTAGGCTGTAAGTGGAAGCCGAAAATCAGTTGACTATTTTCCCATAGGATCATATTTAATAAGGTCTTTCTTTACTCCTTTCTGAGAACAGGCACCTTCAAAAAACAAGGAGGCAGTACTTCAGGCCTAAATACATAAATGTTTCCCCTCAATTTATTATTAAAGGGGGGGGGCACCCGAGTGGCTTGGTCAGTTAAGCATCTGACTTCGGCTCAGGTCACGATCTCACGATCCATGGGTTCGAGACCCCTGTCAGACTGTGCTGACAGCTGGGATCCCGGAGCCTGCTTCAGATTCTGTGTTTCCCTCTCTCTCCACCCTTCCCCTCACTTGCACACTCTCTCTCTCTCAAAATAAATAACTAAAAAAAAAAAAAAGAAGAAGAAAAGAAAAGAAAAGAAGCTCCCACCTAAGAGTCGCCCCAAAGCTAGCAGAAAATCAGGAAGGAGAGCAGAAGGACCTCAGGCTTCTGTCTCCCACCCTAGTCAGGGCTCCTGACACACACTTACACCCCAAGGCGAATCCAACCACAGAGAGGTCTCTTTCTATGCACACAGCCGCCACCATCCCAAAGACAGCTACTGGTGCCCTTCCCCCCCGCCGCCGAAAGCAAATGAGCAACGATACCACAGGGTGAACTGCACAAGGCTCACGTGACCCAGTCGCACAAAGAAAGTACAGAGGGTGAGGCTCCACTGAGACGGAAGGAGGCTCAAGTGAAGGCACGTAGTTGGATATGAATCGGTATGTCCATAGTTGGACTCTACCAGGTGATCCTAGAACCATCCCAGGACTCTCTGGGGCTGGACAGTAGTTCCCAGAAACGACCACCGAGCAACCGGTTACGGGCATCGGGGTCAAAGCTTCGCCAAGGGCACGTCGTCAAGGAAGCACCGAACGGGACAGACTTGCTCTCTTTGCGTTCTTTGCCGTGGCCCCTCTGTCCACGGGGTCCTCTTCTGGCCCATCCCCGTCCATGGGGGCCCTGCGAGGCGAGAGCCCCTTGCCACCAGGCCCCGGACATCCCTATCCCTTGGTCTTCCACCTAGGACTTCGTGGCCTCTCTGCGCGTCACGGGGCCAGCCCGACTCCAAGCTGGGCAAACGCAACCCACCAGTTATGCAACGTCAGCCACGCACCAGGCACCACGCTGGGCACTCTTCTTAGAGTCAGTGTATCATTTACTGTTCACGACAGCTGTCAGCCAAGTACAACGCCCGATTACGACACGGAAACTGAAGCTCGGAGAACATAAATACAGCCATTTGCCCAAAGCATGCAGTGAGCATAATTGAAATGCGAGCGTCTGACCCCTAGGCTTGCGTGCATTGTCATGTTGTCACGCGGGTCCCCGGGTCTTTCCTGGTACAGGGCCAGGCTCCAGGCAGCGGGTTGCTGGGGAAGGCACAAGGTCCCCGTCATCTAACTGCACGTTACTCTGGGTAGGGTTCCCCAGGGGCTGGGAAAAGTGGTTCCGTCCCAAAAGGTCTCACAGACCCAGTGGGTTTCGGAGGCGACTGTCCCACTCGGGCCGAGGCACGAACAGAAACTAACAAATACAACACGACCGCAAGGCGGAGCCAGATGTGAGTGTCTGTGTCTGGTACCGGGTAGCAGAGCCCGCTGGGGGTGAAGGCCGGGCGGGGCCGTGGATGTGGGAAGAACGAGGCATCACGGGCAGAGCAGGAGACGAGCGCCCCCCAGTGGCTTGGAGCAGAGGGGCAGAATCACTTGACAAGTGCGGTTCCCTCCCAGACAAGGTGGCAGCAGGATGGAGCTTCTGTCCCCCACCCCACCCCCGACCATCAACTCAACCGTCACGACACCTGCTCAGAATACTGCGTTTACTGCATGAATCGAACCAGAGCGTTTGGAAGAAAACGAATTAAACTGAAGTACGGCTATCAAAATTTAAAAAGCTGAAATATGTACAGAATATGTGTAATCACCTAACAGAACTGTACAGACACGTAGACTATGTCTGTTCTTGACTCACGCCGGGGAGGGCGTTAACGTGCAACTGCAAAGTAGTGATGACCCTGACAACATGTTGAGATCTCTGCCACAACTACAATGAGATATGAACAGATCTGTGATTTCTATTAATGCCAAAGTCACAGGAACTGCTGAAGTCGCCGTGATTTGTTGTCCACATTCATAAGAAAGCAAACGCTAAGCCTTCGTTGGAGGCTACTGAAGATACGGATTTATTTTTTTCCTACCCCAAACCCTTCTGAGTTCTGTCCCCAGGAACCCCTTGGAAGTGTGTGGAGCCCGTCAGAAGCCCTAGCTTTGGACCGGGGGTCGGCAAGCTCTAGCACGAAGGCCCAATCTGGCTTGCTGCCTCGTCTTGTAAATAAAGTTTTATTGGCACAGAGTCACCCTCGTAGGTTTCCACATTGCCTAGGGCTGCTTTGGCACTACAATGGCACTGGTGAGTAGCTGTGACCGACATTCGCTATCTGGCTCTTTCCAGAAACAGTTTGCTGATCGCTGTGTTAGACTCTGCAAGCTGGAAATTCCCTAAACGTGTGGCACCGGCCACAGCTGAGGCCTGGTACTCTGGGGGTGCCGGGGGCGGGGGCAAAGTTTCCAAGCAGATCCTTAGGCTTGACCGGGCGAGGACCTAAAGCCTCACCCGTCCTCACGGCCTCTAGATCTCTCTCGAAACTTAAGACAGCAGCTCAATGAGCAAGAAGCTCGTCTCTGGGCCTGACCTAGAGTGAGGCCAGAAGAGGCTTCCTGTAGCCGGGCCTGCTTCTGCCTTCGAGAAAAGTCAAACCGTGTCTTGCTATGGGGATGTGCTATGGCCTTTAGAAGACCACATCATCCTGTACTCAAAGGTGGCTCTATTAAGGGTTTCTTTTAGTTCTTTCGAGCTGCGTAGAGGCTCAGTGGCTGCCGTGGAATACCTCCTAAATACTAAGAGAAAACTGCCTTCCAGAGCGGGCTCCCTTGGAAAACGCAGAACTCGCGCGTGGTACCAAGAAATGCAAGGATATAAATACGGCACGTGCCGAAGCCGTGTGTACAAGGGGGAAAGGAGCGTCTCCCAGAAAGACCGGTCTAGGCCAGCTAGCCATTCTGCGTCCCTCCGTGTGGCCCCAAATAATCCCGATTTTTCCCACCAGCCACGTATGCAACTTGCGATCACCGGAGTGTCTTGGAAGCAGATCAAGCTGGCCGGCCGCCTTCCCTTTTCCCCAGCTCTGCCCCGTGTGTGCCCGCCACCCTGCTGTCCTAAGCCACAAGACCCCTAATGAGCCTCGGACAGGAGGAGATCTGGCCGGAGCCAGCTCTGTCCTCCGCTCTCTCGAGACAAGGGGACAGGACGAGGCAGGACAAAGCGGACCTCTGAATTCATCTCGCCCTCACACGACGCTTGGAAATTCTGAAGGGAGACGAGGGCGGTGTGGACCCAAGGGTCCCCTCTCGGGTTCACGGATCCATTCGTCCGCCAGCTTCGCGCACGTACTTCATTTCGTCTCTCCGCAAATAAAGAACATCTAGAAACCTTCAAAAACTTCGGGGCGATCGAATGCAAAGCGAGGGTTTCCTCTTTTGATAATTCGAGCCGCTGCTGTGGCACCACTGTTTTTCCTCACCACCCCCCCATCCCACCCCCTTTCACCGGGTTTTCTCTCCAGCAGCTGCTTTTGTTTTTTGTTCGAGGGCCTCCTCCCACTTGCCCTCCCCTAACTTGTTACAAAGTTGGGAACTGGGGGGAGGGGGTGAGGGGGGGATGCCGAAGTACAAAGCGGCGCTTGTTAAAAATTTGAGTAAATCTGGGCTAATAGCCAAATTTAATTCTAAAGACCCATTTTGGAGGCTCAGGACTAAAATGGAACCTAGCATAGGTCTGGCTGTTTCTAGGACACCATGTCCCCATTGCGGGGGGAGGGGGGAGAGCGGGGCAAGAGCTCAGTTTGATTCTGTGGGCCACCATGGTTTGAAGAGGTGATACACGCTAAAAACCAACCAGTTTTCATAGAGCTAAGCTATAGCGATTTTTCATTTGAAAGGACACTTTATGATCACACGAGATTTTAAGCACAATCACAGAATTCTTATATTTTCCCAACCACACCTAACTAGACCCCACCTTCCTAGAAATGGAGCCAACCTAGCATTTTTATGGGGTTTTCTTCTTCGAAGAAATGCCCAACCTCATGTCATTCACAGTTGGGGATTAAATCTCTTAGAAATCTCTCGAATACTTCAAGAACAGAGCAGCTGTGGGGCTAGAAAAATCACCACCCAGGTTCAAAAACGCTTTTCTAGGATCACGTGACTCCCCAAACTGATTCCACAGAACAATTTTAAAAAAGCGAACCTCAACAGATCATTCGCTTATCAGTAAGTTCTGTGGTAGTTCTGGAAAAGAGGCTCTTTTGGGTTTTAGAGTCATCCTCAGGAAGATTCTGGAACAATGGTCATAAAAGTAATATCGCTAACGTGAAAATGATCCGACTGCACTTAAATTTGAGGGAATAAATGTACCGAACAGTCTGTATGCGTTCTACAACCCACGTGCAGATTAATTAGGACGTAAAGCTAATTGTTTATCTTTTCATGCTCCATCAGCTCTTAAGAGGTCACAAGAGCCCCGCGTGGGATAGTATCAAAGTGGCAGCTGATGTTTATCGGGCACCTACCATGTCCAACCGCAGTGCCTGGCACATGGCTTATATCTTCTCACTGGGTCTCCACGACAACCCTGGAGAGGTTTTACGGGTGTGGACACCGTGGCGGGGCGAAGCTGGGTAGCTTCCTAGTGAGGGGCACTACTGGGATTTAAATCCAGGTTGGTGTGGCCTGAAAAATGACTCTAAACCATTTAGATTCAAATCCAGGTTTGCCTTTTTTTTTTTTTTTGTAAGTTTATTTATTTTGAAAGATAGACGGGGTGGGGAAAGACGTTCTGGGCAGAGAAAGAGAGGGAGAGAGAATCCCAAGCAGGCTCTGTGCTGTCTCTGCACGGGGCTCAAACCCATGAACGGCGAGATCATGACCTGAGCTGAAATCAAGAGTCGGAAGCTTAATTGACTGGGCCGCCCAGGCGCCCTGGTTTATTTAACTTTAAAATGGACTATTAGGGGCTCCTGGGTGGCTCAGTCCATTAAGGGTCCAACTTTGGCTCGGGTCATGATCTCATGGCTCGTGGGTTTGAGTCCTGCATCCGGCTCTGTGCAGACAGCTTGGAGCCTGCTTCGGATTTGTGTGTGTGTGTGTGTGTGTGTGTGTGTGTGTGTGTGTGTGTGTGTGTGTGTCAAATAAATTAACATTAAAAGATAAAAATAAAATCGACTATTAAACACTGCACATCCTCTTGAAAGTTAGCACGAAAAACTGGCCTCAAAAAATACCTATTAGAGTTCATTTCCAGGGGACCCTCACAAGTCATGATTTTTAGCCTATTCGTTTTTACTTTACGTCCAATTTTAACAGCTTGATTATCTGCTTTATCAACCACTATGAGAGGCAGAACTCTGAAAATGGGGAGAATGCGGCACTGAGTGAACAAATGAGACTGGAGAGAGAAAATGATGAAAACTATGCATAGAAAGCACAGCTATTGGAAGCCGTCAAAGATACTTACAAAAATCGATGAGACTCCACTGATGCTCCCTTAACCAAATGACCAGAGTAAGTACCACCAGCAACGAAACATTCTGACATCACGTGTCCTCCGACTGAATACACCGCGACGTCTTGTGGTATTTTTTTCTCGAAGGGCAGAACCTCAGTCTAATCACGAGAAAACGTCAGACAAACCCAAACTGAGGGGCGTGCTCTCTGACCAGTACACTCCAAAAGAGTACGGGCCAGGAAAGACCAGGAGAAACTGAGGCACTGTCACAAATTAGAGGAGACTAAAGAGAGGTCACCGCTAAATGCCACGTGGGATCCCAAAGTGGATCTGCAACAGAAATAAGGTATCCGAGGAGAAACTGGTAGCTGTAGTTAGCAGTATTGTGCCGATGTAGTTTCCTGGTTTTGATAATCCTTCTCCCGCTATGTACACTGTTCTCGGATGGGGTGGGGGGAGCTTGGTGAATGGAATACGGGAACTTTGTACTCTTTTTACGACGTCTCTCTAAAATGTTCTCAAATTTTCAACGGACCAAATTTGGTTCCCTATACGTATGGAAAACGTATCTTAGAGATCTCTGCTCCTGAAATATTTAAAACTAAAACATCCTGGTTCTTGGGGCGCCTGGGTGGCTCAGTTGGTTGAGTGTCCGACTTCGGCTCAGGTCATGATCTTGCAATTTGTGAGTTCGAGCCCTGCTTCGGGCTCTGTGCAGACAGCTCAGAGCCTGGAGCCTGCTTGGTTGGGATTCTGTGTCTCCCGCTCTTTCTGCCCCTCCCCCGCTCACGCTCAGTCTCTCTCAAAAACAAACATTAAAAAATAAATGAAAAGGACTTCCCATTTACTGAGCAGACAGTTTGCATATGAACGTGTGTTGGAAAATAAACAAATCTCATTCCCATTTAACAAGGCGGTACCACTTGGGCAATACCTTTTTTAGACAAACTTTTTATCTTAAAACGGTTGTAGGTACAGAGAGTTATCCAGGAGATAGTACAGAGAACTCCCCTATACCCCGCACCCAGTTTTCCCTAGCATTAACGTCTTAGATTAGCATGGTGTATTTGTCCCGATGAATAACAAGCCTACCGGGGTTTCTGCGGCAGCTGGCCCCGCTGGCTCTCCGGGCCGACTCATTACATGGATGACCATGAACGTCAACTTGGTGCTAATCGTGTCTTTCTTGAGCACCTGCTATGGGCCAGGCACTGCACTTGCAGTCTACATACATCATTCCAGTTAATTCTCACAATAATGGAACTGGGTAGGGGCCTCTTATTAGTCTTTCTACATGCTGGAGAGACTGAAGCCCAGCAAAGCTAAGGGACTGCTCCGGATCACCCAGGAGGAAACGGTGGAACAGGAGTCAAGCAAGGACTTTTTTTTTTTTTTTTTAACACTTATTTTTAAGGGTGGGGAGGGGCAGAGAGAGGGGGAACAGAGGATCTGAAGTGGGCTCTGTGCTGACAGCAAACAGCCCGATGCGGGACTCGAACTCATGAACCACCCCGAGATCACGACCTGGGCCGAAGTCAGACTCACTCGGACTTAACGGACTGAGCCACCCAGGAGCCCCGGGACTGGCCGGTTTCTAAATACATACTCCTAACGGCTGCGGCTGTCAGCAACCGAAACCTATCCCCGCTGTTTGTCCAGGCTTCCCAAGTCCTATACGCGTTCCCCTCATGTGTAGTAACTAAAACGCTTCAAATTTCTTCCTCTTTGACTTCCCCTTAGGCTCACCCATCCTTCCCGCTCACTTGTCAGTAACACCTGTGGCACCTGTCACCTAACGTTTACCTTCTCCTTCTAGCCTAGTGAACATCCATCCAGGCTGCCGTGGCTCCTTAATCAGCAACGTCTGGGCCACGCTGCAAAAAATGTCCACCGCATCTCACCAGGTAGAGGCTGGCCCAGTGGTTCTCAACCCTGGCTGCACATTAGAATCACCAGTGGAGCTTTAAAAAGTCCCTATATCCGGGGAGCACTCCAGAAAATTACATCAGCATCTCTAGGGTAGGATATAGGCATCAGTGTTTTTACAGTTCCACGATCTAAGAAACATAAATATCACTGAAAGATGCTCCCAGCGTTTCTCAGTACTGACATGAAGCTCATTAATTTAAGAAGAACCAAGTGTACAGCTAAAATATCAGAGAACAAAACTTGAGATGCCTTTCTAAGTCATTTATTTTCCAAAGGGGCTCAATTTATGCAGGACAACATAATCATCAAGAAGCTACAATGTGGTATATTTATATTCATGTAGAGCAACATGTTGCAAGGAGGTTAAAAAACCAAACAACCATAAAACTGAAAACATCATTTATTAAAAAAAAAAATTTTTTTTTTTAAGTTTATTATTCGGGGCAAGGGGGAAGGGAGAGAAAGAGAGAAAAGGGGAGGGGCAGAGAGCAGGGGAGAGAGAGAACCCCAAGCAGGCTCCACATTGTCAGGGCAGAGCCTGACGTGGGACTCGAACTCACGAACCACGAGACCATGACCTGAGCTGAAATCGAGAGTTGGGTGCCTAACCGACTGAGCCACCCAGGTGCCCCCCTTATGATTTTCTTCACCTTTTCTTTCCTCTAGTTTAAGAATAAGTATGTAATACATCTAACATGCAAAATGTGTGCTAATCGACTGTTTGTAAGGCTTCTGAGCTTATTAGTAGTAAGCTATTAGTAGTGGTGTTTGGGGGAGAATCAAAAGTTATATACAGGGGGACCTGGCTGGCTCAGTCAATAGAGCGTGCAAGTCTTGATCTTGGGGTCATGAGTTCGAGCCCTGCTTTGGGCATAGTGTTTACTTAAAAAAAAAAACAGTTATACACAGACTTTTGACTGAGTTGGGGGTCGACACCCCTAGCCCCCACACTGTTCAAGGGTCAACTCTAATAATAATAATAATAATAATAATAATAATAATAATGGCTTAAACACTGAGTGTTTTCTATGGGCCAGGCATTGTTCTCTGCACTTTATATACATACAGCCATTTAGTACTCAATCTCACAAAAACTTTTGTCCCGTGTTTCAGAGTAGAGCATCAACGCTCTTGTAGGTAACTGGTATTTAAATCCAGCAGTCTGACTCCAGAGTTCACTCTCTAACCATAAAACGACATTATGACAGGAGATCCTCACGTTATTAGTTTTATAATATATATGAGCACACAGGAGTGGTTGGGGTATCGACACATCGACGGAGGCCTGGAGTGGTCCAGAGAGAAGATCACAGAACTCTGAAGGGCTCAAATCAGAACGGAGTCCTCTCGGGGCCCCTGGGTGGCCTGGTCAGTTAAGCATCAGACTCTTGATTTCAGCTCAGGTCGTGATCTCGCAGTCGTGGGATTGAGCCCCGTGTCAGGCTCCGTGCTGACAGCAAGGAGCCTGCTTGGGATTCTCTCTTTCTCTCTCTCCCTCCATCTCTCTCTCTCTGCCCCTCCTCCACCCGTGCTCACGTGCTCTCTCAAAATAAATAAACTTAAAAAACCAAAACAAAACAGAATCATCTCTTGACTTCTGTGCCAAGCTTCACCTTGCTATATGCCATAATTAGTTCTTTCTTGGGTGCCTACCTATAGACTAGCGCTGTCCAACAGAATTTTCTGTAACAACGGCAACATTGGAGATCTGCGTCACCCGGTATAAGCAGCCTCCCACCACGTGTGGCTGCTGAGCATTTTAAATGTAGCTAATGTGGCTAAAGAACTGAATTTAATTTAAACTAATTCAAACGGAAATAGCCAGTGACTATCATGTTGGAAACACCGCTAGAGAGGCCACGGAAGGTCTCTGGGTTTCGCCTTTCACAATTACTTTTCAAACCACATTCACTTCCAGGCTCGGCTTCCACGCTCATTTAACAGCTCATCAGCCCGGCTCGAGCTCTATTGAAATAAAAGGCCACCAAGGGGTTTACACAAGCATGAGCTGCCTGAGCGCTCTGGGTTTTTGCCTGGCAAAACCACCACAGCAGGCTTGGCTATAAACTGGACAGCGTGACTCACACGATGGAGTCAAGTCAAGGAAAATATTTCCCGAAGAAAAGCCATTTCCTTGCAAGTTGAGGATGTAGCTGGTTTCCAAGGAGCCGGAAAAGGTGTCAAGGTGAGGTGAGTGGCCTGCCTGAAACACGGCCCCAAATTATGAAATTGAAGACATCATCACCCCCAGCCCCCCCCCCCTCCACCCCCTGGTCGTCACACAGTCACAGTCTTAATCGCTATCAAATCCAAGGATAAAACCCAAAATATTGACTGAAGACTTCTAAAATTGAATTCTCGCCGGCACCGCTCTCCCCGAAAGAAAACAGGACAATTTCTCTGCAGTTTCTCTCTAGTGCAGAGGGCAAGGTAATGCTGAACCAACAAAAGCCTTCACTGTTGCACCAGTCCAAACACTTTTTACACAGAATGCTTTATTAGCCTCTAAACTCCAGTTGCAGAAACCAAGTTGAGCCCCAAATCACCTGACCTCCTCCCTCCATGACTTCCGTTCCTTCCGATTGAGGTTTCGAAGAATATGTGTACACAGGACAATTAAGCAGCAGACGAGAACGAAATGCTTTCAAAGCCATCCTTTTCAGAGACACAACTGGAAGAAGGGGAGTATCCTCGCATATTTGGAAAACAACGTAATTAGAATCATCTAAATGGGGAAGCCAATAATGTGAGGGAAAAAGACAGGACTGAAGACAATCAGAGACAGAATTCTGCTGTCACCAGTGGAAGGAGGAAGCACTTCTAGACACAGTCACTTCCTGTCGTGCGTGCCACCAACATAGCCGTTGCCTTTTTTTCCCCACTTTTTTAACAATGTTTATCCTTTTTTTTTAAATGTTTATTTATTTTTGAGACAGAGACAGAGCATGAACAGGGGAGGGTCAGAGAGAGGGAGACACAGAGTCTGAAGCAGGCTCCAGGCTCTGAGCTGTCAGCACAGAGCCCAACGCGGGGCTCGAACTCACGGACCGTGAGATCATGACCTGAGCTGAAGTCGGACACTTAACCGACCGAGCCACCCAGGCGCCCGATGTGTTTATCCATTTTTGAGAGAAAGAGACGGAGTGTGAATGGGGGAAGGGCAGAGAGAGAGGGAGACACAGAATCCCAAGCAGGCTCCAGGCTCTGAGCCATCAGCACAGAGCCCGATGTGGGGCTCGAACTCGTGAACTACGAGATCATGACCTGAGCCAAAGACAGATGCTCAACCGACTGAGCCACCCAGGCGCCCCTAGCCATTGCTTTTGATGCTCGGTGCTCCTTGGGTTATTTAAAAATGGCTTGCCCATATGCTTACTGTCAGAGGGCGACTGAAACTTCCCACTTTCACCTATTTATTTTCTTTCTACATCATGGCCTGAAGCAAACTCCATATGGGATCGGCAAAATTATTGAATCCGTCTTATTATATTAGTGAGAAAAATATAGTGTATATCTTACTTTTATTTAGATAAAAGGTATTAAATATCTATAATAGAAAGTTGAAGCGCCGAAAGCTATATGCTTAGAATTAACAAGCAGGAAGACGCTTGGGGCGCCTGGCTGGCACAGAGAAGC
Organism: Herpailurus yagouaroundi; assembly: GCF_014898765.1. Taxonomy (NCBI): domain Eukaryota; kingdom Metazoa; phylum Chordata; class Mammalia; order Carnivora; family Felidae; genus Herpailurus; species Herpailurus yagouaroundi. The sequence goes on from NW_024420490.1 coordinate 149,669, forward strand.
ATGAGACTCGATCTCAGAGTTGTGAGTTTGAACCCCACGTTGGGTGTAGACGTTGCTTAAAAATAAAATCTTAAAAAACAAATGCATACGTACATACATATATATACACGTATGTACGTATATATGTATGTATATGTAGAGAGACACTAACTATTACCTTAAATAAAAACTAGAAGACAATCCCAAGACAGACCAATCCTTCTGTTCTCTCTAGACCGTTACACGTGATCTTGAAGTAGGGTTCTGCCTGAGTGCTGCATGTTACTTTAAAATAGCCTAATTTGGGGCGCCTGGGTGGTTCAAAAGCATCTAACTTCGGCTCGGGTCACAACCTCGCGGTTCATCAGTCTGGGCCCCTGCGTTGGACTCTGTTGACAGCTCAGAGACGGGAGCCTGCTTTGGATTCTGTGTCTCCCTCTGTCTCTGCTTAAAAATAAACATTAAAAAAAAATTAAAACAGCCTCATTTTACATTATAAAACGTGTTCTTCTTCGATTTACACTGCCAAAATGTGAACCAAAAGCAGGGGGTGAGCCAACCATCTAACACATTGTTCAAATGTTAATCAACATTTCAGTATCTTCTTGTTCTATCTCGTTTACAGTCTGAATTTTGGAGCATTTCACAAAATAAGAGAATTTCTACTCAAAATGTGGTAACCCTATCAACTACTCGAAAAGCTCTTCCTTTTCTCCACTATGGATATAGCAATCTAGTTATAACATCAGCTACATGGATTTTTTTATGTCACATTTGTAATTTTAATACGAAACCTGGATTACAAGTGTATCATTATTCTGAAAAAAAATTATTCTAACATCTAAGATTTGTAAAAATCTGAAAGTTTACTTGCTTTCGCCAATTTGACTTCTCTTTTAAAAAAATTTTTTTTTTCAACGTTTATTTTTGGGACAGAGAGA
>NW_024420490.1:150688-154616 GCF_014898765.1 Herpailurus yagouaroundi
GAGACAGAGCATGAACGGGCGAGGGGCAGAGAGAGAGGGAGACACAGAATCGGAAACAGGCTCCAGGCTCTGAGCCATCAGCCCAGAGCCTGACGCGGGGCTCGAACTCACGGACCGTGAGATCGTGACCTGGTTGAAGTCGGACGCTTAACCGACTGCGCCACCCAGGCGCCCCCCTACCTCTCTTTTTAATACGTATGGCAGACACTATTTCCTGTTTTCTAATATCTACTGCCCTCCTTTTCGGCAGTTAACTGTATTCTTAGCTAGCTACCCAGCAAGAGAGTAGGTTCCCCACCATCGCTTGCAGTTAGGTGTGGTCATGCGACCAAGTTCTGACCTTTGGGATAGGAGAAGTGACACAAGTAACATCCCCAGAATGGCCTTCAAGAGCCTGCCCACTCTTTTCTTCTTCCCATTAGCAGGAAGGTGAAGGTGATGGCGGGAGCTGCAGCAGCCATCTTGGACCATGAAAAGGAAGCCAAGTCTTAAGTACTGACATAACAATGAGACAGATAGAGCCTAGACCTCTGAATCCTTTTTGGAGGAGGGCCACCATACCAGCTGGCACTTGTACATCAGAGGGATGAAAACTTCTGGACTGTGGAAGTGATTATTAACATTTTGGGGGGGTTCTGTTATAGTAGATAAACCTATATCACGGCTAATTAGTAGGTACCAACGGTGGTACCAAAGTATCTTCATGGGATCCCCAAAATGGCAGTCTTCCAGCTGGTCACTCGCCTTGCTCGTCGGAAATGGCCCAAGGGCTTAGGTTCAAACACGGGCCTTGCCACTTCCCGGCTCTGTGATCTCAGTGGTGATCCGCACACAACGAAGACTCGGTGAAGGTTTTATGTGTGCATGTTGTACGGCAGCAAATTTTCCCAACCCAAGACATGCCTCTTTGACATATTATTGTAGGCTGGTTATTTCCAAGCAACAGCAAACGCAGGAGAAGCTCTGAGGAGCGAGAAGTTAGCCTTTTGTAAGGGACATTTACAGGTAGAAGGGAAATCTCCATCTGTAAGGGCGTCTCCCCTCACCTACTGGGAGGAGGGGGAAGGGCTCTAAATCTCTAGAAACTCTAACCAATGGAGAAGGCCAGGCCGAAATCTGCACAACAACCCTACCCTTGTTTACGGTGCTTGTCCTGGTAACTGGAAACTGGTTCCCCACCCCCAACATCTTGTGTCTTTGGCTGAAGATGGGTTGTAAGGCAGTGGCTTCGGCCATTTCGGGTCTCTCCCTTGTATACAGGAGGTGCACGGGATATTCGACGTCTGTCTCATTTTCTCCTGTTAATCTGTTCCGTGTCAATTTTCTTCTTAGACCAGCCCTAAGTGGCTCAAAGGGTAGGAGAAAACCTCGCCCAAGCTTATTCTCCAGCATTTGTAATTACAACTAATGATTAAGTGCATCCTGCTCCTTCAACTCTGAAAGGCCCAGCAGGATTTTCAGCTGCACTGGCCCAACCCCAAGAGGGGGATGGGACATGTGGGTATGGAGCAGGAAAGGGGCCTAAGGCAGCAGTCTCTGGACCTGCCTCGTGAGCCTCTGAACTCTAATTTTATTTTCTCGCTGACCAAGGGAGCTTATTCCAGCCAGCCAGCCAGCCAAAAAAAAAAAAAAAAAAAAGATGTAACACAGAAACACAAACACACTCTGCTAACGAAAGTCTTCCAGAAAGGCAGAAATGTATGAAAGAGCAGCTCACAGTTGAAGCTCACACTGTCCCCAAGCTTTCGGAATGGATATAAAGGGGAGGGGCAGCACGGTCCTTGCCTATGTCTCCACAACAGGACAGGCACACATCACCAATGTGGATACAGAATGCAATTTATGCACGGATAGATGTACATCACTTGTTATTCCCCACTTCTGCAGAATGTGAAACGTTATGGTAGCCTTAATCATTTGCAAAATAGTCAAGTATAAAAAGACCAAGTGGCCAACAGACGCTGCAAAGCCCACTTCACAAAGGAGGCGACAAAACCCCTGCATGGAAACGTTCAACACTGCTTAAGTTTGTTTACAAAGAACATGGATTGATTGGTTAGTGTGTGTGTGTGTGTGTGTGTGTGTGTGTGTGTGTGTGTGTGTGTTTTAAGGAGGTTCCACCTTGAAAAAAATAGATACATTAGGCAGCAGATTGGTATAATGGGACCTCCGTGACAGCAGAAATGGAAATAGACTGAAATATTCAAGTCCAGTGTCATAGGGGCTCAAGTGAAAGGTGGGCACATCCGCCTGAGTGCCACCTGCAGACAGACACCTCATAAGGAGCTCAAGCACCATTTATCTGTGGGTCCCTCAATTATCTAGAAAATCCGTTAAGGTTGTTTCATTCAGTTAAACATAGCAAGGACGCCAATGAGCTAGGTGTAAATATTCCAATTCTTAAATGACAGACGTTGAAAAGAACTTCAGTGCTTTAGAGTAATAACCTCCGGTATTTCTCAAAACAACTGTATGATCAAGTCAAAGGAGGAGTAACTCGCTGGACCTGAGAAAAGTCTGTGTAGGTGATTTTTATGGCAATAAAATTATACATATTTTAAATCAAGGAAGCAACAGCCTGCCATTTTAAGTACAAGGTTGCCATGGCAACAATAGCATATACCTGATCTCCTGTACCCTAAAGATAAGTATTCATAGCTAATAAAATCATAGAAAATAATTAAAGCTTTCCATTTAAGACTCAACTATGTAACAGACTAGAATTTGTCAGGCATTCAAGCAACATCTTAACGTTCTGGTGCCCACGATGGTGTCACCAGGCTTCTAAAGAAAGAAGCATCATATAACGACGATGTTTCTTTAGGTTAGGACAGTTACTGGCATCGTTTATGGTTTATTCTGTGATGTAACTTGTTTTGATCAGTTTTATTACCCATCGTTTCTACTTTCCTAATTGCATTAAACTACACATGGTAATTTGCTACATTCAGAAAATACCCTGTTGCAAAGGTCTGACTCTCTCCAATCAAAAGCTGTTTCAGCAGGATGGTCACTTGCAAAAGTAACAACATTCAGATGTAACTAAATCTGAAACTTGTTAATACGGTCCTTAAAATACCCAATTGCTCTGTAAAGGAGAGAAATGGCTACTATATGTAATATATGTAGTAGAAATGCAGACTAGGATTGGTACCATTCTATCACTAAAAAAAAAATGCTTTCTCCTGAACACATTTCGGTTGTTTGGCATTTAATCGCTATTACAGGTACATCTGACCCACCAACCCGTGGGCTCTTCCTCAAGGCCAAAGACTCTCCTACCACGGTAATTCTTGTACTTGCAATTGCACGTGGGCAATGGATGTGCAATGACAATTAAGCAGGCTGGTCTCAAATAATGCCTTTGATGGGTCACCTGGGTGGTTCAGCCAGTTGGGCGTCCAACTTCGGCTCAGCTCACGATCTCGAGTTTGTGAGTTCGAGCCCCACATCGGACTCGCAAATGTTGGTGCAGAGCCCGCTTCGGATCCTTTGTCCCTCTCTCGCTGCCCCTGCCTCGCTTGCGCTCTCAAAAATAGATAAAACATTAAATAATAATGCCTTTGAAGATATCAGCAAAGCAGCAACGTCACAGCCAATAACTACCGTCACAGCAAGTAACTACCGTGGACATTCAGAGCTTGGGCTGATGTGCTTTCGAGTGTCGGGGTCTGGAGCCGAAGGCCAAGAAAGAACTCTTGAGACATCTTTGGCGCAAAAAGGTGATTTTATTAAAGCACGGGGACAGGACCCGTGGGCAGAAAGAGCTGCCCTGGGGTTGTGACGGGTGACTGATTATATACCTTCAGGATGGGAAGGGAGTTAGCTATTGTTAGGAAGACATCATTTATTATTGTCTAGTAAAACTTCGGTCATGAGACCCTTCAGAGGTACATAAGTGGGCCATAAGCTTAGAGGATGATTGTCA
>NW_024420490.1:154716-170876 GCF_014898765.1 Herpailurus yagouaroundi
GGGGGGGGTGGGGGTCGGGCTATGACTGCCTTTTGCCCCCAGCAAAGTGTCATCATGGAGGCAGCCGAGCTCCTAGAGGAATGTCATTCAACCTGTCTCAAGGACCCATCAATGGGCTATAGGCCAAAAGAAAATTTAATTTTTCATCTGCCTTTGTTATTCCCACATCAGGCATCGGCCATGGTGGTCTTTTTTCTGCCCGGGCAGCGCTGTAGCCGCCTGTGACAATGACAAAACGTTGGACCTTCTTTGTAGCATTACAGGGACATTTCCTCATGGGAAAGCAAGCAATTTCCTGGGCAGATGATCCACAGTGGGACCGATCTTCCTTTCCTTCCCGATGTCTTCCTTCCTGAACCTCTCCATTCCCCTTACTTGGAGAGGCCATCAAAACTCTCTTCAATTTCGGGAAAGAGTCAAGAGGCCAAACCTTTTATCATAAAGATTTCAAACAGGATACCGGTACGGTGGATACCGCAAACTGGACTGTGGGTGGGGGTGGTGGTAGGAGGGGTGTTTCCCTGACCGGCCAATATCCGGCGCTAGGATTTGTCAGGTAATATTTTTGTGAATAAACACCCGTTTGGGGGGATTGTTTTGTTGTGAGAGAGCGCGCACGCAAGTGAGCAAGGGGCAGAGAGAGACAGAGAGACAGACAGACAGAATCCCAACAGGGGTGGGAGGAGAGGGAGGGGGGCAGGGAGAGAGAGAAACGGGACTCGAAGTCACGAATTGTGAAATCACGACCTGAGCCAACGTCAGATGCTTAACGACTGAGCCACCCAGGTGCCCGCACCTGCTTTCAAATAGAAGGATAAGTACTATAATAAACCGGGTTCTGATTACTTGCTGTGTCCTAAGAGGATGAACTCTTAATTCTAAGAAACCAAGATGGCTTTCTCCATTCTTAATGTCATCCTCAAAGAGCAATCTATTCAAGTAACGTTCATGAATGTTTAGCAGTTTCATAGAACTAACACAAAAGAACAAGACTTTCAAATAAAGCTGTGCAGGGGCCTCGGTGTGTGAAATTATATTGGATTTTTCTCACAAAGACGTCAAAGATGCATCAACTAAACATTCATAAAAAGAGAGCTATCGATATGGTTAGGAATAAGTAAAGGGCACGGACATAAAAACTTGACTCTTATCCAGAAAAGATGTTTTTACCAAGTTCTCCTAAAGATACGGAGGAAAAAATTTCCTGCAAAGATGGACTACAGTTACTTTTATATGCCAATATCAGACCACTGAGAACCATTTATTACATGGGAACAAAATAACACACCGAACATAACCAGACACGGCTTCCTCCAGATCACACTTTGAAAAAAAAAATGTTTTTATTATTTATTTTTGAGAAGGGGGGAGGGGCAAAGAGAGAGGAAGACAGGGGCCGAAGCAGACTCTGCACCGGCATCGCAGAGCCCGATGCGGGGCTCGAACTCACAACGGCGAGATCGTGACCTGAGCCAGAGCTGGACACAGCCGACTGTGCCACCCGGGCGCCCCTCCATGTCATACTTAACCATTACCCACACGGGGGTACCACACACTCAAAGAGAACGAGCAGATAAACTGGGAGCCTGCTTCAGATTCTGTGTCTCCCTCTCTCCCATCCCCCGCTCACGCTGTGTCTCAAAAATAAACGTTTAAAAAAAAAAAAAAAAAGACTATCCAGGAGGAGGCTATAACCACCATGTGCAAAGTTTGGGCAGGGGGGAGAAGAAGGAAAGAAATGGGGATTTCTTTTGTCTCCCCCCAGGACCAGGCAGGAAATGGCCCTTGGGAGGGAATATTCCGGCCACCACCTTGCTTCCGGCTTGTTGGACAGCTGGGCTGTATCAGACTGGACCATACCCACAGGCCATACCGGATGCCCCAACGGCCAAATATGGTCTACCTCATGTGTCTCAACCCAAGACCTTCACCACGGACTGGGGAGGTCAGGGAAAATAGGATGCTTCCGTCAGCCATCGTGCTATTCATTAGCAGCTCTTAGAAGAAAATTAAAAGGTTAATCAAGTTGTTGCTTCAAATTAAACGGTGAGTGAAAAAGTAACGGTCACTTCAATGTTCTATGCCTTTTTTTTTTTTTTTTTTTTTTTTGGTTACATGAGTATTTGAGAGTTTGCTGGAAAGAGGTTGGTATAATAAAACCTCTCAGGTAAAAAGAATTTTCTTAATACAATTATGACCCATTTCGTATCATACGTGTGATCATTTGTCTCATTATTATCATAAAGAAAGCCTCGTTTGCGGTCAGAATTCATCGGACATCAACGGAGTTCAACAACTGGGTCCATAAGAGCGCCAGTAATTAGTCACGTCCAGGCCTGCATTTGTTCGTGTCACAGAGGCTTGTCCCCGAAGGCTCCCTGTCAGAAAGGCACCGTTGGGTTGGAACCGGGCAACTCCTTCCCCACCTGGGTCCCTTTATTTGGTGGCTACAGTCCCTTGTTCTATTTCAGCCCAAACCCAACCCTTCCCGTAGGCTATTATGTTTTAAAGGTTTGCAAAGATGGTCTTTCGTGACTTCAAAAGTTCCATCTGTGTCCCCACCTAGGCGCACTGGACGCTGGGGTCCAGATGATGCTGTCTCGCATTTCGTGGCTTCAGGGCTCGCGGTCAGCTCAGAGCCTGCGTTAGATCCTCTGCTCTCCTTTACCTCTGCCCCTCCCCTGCGTGTTCTGTCTCCCTGCCCCCTCCCAACTAAATAAACTTCAAAAAATTTTTTGTTGTTTAAATGCTAGAGTTTGTACATTGAGACCCCTCTCCAAGACAAAAACTTATGACAAAAACAGGTGAATTTCAAGAATGGATTCTAGGACTGGGGGTGTTCAAGACTACCTAAGTCTAAACGTAAGGAGGTGGTTTTTTGTTTGTTTTTTCTAAGTAGCGCCACACCCCACCGTGGTGCCTGGCTGGCTCAGTCGGTACAGCATGCAACTCTTGATCTCAGGGTCCCAAGTTCGAACCCCACGTCGGAGGTAGAGATTACTCAAAACTACATACGTACGTACAAACTTTAAGCAATAAAAATAAATGCGTGGAGGTGTGTGGGCGCTGGTCGGTGGGGGGTGGCGCCCAGGGGCAGCAGGCAGTATACAGAAAATGTCCAACAGTCTGGTTTTGCTCTGGCCATCGTCTACAGTGAGGGAGTGACAACACTCTATTATTAAAAATTACATCTCCCAAGATAGGTCCTAGGAGAATATGTCCTAGTTCGTGATTTCTGTTGCCTCCAAATAAACAAAAGTCTGAGGACCCGGGCAGCAATGTTTCTGCGAAGCGATGGGTAGCAGCACACATAATCTCACTTGTCGGCTGAATACACCACTTTCTGGAATAAATCAGGCTCGTGCTCCAGCCCGATCCCGGCCTCCTCTTCAAGGGTGAACAGCTATGTGAAAATATTCCAGGACAAGTTTCCCATTAAAGCACTTCGGGAAACTGGGGAATCTCGAGTCGACCATGGAAGGTTCAATTTCTCAGATAAACATCACCGAATGTGGAAGTAACCGTCTGTTTAAATCACTCTAGGGTTACCTTAGCTGCATATCGCTCTAACAGATGAGTGGCAATTTCACTTTTCTTCTCTCCTTTGACATACTACAAAAAGATTAGCTAAGAAAACCGTCACCAGTCGGTTGAGGCAATAATACCTCCCTTCAGTTCGGTTCTTATGACCAGGTCGGTAGGGGATAATCGAGAACCAGCTTCCCCCTACAGCTGCTATGTTAATCTCAAGAAGTGTATCCGATCTGTTGGAGTCTGAGAAGCCAGAGATCTGTGGAGGGAAATGATGACATCCCCATGAAAGGAGAATGGACACCAACTGATTGACTTTTTCTCTTAAAAAAAAAAAAAAGCCACAGAAACTAGGAGGGCCCTTTAGTGTGTGTGTGTGTGTGTGTGTGTGTGTGTGTGTATATATATATATATATATTTTTTTTTTAAGGTGTGCAGAAACACTACTGGGGAAGATCAAAGAAGATGTGGATATGGCAGCTTCGATACGGAAGCTTCCACATGGTAAATACATGCACTGTCATGGAAATTATGCCGGCGATTCACTGTAATCCCACTCAAAATCCTAACAGGGATGTTTGTGGAACATGAAAAGCCAATTCCAAAAGCAAGAAAAAATTAAGACGATCTCAGGCACTTTTAAAGAAGAACGAGAGAAGCAAAATTCTCCTAGGAGACACCCAGGCTTACTACACATCTACAGTCATCAGGACCGTGTCCTCTTAGCACACAGATGGCAAAACACAGCCAAGAAACGGAACAGAGTCCAGAGATGTACGCGCACGTACAGGAGGGAAATTTAAAACGTGAGAGACGGTGTTCTATGAAAATCAGTGGGGAAGCGATGAACCATTAAGTACACGGGCGTTTCTGCAGAGGAAGTATAAAATAAAAATAGATTTCTCTTACTCTACCAAAAAGCTAAAATCCCAAAGGAACAAAGACTGAAAAATGAAAAGCATTACTTTAAATTTTTTTTTTTTTCAACGTTTATTTATTTTTGGGACAGAGAGAGACAGAGCATGAACGGGGGAGGGGCAGAGAGAGAGGGAGACACAGAATCGGAAACAGGCTCCAGGCTCTGAGCCATCAGCCCAGAGCCCGACGCGGGGCTCGAACTCGCGGACCGTGAGATCGTGACCTGGCTGAAGTCGGAAGCTCAACCGACTGCGCCACCCAGGCGCCCCGAAAAGCATTACTTTAAAAACACCTTAGAAGAAAATATGGAAGAACAGAACACCTGCATGACCTTGGATATAAGAACAATTCTAAAACAAGGCAAAAACAAAAGGCACAAATCATAATAAAGGAAAAGATTAATTAGGACTTGTTACAATAAAAAACAACTCAGTACAACAGAAGATACGTTCCACAAAATCACAGAGAGGAAGAGGACATCGAGGTCCCGTTTAACGGAGGATTAGTATCCAGAATGTATAAAGAATCACAACAAGCCAGCAAGAAAAAACAAGGATATAAACGAAAGACAAAACTTCAAAGGGCCATGAACCTACCAAAAAGCTCCAAACTGTCTAGGCACATCCAACATAAAAAAAACAATGAAATACCGCTTCATACCTATCAGGGTTGTGAAAAAATTAAACCGTCGACAGCACCAAACGCGGGTGAAGACACGGAGAGACGAATGTTCGCGCGCTGTTGGCGGGACCGTCAACGGACACCCCTCCGGGGGAAGCGGCGACGCTCCGAGGTCTAGCCGGCTCCGAGACACGACGGAGCGCGCTCGGCTGCCGACATCGTTCATTCGGTGAGCAACTCGTCCTCACCGGAGGAACGAAAGCAGGTTATCTGTCTCCCTCCAAACCACGCAACAAGTTCATTTAGCAGAAACAGTTTTGTATCGATTTCCGAAACTTCTCAGGAGGAGGATCAGAACCCATCCCAGGCCTCCGGGCCTCGGCCAACCTTGCGGCGTAGTAGAGACAGCCACCTGCCAAGACTCCCCCGACTACCGTTAATTCGGACAATTCTTAAAACTCCCGTCTTCTTCGGGAACCTACTTGGGAGGAGGTCTCAACATCTGGCAGATCCTTAGAGCTTGAAGCCATAAAATATTTACATTGAGCAGCTCCTGAATAAATACACAACACCCACAACCGTCTCTTTATTTACAACCCTGCCATCATGAACTTTCCATTTCCCAGGGGGATGACGGGGCTACCTTATCTCGGTCATCTCTTCAGCCGTATGCTTGTTTTTCATGTGCCTGTCTCATGGCTCGTCAATTGTTTTCAAAGCACTTCTCACACCTGCCGTGTCAAAGTTTTCCACTCAAAATAGAGGGTAGGAAGCAGTGGTTTATGGACTCCCTGGCACACCTCTATACCCGAAAGCATTTAATAAGTGATTTTAACCATAGTAATTTTTTTCTTTAATGTTTGTTTATTCTTGAGGGAGACAGAGTGTGAGAGGGGGGAGGGGAAGAAAGAGGGAGTCACAGATTCCGAAGCAGGCTCCAGGCTCCGAGCTGTCAGCACAGAGCCTGACGCGGGGCTTGAACCTATGAACCCCGAGATCATGACCTGCCCGGAAGCCGGACGCTTAACCGACTGAGCCACCCAGGCTCCCCTTAACCATTAGTGATTTAGAAGCAGGTCTATTTTTCAGACAGAAAACATCACCGACTTTCAAAATGATACTATTAATGTTGATCAAAAGCTGCCAGACCTAAGCGTTTATCCTAAGTGATTCCATTTATTTAAGTGGAAAAAGAGTCAAAACTATGCTGGTAGAAAGGAGGAGTGATTACCCTTCACCTGGGTGCCTCAAAAGGGGCAGGGCTGGTAATGTTTCGCTTCTTCATCTCTGCACTGGTTAAGTTTGAAAAAACTCACTAAGCTGTATGCTTACGGTTTGCCCACTTTTTGTGTTTATATACTTCAATAGCAAATTTCTGTTAAGTTTATTTACGTATGGGGGGGAGGGGAGAGAATCCCAAGCAGGCTCCGTGCCGTCCGTGTGCAGCACCCGAACTCACGAACCACGAGAACATGACCTGAGCTGAAATCAAGACACTTAACCGACTGAGCCACCCAGGTGCCCCTCAGTAGAACATTTTCAAATGATTTTTATAATACCCGTGCCTCTTACAAAACATCTAGAAGTATTCGCGACGATGCCATTATATAATAGAGCTCAGACCAGTTTTTGATAATCCAGGACATTGGCTTTGCAAAACGGTAATAATTCATGAAATGGAAATTCATCTCTTTAATGTTCTGAATTCTACTTTACTTACCATGGCAACTGTCAAATGCCACAAGAGAAAACTAAAAGGAAAATATAAAATAAAGTGCTGCATCCAATCAAGTTAGCTTAAGGGTCCTTTGCTAATTACGTCTCCAGCCTCTGCTCCTTTAAACATTCTTTTCGGGGAGTTGTGAAACATCACATTCCTAAACCTAACAGAGGGACCCCGATGCACAGATGGCACAGTGGATTTCCTAGGCTCCTCCGAACCGTTGCTTCCAACGTTCTTGCACCATTTAAGACGAGAACTAGTTTTCAAGCGTGCTCAGACCTCTCTGAACAGACCGCATTAAGGTCTCCCCGGCAGTGGGGGGGGGGGGGGGGCGGCAGGGAGATCCATGGCTGGGGGAACTGCTCTCTGTGAGCAACAAGGGGGAAAAGGAGTCCTTCCTCTCACAACTCCCACGTCTCCCAAACACAGAAAAATGCAACGAAGCCGTGACTACAGACCCTAAGGACAGGACAGAACGTGCAGGAAGGTTGCCTCAAAGGCTTAATCTGGGTAGATTTGATTATGGCGAAGGAGATGAATTCTAATTATGGAAAGGCCATCAAGGTAATTAAGGATATTAAAAAAAAAATGGGACGAGATCCTTGATGTCTTTCTACTTGATGAAGAGCACAAAAGATGATGAAAGCGATTTCAGTGAGCGGGATCAATTTCCCATCGATTCAGCCCTTTCAGGGCTCCAGGGCGCCGAACATCAGAACAAGCCAAGCCGTGCACTCCCGATCCCCAGGGGTGTTTGGTCTCATTGAGGAGATGGTTTAGCCACCGTTTTACTCCAAAGAGAGAGCGAATTAGGTGGTCTGCAAGGGTCCCCATTCCATCTCCAGATTCTCTGATGGATGTTGAAAATGGTTACAAATTTTTTAAAAGGTTAGGCGAACGTGATAACCACTACACTACGGAAACACACCAAATTTTTTAAAAGGTTAAGAATTTTTTAAAAATTCTAGCTGACCTTCGGCTAGAATCAAGCATCCTTTTCGGAAAGCGAACACCCTGGGCACCAGAGACCCACCTGTTCAGTACATGTGCTCAACTAAGTCCTCAACGACGCCACTACTGAGACCTCAGGATAGCATGAAGCACAAAAACGTTTTCAATCGCTCTCATCCCAAAGCAGGGGTTGTCAACACGGGGCGATTTTGTCCCTCAACGATGGTTATTTGGCCATGTCTGGACACGTTTCTGGTCGTCACATTGTGGACACTGTCACGAGCACATAGTGGGTACACACCAAGGGTGCTACTCAATATCCTCCAGTGCACAGAAAGCAGAATTTAACCGTCTTACAGAAAACAAACCAATAGATAAACAATCCAATACTAAGCAGTAACTCCAACTTCACGTGTTTTACAACATATGTGGCCACACCAAGTTCAAATATACTGAGTTATACGTATACACAGCCACGAAGAATCAAATTCAAGGGGCATCTGGGTGCCTCGGTCGGTTGAGTGTCCGACTCCTGATTTCGGCTCAGGTCACGATCCCAGGGTCGTGGGATCGAGCCCCACGTTGAGTTCACACTGACAGTGTGCAGCCTGCTTGGGATTCTCTCTCTCTCTGTCCCTCTCTCCCACTTGCACTCTCGTGCTCTAAAATTTTTTTTCATTTTTTTAAATAACAAAAAATTCAAAAGATCAGGTTGAAGCACTTTTTCCTTTGGAAGATTTTTGTTTTCTGAGGAAGGAAGCAGTATTACTTGTAGACATTAAAATCCTACCTTCTGATCACTAGAAAATGTACTCTTTTTTTATTAAGCGGTCAGTTCATCCGTCTGATGTAATTATCACGTATAAGTATCAATCTACCAAGATAAATTTTAAAATAATTGGCCAAGATCGATCAAGAAAGATAAAGAGAATACAAATTACCTACATCACTAGAAATGAACGGAGGAGGACCACTACAGGTCCCACAAGAAGATAGAATTAAACGGTTAATACAAGAGTATGATGAACAACTGTACCTCCGGAAAGTTGGTAACATACATAGATAAAACGGAAAAAAGTCCTTAAACACAACTTGGCAAAAATCAAAGAGAAAGAGGAAATCTGAACACTACAATCTCTGTGAAAAAATATGACACAGGGGCGCCTGGGTGGCTCAGTGGGTTAAGCGGCTGACTTCAGTTCTGGTCTTCATCTTGCAGTCTGTGAGTTCAAGCCCCACGACGGGCTCTGTGCTGACAGCTCAGAGCTTGGAGCCCGATTAGGATCCTGTGTCTCCCTCTCTCTCTGCCCCTCTCCCATTCACACGCTCTCAAAAATGAATAAATGTTAAAAAAAATAATAAATTATCTAGTTCGCGGCACCTGGGTGACTCAGTCGGTTGAGCCCGGCTTCGGCTCAGGTCATGATCTCACAATTTGTGAGTTCGAGCCCCACATCAGGCTCTGTGCTGACAGCTCAGAGCCTGGAGCCTGCTTCAGATTCTGTGTCTCCCTCTCTCTGCCCCTTCCCCGCTCATGCCTCTGTGTACGTATGTGTGTGTCTCTCTCAAAAGTAAATATTTAACAAAAATTTTTTAAATATAGAAAACACAACTTTAAACACTTCCACAAGGAAAACTCCAGACCCAGATCTTGGCACTGCTGAATTGTTTCAAACGTTTAAGGAAGAAAAATGCCACTTTTAATATTACTAATCAAATAAATAGAGACACAAGACCGGGTTCCATTTCAAGAGCCACCCTCTCTGGAGTCACAGCAAAGATGACCCTCTGAGCCCAGAAGTGCTCACGGTTCTTCCTTCTCCGTCCTTTGAAAGGGAAGAGGCCAGAGACAATATTAACGACGGTTTTGCAAGATTCACATCTAGGTGTCCACTTGTAACTAAAATGTGTCCCTCCCCGGTCTTCCTTCCTACTTTTCCCCACCCCATTCTCTGCTCAGGCCAAGCCAGTTTCTTCAGGATTCTACCAGTAACCAAGCCCGCTCACTCCTACCTCCCTTCTACCAAACCCTAAAGCCCTTCCACTCTTCTCAAAACACCTCAAGCCCAAGTGTCCACCAGAAGCTTCAGATAAGCTACGAGGGGGGAGAAGAAGGAAAAAAGAAAAGAAGAAAAGAAAGAAAGAAAAGAAGAAAGAAAAAAAGATAAGCTACAAGATCTCGCCCTTCTCAGGACTCCTCCCAGACTCCCATCTGGAATTTTACAACTAGGCACTAAGGATTCTCTATCCCACTGGTTTCTTTTACCTCCTCGGAGAGATGATCGGTTCCATCCATCTGTCACTTCCCTGCTTAAAATCCCTTGGCGATTCCCCCCAACCAAGAGGATAACCTCAAGTTATTTCCTGCTCTTACCTGTGGCCTGGCCTCCCCTGCCAGCCCCAGCACGTCTGTACCCAGAGCCTGGGATGGCTTCTCCCGGCCACTGAGACCCCTGTCGTTCTGCTAACCCTTCAAGACTTCGATCAAGGGGAACAGTCTCTCCAGGGAACCCCACTCTGAAATACCAACACTGGCCACTCCCACTCCTCTGCTCCGTTTCCCCTGGACAGAGGAAATTATTCTATATGAGCTGTACTTCTGTTGTCATTGTAAATCTCTCTGAAATGACTGTGCTGAGGAGGACAGAACCCAGTTTGGGGGTTGGGGTGTTTTTCGCTTAGGATTTTATTTTTTATGTCATCTCTACACCCAACATGGCTGGGGGGGGGGGGGTTGGTGCTCACAAGTCAGAGATCAAGAGACTCAGCAAAGTACCTGGCTCATCCATCGGAGCAGGACTCCTATCGCTTGTTGAGGGAGCAGCTTTCATTCCCCGGAGGGCCCCCAGGGTAGAGGCATGGAATGGGAACTCAGACGCTCTTAGGGAACGCCGAGCCAGTGGTCTTGAAGTAGGCCTGTTTAATTTTTTTTTTTCTTCAACGTTTATTTATCTTGGGTACAGAGAGAGACAGAGCATGAACGGGGGAGGGGCAGAGAGAGAGGGAGACACAGAATCGGAAACAGGCTCCAGGCTCCGAGCCATCGGCCCAGAGCTCGACGCGGGGCTCGAACTCCCAGACCGCGAGATCGTGACCTGGCTGAAGTCGGACGCTCAACCGACTGCGCCACCCAGGCGCCCCGAAGTAGGCCTGTTTAACCCAACTGCAGAAGCCAGCGGAAACAGTGCAAGTCCCCTTCTAATCCTCAGGGCCATGATGAATTTCCCGGAAACTGTTTCACCCCAAGCTTTCCTGGACTTCAAAAATCTGACAAGAGGGAAGTACTTTTCACCAAGGACAGGAAAATATTAAGACATCAAAAGAAAATACAAGCTGAAGGCGGGGAAAAAAAAGTAATGACGTAACAAACTGCTCTTTAAATTATTTTTGGGTCTGTCTGCCTGCGGCAAATTACTTCTAAAGCCTCTCCAAGCTCTGAATTCTGTTATTCTGTGAAAACCTGAGCTGAAAGTATTCATGTTATTAAAGAATAATAATTAATCCCATTTGCCCTATTTAGTATGGTTTAGCACAGTTCTCTAATACCAAATATAATTTTACATACCTTGTCATCCGTCCATTTATAACGTAGACGGGCCTTAATAAAGTACATTTTACACAACAAAGAAACCCTCATCCTTTCCACAAATATTTCTGGAGCACCTACGATATGCCAATCATTGGAACGAGCGCTGGGACAGAAGAATGAATAAAACAATCTCGCGTCTTGATGAATTTGAACAGAAAAAAAAGCATATTAAAAACACTAACAGTAGGGGCACCTGAGGTTAAGCCTCCGACTTTGGCTCAGGTCACAATCTCGCGGCTCCCGAGTTCGAGCCCCTCATCGGGCTCTGTGCCGACTGCTCAGAGTCCGGCGCCTGCGTCGGATTCTGTGTCTGCCCCTCTCTCTCTCTCTCTCTCTCTCTGCCCCTCCCCTGCTCGCGCCCGCTCTCTAAACATTAAAAAATTTTTAACAATAAATAAATAAACACGAAGAAGCCAGCTGATAGTAACCAGAAAAATGTTAAAATTATGACATGGGTGACACTGGCTTAAAAATACAGTAGCAGCTCTGTTAGCGTGTACCCCCGGGGCCGCACCCAATCACCCCAGATTTCCTACTCCTTTTGTAAACCACACTGACCACTGTCCACAGGACATCCACGTACCCCTCTGCCACCAGCTGACTTGTGTACCTAAGGGTCAGTTGGGTTTGCTCCCACACCTATTTATGCCAGTTGTATTTGTTACTATAATTATGAAATGGAATTCAACGTTACCTAGACGGATAAAACGTGTGCACAAGAAGAGTTCTTATTTCTTTGAAACCCAAGCTGATCGCTTGGCAAAGTCTTAGTGGTGGGTCAGTTGGAAACGCGACGTACGAGCATTCTGCACACAGATTGGGTCCCCATGCCTTGAAGTGCTCACTCGGCTCGAGAAGAATCTGAAGCTAGAAATCAAAAGCCGACGCATCTGTGCCGTGACGGACACGCCGAGCAAGACTTCAGGGGCCTCCCCACCAGGGCTCCCATTGGAAGCGGGGGTCTTGAGTCTCACGACAAAATATTGGAGAACTCGTGTTTAAGGCGAAACGGAACGCTCAAGCCACGTATGTGGCACTTTTGAGGATTCCCCACTTCGGCAATTTCAATAAACCATCTGACTGCTTGACCCTGGAGGCAGCGGCGAAGGATCATCTCCCGGAAACCCCGGCAGGGGTCAAGTGATTTGGGCAAGAGCTTCCGCCAGAGCCAAAATATCCTAATTATTTCCTGTTTGTCATGAACACTATTCTGTGCTACCGGCCTAGGAGGTCGATTTCCAATCTCAGTGTGCATCCAGACACTTAAAGGGAGCGCTCTCCAAGGCATGAGGGCCCGCTCACGGGAAGATGTTTACCCTCACGGGGCAGGAGGCTAGCACATTCTGGAAAGACTTCCTGCCCGGCTATTCATCGGGATGCCATTCCTTTGTGTCCAACTGCATCTGAATTTCCGAGCAACCTTTCAGAACCCAACATGTATGTATGCACGTATGGCTTCTCGTGGGGAGGGGGGGTGAGGGGGGGGGAAGGGGGGCCTCTGAAGGTGGTCTGGGCCCCGGGGGGGGGTGACGAGAGGATCTCTGGAGCGGCCAACGCGAAGGAGAAGAGGGCAGGAGAAGCCAAAGCTGGAAACGGTACAGCTTCCTCCACAGGCTCCCTGGAGAAGGGCCAACCGTCCTGTGATGCTGGCTTCGTGGAAACAAATAGTGTTGAAACAATTAGAGAGCTGTTTTCGCATGTTTTTCAAGCATAACATTACCCTTTTTTTTTTCCCCTCCTCTAAATTACATCCATTTAGATCTGTAAGAGCCCAAAGAAATAATTTCATCAGATCCTTTGATTCCACGGAGTCAACGGAGCTCAAGAAGAGAAAATGATTTACCCAAGATCACAGAGCAACTTCGCAGCAGTGCAGGGGCAGGTGCATGGCCCCTGGTCTGCCCTGCTTTTTCCTCAATTTCCTCACCCTGGGGACCTGCGGCATCACCGCCAGGGAGCTTGCTAGAAATACAGAAACTCGGGTCCCATCCAGGCCGACAGAATCAAAAACCGTTTGTCTTTTTTTTTTGACAAGATCAAAGATGATTTGTAGGCAGATGACAGTGAAAGGAAAACTGCTCTGAACCAGTTTTGGGTAAAGCTATTTTGTGAGATGACTGTTTAAATTCATAATCCTTGGAAACCCATCCTCACCACAAAATGGATGAATGCAATTTCCGGATGTATCTGACCATTTCACATAAATATTAAAAAACATGTTTTTTAATTGTATTTTTGAGAGAGACAGAACGCGAGCGGGTTGGGGCAGACAGAGAGAGAGGGAGACACAGAATATGAAGCAGGCTCCAGGCTCCGAGCTGTCAGCACAGAGCCCAACGCGGGGCTCGAACTCACAAGCCCTGAGATCATGACCTGGCTGGCTCAGAGCACCCAACTCTCGATCTCGGGAACGCGGAGTCTGAGCCCCACGTGGCGCACAGGGGTTACTTAAAAAAGGAAAAAATTCTGTTAGGCAACAGGAGTTCCCAACAGATGAAACCGGCGTAAAACCGGGAACGGATGTGTGCCCAGCACACACGCGCTTAGAGGCACAGCGGCCAGACGTGGAACTCTTCGGCCAGTGAAAAAATTAGTTTCAACACGCTTAGGTGCTGTGCACCGTGTATGCCCAACCTCCCACTGTGAACAACCACCAAAGTTACCGAATAGTCAAACACACTTCAAACATCAATGGGCTCATTGCATTTACGTGAAATGTCCCCAGTAGGCACATCCACCCGCACAGAAAGTAGACGAGCGAGCGGCCGCCAGGGGCAAGGGGTGTGGGGTGGAGAGTACTTCCAATGGGCACGGGGCTTCTTTTTAAGGTGACGACGACACGGTCAGCGGTGGGGGGGGGGGGACATGACTCTGAATACACTACAAATCACGGACTTTGTACACTCACAACGTGCAAACTGTATGGCATGTGAATTACATTTCGACGAAACCAAAATAAATAAATAAACCCGCTCAACAATGCAAACATATTTTAAGATACATTGAAAGATAGACCCCTACGGACCACTACGGCTCAGTATTTTATTTTTCAATTTAAAGACGTTGAATACTTTAAAATTTGAGTCCAAAGGGGCTTTTATTTCCATAAACCGCACTCATTTTACTAGTAAATTAACTGATACCAGGTTAAGGAAGTGACTGGTGCAAGAACCCAAGTCCCAACTCAATGGGCCAATGGCGAGAATTTTCCCGACCTGAAATCATTTCAGTTAAAACATTCATAAGGGTATGTTGGATAATTAAATACATCTGGAAAAACACAACCAGTTGACTAAGAATCTACCAGAGGAAATCAGTAGGTTTCCTTCTGGCATGGAAGAGAACTTTTTTTTTTTAATCGTAAAAACTCAAACCAAGGATACAGCCAGGACCAGTGAGGTATGCGCAAATTAACAAATTGGCAACTGAAATATACAACCAACAACTGTCCGAGACACAAAGCATTGCCTGGAGAACAGGCCCCTGGTCTGGGCATTTGCTGCATGAGAATGGACGTCCACACCAATTTCCAAACTACAGCCTACCCCAGGTACTGTGAAAGCCATCGTCAAGAAGGTGCCCAGGTGGTAACCGGACGCTCGATGTCTAAAAGGTACGAGTCCGAACGCCTCGTGTCAAAAGACCAGAAATTAATTGATTTCAGGAAAATGAGCGGAGGCTTTCCTCAGTACTGAGCTGCTCCATAAACTTCCACACCTCTGTGCCAAGCACTGCCAAAACAGTTCCAGGCTCAGCGGCGGCCAGCTGATTTTTGTGTATGAGCCTCATTTAAAAGGGAGCATTGAGGGGCGCTCGGCTGGCTCGGCTCGGTCCATAGAGCACGTGACTCGATCTGGAAGTTGTGCGTTCGAGCCCCACCTTGGGTGTAGAGCTCACCTGAAAATAAAATCTTTTAAAAAAATAATAAAACAAAATAAAATAAAAGGGAGCATGGAGTGATGGGACTACTCAGGTCGAGGTGTTTAAACCGGTAGGAACCAGAGTTACAGGTCACGCGATCCTGTCCTTTCTAGAAGGATTTAATCCTAGCCCTCCCCTAACTTCTGGGTAAGAAATTTTCTTGGATTCAGGGGCCTTGTTTCCTCTCATATTTTGATCACCTAGTAAATTCAAGAAGATTCAGCTGTAAAATTCTTTGCTCCTCCCTTTAAATTCAAAATAATGTCCTTCTTGCTGTCCCTCACCAAAATTATAATCAGTACAAAATTACACTCCCTCCCTTACATATACATTCATTCTCTCTCTCTCTCTCTCTCTCTCTCTCTCTCAGCAGCGAGCGGAGGGCTGCAGACTGGGTAAGGGGCCACGGATGGGGGTGGCGGCCGGCCAGAAATTCCCAAGCCCTGACCACTAACCCGCAGTGGTTAAACCCACGGCGTTCCTCATTAGGAATGCTTCAGCGGGGCTCTCCAGCCTGTGGCTTTTGTGGCGCGTGTGGCTGCAGTCTGGCTGCCACTAGAGAGGGATAACAGAGCGGGGAGAGAAGCCCTTCCCCAAACACGGCTCGCAGACGCTGCCAGCGGTGCAGCGGAATCAGGGGGATTGCCACAGCAACCTTCCGACAGAGTCCCCGTTTAACGACACGCCGCTGACGGCAGCAGTTCGGGGTGTTGGGAGGGGACAGAAAGAATCCTACGGCCGCCCCACAGCCGCCCCGGGCCAGGTTGGAGATTTTCAACCCCCCAGAACCCGGCATTCAGCGTTACGAGTCGATCCCCCAGCTGCACTCGAACCCCCTTGGCAAGCCGCCTCCACCTGCGCCCAGCTCCGCATTTTGAATAGTTGCAACAGGGGACAAAGAGACTC
>NW_024420490.1:171276-185385 GCF_014898765.1 Herpailurus yagouaroundi
GGCGGCTCGCTGCTGGCTCCGGGGCCGGGGTGGGAGCGCGGCGCGGCTCCGCCTGCACTGGGGGCCGGCCGTGCCGAGAGGGGCCCTGACGTCAGCGCCGGGGGCTTTGTGCGCCCGCAGCGAGGGCCCCAACCCGGCAGCGGGCGCGCCGGGGCGGCCGGCCCTGCTCGGGGCTTCCTCTGGGACCCCCGAGCGGGCGCGGAGGTGGCGCGGAGACCCGAGAAGCCAAGGGGGTGGGGAGAGAGGGGCTCGGGGGGGGGGGGGGGGAAGGGCGCGGATCCGCTTCCCAGGACCGAACTGTTAACAGCTGGAGGGGGGCTTTGCGGTCCTAGCCTTAACCCATTGTGCAGATGAAGAGACTGAGGCCGGGGACACCGAACCAAGGACGGCCAGCGTTTCGTAGCGTACCGCCCCCCTCCGTAGTCCTGGCTCCTTTTGTTCATATATGAGCTGCGGGTGATTACTTAATTCAGTGGGGCTCAACCCTGGTTGCACATGAGAACCAGCTGGGGCGATTTAAACACCCGGTTGCGTCAGGGTCTCTGCCGGCGAGACCGAGGCATCCAAGCTGCAAAAGCCACCAGGTGATTCCAATGTGCATCCAAGGTAGCCAACACTGACTTGAGTTACTTGTGGGTAACGATGATCTAGAAGGGCACGGGCGGCACTCTCCAGGCTGGGGTGGTGAGAGAGAGATCTGGTGGTGTCCTTCATCGGCCGTCTTGATCCCCGGAAGCCCACCCCTGTCGGGCTCTGGGAGACTTAGCGGACTCACCCCAGTCGCCGCGTCCCCACTGCTCAGGCCTTGCACGTGAGCCTGTAAGTGAATTAATGGTTTAACAGTGTCCAGAGCTTAAATTCCTACTGTCTCTTTAGAGAATAATGTTCCTGTCTCCAAAGGTATTAGAAAAGCTCTGAGACCCTTGTCATTTTTCTACGGTGGATACTTGCTGAGACATCTCTGAGCGCGATATTGCGGCGGAGAGTTTATGCTGTGTTTCGTTGTTTTGAAAACACTTCCATTACTGGAACAGAGGGTTGCATAAACTGGAACCGTAGCTAGTACCCTTAAGGGACATTTAACCCCAAAGAGAGAGCCTTTAGGATTGAGAAAGAGTGGAGGTAGCAAACATTTCGTCTATTGAAATTTATTGGATTAGGAAAGATTTTATCAAGGCAGAGCTCTAGAAAACCTAATAATATTTTTGCATTAAAGGACAGAATTTTGCTGAGCAGATCACTGGCTCATTTTCACAGTCCCACGGGAATAGTTAGTCCTAACCAATCTTTATGCACTAATAAAACAGCAGGGAGCTCACAGGTTTAACTTCTTGTCCCCATTACAGGAAAGTAATCAATTTGAATGAGGCCTGAATGTGCGCACATGCAGGAATGCAACCGCGAGGCTATAACTGAGATCGCCTGCAAAGGGCAGAGACAGAGGTGCAAGTGGTTGGGGGCACAGGGGAATGCACTTGGTTTCGTTGGTTCCTGCATCACGGGAGACTCATGGGAGACTCCTAGGAGACCGTGTAAACGACAGAATGAGACTCGGGCATGACATTCTGAAATCGTGTTTTGGCAAGCCATCACCTCACTCCACCACTCTGGGACCAAAAATTGTAAGGTTGTGTGCCCTGAGATGAAAGTAAACCCTTTGGTCCACTTTCTGTCCTTCCCTAGAAGTCTTGGGTTTGTTTTGTTTTGTTTTTTTTTTACCCGTCAAAAAGAAATAACAGCTGTCCAAATATTAAAGCAAGCCACAATGGGATGCTGTGATTAAAAAAACCAAGTTATAGCAACTGTGTCCACAATGTTAAAGGAAAGCCACAGTTTAATAGAAATGTTTACTCACTTTGGAAATTTCATGGGCTTATTTCAACAATTGTCCCTAACACCCTTAAGAAGGAAAAAAAAAAAAAAACCCAAAAAACAAAAAACCAGCAGTTGGGAAATCAGCAAGACTACTATAGATAGGGTACATTCTTCTCATATTAAATAACTGAAACCTTTAAAAAATGAAGCAAGATTTGGGGCACCTGGCTGGCTCAGCCGGTAGAGCGTGCGACTCTTGATCTCAGGGTTGTAAGTTTGAGCCCCACATTGGGTGTAGAGATTACTTAAAAATAAGATCTTTAAAAAAGGATAGCAAGACTGTTTTGCAGGTGGGCAAGTAAATTGGTAGAGCCTTTCTGGAAAGCTATTTGGTAGTATATATCAAGAGACTTAAAAATATTCATAGCCTCTGACCTAATAATCCCACTTCTGGGACTTTGTCCTAAGTAAATAATGACTGTTTCAGTCAAAAGTAATATAAAAAGACGTTTACCTCAGACACGATGTAAGCAACACCTATTCAATAAAAGGGAAGCAGTTACGTAAATTATTGTTGAGCTAGTTTAGTGGCTCCCAGCTGTGGATCATTTTACTCCTCAGGAGACCTTTGGCAATCCCTAAAAACAGTTTTAGTCGTCACATCTGGGGAGGGGATGCTACTGGTTTCTGGTTGGTGGAGGTCGCGGATGCTGCCGGACATCCTGCGATGCCCAGGACAGCCCCACCATAACAAAGAACCATCCAGCCCCAGATGTCAATAGGGCCCAGGTTGAGAAACCCCAATCTGTATGATCATGTATCATGCAGCCTTGTTTGCAAAGAATTATGTGGGAACATGCTCAGATATCTTGGGTTTTTTTTAAGCAGAAGAAAAAGCTAAGTGTACACTATAATCATAGTCATATTCATATGTACATATATATGTGTTAAAAAAGACTGCGAGAAAATGCACTGTTAGAGACTCTTCTTCACCAAACGCAGATCGGCTCTCTGCCCACACAGCTGGACTACATTTCCCAGATGTCTTAGCAGTTAGGGGGATTGAGTTCTAGCCAATGAGGTCAGAAGTAACATCCACCGCTTCCAGGCCTTGCCCGCTAAACTCCCAACACGATGGCTTCGACATGCTTTCCCCTTCTCTCAGCTGGAACGTGATGGTGACACGAGGGTGCCTTCAGGAACCACGGTGAAGACGGAATTGCCTGCGCCTGGGTGCTTGAATGGCTTTGTGGAGCAGAAGCCCACCGGCCGCTGCCACGCTGATAGCCTGGAACTGACTCGGACACTTGTGTGCACTAGAAACGAACTGCTGTTATGTTTGAGCCATTACGTATTTGGGGACTTATTTGTTATAGCCGTGGTCCTACCCTTTGACAATGAACCAGAATTACTTTTACAATCAGGAAGAAATGTATAGCTGTACCTCACTCGACACTAGAGATGGTCTCCTAAGAATTTGATTTTAAACTATAAATGACATTTCCAACTGCTTTCATACAAGTTGACTGTGATCTTACTGACCCTCCATGCCTCATCTAGGAGTACAAATTCATTATAAACTGTAAGGACACGGAGCGCCCTGGGGGCCCAATCGTTTGAGTGTCCGACTCTGGCTTCAGCTTAGGTCATGATCTCCTGGTTCGAGACTTCGAGCCCTACATCACGCTCTGTGCTGACAGAGACTGCTTGGGATCCTCTCTCTCTCTCTCTCTCTCTCTCTCTCCCTCTCTCTCAAATAAGTAAATAAACCTTAAAAAAGAAATTTAAACTGTAAGGACACATTTTGTCTGCTCCAATTACTTTTTGGGTGGCGTTTAATCACGTGTGCCCCCCACTCCTTTCTGTGTCATAATTACTCATGAATCTGGTCTCTGCGACAAAAATCTTCTCATGGGCAGAATCTTGGCTTGATCTTTGATTCTTAAAATCTATCTGCTTCTCCCTTACTGGAGTTCATTTACTGGCACAGCAGGCACAATTTCTATACCGTGTAGCCTTTTCTCCTGTTTCTCAGAAAGATGGCTCCTTTCTGAGATGGCTCCTGATGGCTCCTTTGAAAACCCAAACCAATGGGAAGTCCATGAACTGGTCTTCAACTTTACTGTCACTGTATGGACAAGACAAAACAAAACAGTGGGCTCTGTTTTGCGGAACTAAATGAAAATCTTAGCAAACCTTCACATATTTGAATACGCCAACAAAAGCACAGCCGACACAAAGTGGAACGTGAAAGATTATGAACGAGAAAGCAACACCACTAATGCCCCAGCTGCTCAAGTGGGGGGTCAGAAGATACTGTCAAAGTTTGATGGGAAAAGAAATAGAGCTTTGTGAGGGCACCTGGGTGGCTCAGTGGGTTAAGTGTCCGACTCTTGATTTCAACTCAGGTCATGATCTCACAGTTTGTGGATTCGAACCCGGCGTTAAGCTCTGCACGGACAGTGTGGAGCCTGCTTGGTATTCTCCAGTCTTCCTCTCTCTCTGCCCCTCCCCTGTCTCTCTCCCTGTCTCTCAAAAATAAATAAACATTAAAAAAAAAAATAGAGCTTTGGGACGCCTGGGTGGCTCAGTCAGTTAAGTATCTGACTTCAGCTCAGGTCATGATCTTGTGGTCCATGAGTTCGAGTCCCGCGTCAGGCTGTGTACCGACAGCTCGAAGCCTGGAGCCTGGAGCCTGCTTTGGATTCTGCATCTCCCTTTCTCTCTGCCCCTCCCCCCTCACGCTCTGTCTCTCAAAAATGAATAAATGTTTAAAAAAATTTTTTAATTAGAGCTTTGAGAGGATGGATAATGTAAGTGACATAAATTCTCATCTTTCACATCAAAGAGCCAGTAGATATTAGCTAAAGTTGGTAAAGAGAGAATTAAGCATATTACCAAGATTAGAGCCATTGCTACGACCCTATCATATCCGATGTCATTTACAAACATTTATTTTTTTAAATTTTTCTTTACTGTTTGTTTATTTTTGAGAGACAGAGTGCGAGTGGCGGAGTGGCAGAGAGAGAGGGGGACACAGAATCCAAAGCAGGCTCCAGGCTCTGAGCTGTTGCACAGAGCCTGACGCAGGACTCGAACTCAAGAACTGTGAGACCACGATCGGACGCTTAACCGGCTGAGCCACCCCGGGGGCCCCTATAAATAAACATTTCTGATACCCCCTTGGCTCTCCACCAACGAAATCCAAATTAAAGAATAGATCAATATAACTCCTCAATTATAATGTAAACGAGAAGTGAAAGTAGTTTTTTTTTTTTCCACGTTTATTTATTTTTGTGACAGAGACAGAGCATGAACGGGGGAGGGGCAGAGAGAGAGGGAGACACAGAATCGAAAACAGGCTCCAGGCTCCGAGCCATCAGCCCAGAGCCCGACGCGGGGCTCGAACTCCCGGACCGCGAGATCGTGACCTGGCTGAAGTCGGACGCTCAACCGACTGTGCCACCCAGGCGCCCCGTGAAAGTAGTTTCTAATGTGTAGTGTTTCTCTCGATGTGTAAATACTCAGGCATGATTACACCGGAAGATGCAACCAAGTCACCCAGTGAGCGACCGAGTTGTGGAACTGCCATGAATGGGGCTGCTGAGATGCTGAACAATCGATCGAGATGCGATTGAGATGTGCTGTACTGGGCACTCGAATATCAAGAGCCGCCTTGCCATCAGCGTCGTGACGTCCAAAATGGTGAAGGAGTGGATAAAGTTCCAAGCAAAGCAAAGTGCGGTCTTCCCTCGATTTATACAGTAATTGTATTCCTGGAAAAAAAAAATTCACATTGCTTACAACCATCCCCAAATACCTTGTGTTTATATGTAAGATGAACTTATTTTTTAGGTACCAGTAACTAGAGGCAGATTTTTCATCTATGTAAGTGTCCAGAAGACATTAAAAAATTGGTCAAGAAATGGGGACATGTCTTCATTGTGTGAGACTGTCCTGTGTACTGCTGGAGGCCGGTCACCCTGTCCTGGGCCCACTAAATGCCAACAGTGCCCCCTCCCCCTCCCGGTGACAACCCAGACTGCCCACACTGATGCCCAAAAGGCCTCACATCCACAAGTCTGGATCGTGGAAGTGCTTCCAGAGAAATTCCAAAAAGAAGTAGTTGGAAGAGATTCCCTCTGCGAGTGAGGCTGGGCGACATTTTCATCAAGGCCACTGTTCTATTGAATTCTTTTCATATGTATGAGCTATGACAGCTACATGTATTTAAATAAGGGACCCTTGCCCATCGATAGTGGTTAGTTCTATGCCTTCTGGGCTCCTGAGACCTTATTTCCAGACATACGCCATCTGTAAAATGGGTATAATCATAGTCCCCACCCCACACAGTTGTTGTAGGAAACTGGGTCTGGAGATGTGAGGTCATGTGACCCAGGTTGCACACCGAGCTCATGGCAAATCCAGATTTAGCTTCGAGCCCAGTGGTCTCCAAACCCAGGCTCTGTCTACTCCACCACGTTACCAGCCATAGAAAGTGTTTCTGGGTCGTAAGATTGCTGTCTGGGCACAGGGAACAAATGCAAAGCCTTGGCCAGGGGCCTGTCGTGGGGCATCTTTTAGAGTCAGTCTCCAGTTGGGCTGTGGCTTAGAGAAGGACGAATGGCCACGTCCTGCCACGCATGTGTGTCTCCTGGAGTGACAGGCTGAGTGGGAGGAGGACGAGGCTAAGAGAGAAAAGAGCCGCATCCCAGGGGACCCCGCATCCCAGGGGGCTCAGGATCTGAAAGGGGGCTGAAAGCTCACCCCGCCCTGAAAACACAGCACATTTCTTGCTGTCTTTTTGCGAGAAAGCGCGATTTGCAAGTGATTTTCCTTTGGTTTGTGCTGAGTATTTCCATCCGTGAGTCGGGGTTATGTCCACCTCTGCTGCTCGTGTCTTCCACGGGACACTCTACTTCGGGACGGTGGCTGAGTTAGCCGCACATGTGAATCCAGACCAGAGTTCCCAGCGGGCCCTCAGGAACTCACAAGACCGAAGAATATAGCTAATGGGACAGCGTGTCCGTTTTTTGCACATGAAAAAATTAAAATAGAACCCCGTGCAGAGCTCAACATTATTTAATTAGCCCTTAATTTTCACCAGCCAACGATTTCTCTTACGCCCCACACACTTCCCACTTGCCTGGTAACAGTGAATCTGGTAGCCTCTTAGAAAAAATAGCATCAGTTTACTTTGCCCTAGAGTTTTCCTATCTCCCCTCCCAAGTGATACTTGAAACCGTGTCACAGAATCTCTGGGTTAAAGGGAATTTTATAACTCAGTCTGACGAATCCTCCACATTCAGGAAAATCCGTTGTGCCCGATCTGTGGCCATCTGCCTTTCAGGCATATTTGAATTCTCTCAGCCTCCTGGTTGTTCTATGGCTGACATTCTGTTATTTCTAAAGTTCTTCTTCAAGTAGGGAGCTCTGAAAAAGATGTAACTCTCCAGGGGTGCGTGGGTGGCTCTGGCGATTAAGCCTCCGACTCTTGATTTCGGTCAGGTCATGACCTCATGGTTTGTGAGTTCGAGTCCTGCATCAGGCTCTGCACTGACAGCACAGAGCCTGCTTGGGATTCTCTCCCTCTCCCTCTCCCTCTCTGCCCTTCCCCTGCTCACACATGCGTGTGCACTCTCTCTCTCTCAAACTAAATAAATAAACTTAAACAAAAAGATGTAAGTCTCCAGCTGGTTAGGTTGAAACTCCTCCCTTGAGTTGGAAACACTCAAGTAATATGGATTTTGCTTGTTTTTATTGTGATAAAATACATATGACATAAAATTGACCACATTAAAGTGTAGAATTCAGTGGCATTTACTACATTCACAGCGGGGTGCAGACAACATCACTGTTCAGTTCTAAAACACTGTCACCAGCCCAAAGGAAAACCATCCTGTTAAGGTGTGGTTCTCCAATGCCCCTGCCCCATTCCTGTTTTTATAGCTGGATAATATTCCATTGTATGGATAGACTACAGTTTGCTTAGCCATTCACCCATGGGACATTTGAGTTGTTTCCACCTTTGGCTAGTGTGAACTACACTTCTGTGAACAGCCAGTGTAAAAGTATCTGTTCTAGTCCTTGCTTTAAATTCTCTTGGATGTATATACACCTAGTGGAATGGCTGGGTCAGGTGGCAATTCGATGTTTAATGTTCTGAAGAACCGCCACAGTGTCTTCCACATTGGCTGCGCCATTTTACATTCCCAACATCAGCGTCTGAGGGTTCCGATTTCTCCACGTCTTTGCCAATACTTATTTCCCATTTTTTAAAATTACAGCCATCCTGGGCACATGGGTGGCTCAGTCGGTTAAGTACCCAACTCTTGGTTTCGGTTCACGTCATGATCTCACAGTTCATGAGATCGAGCCCCACATGGGGCTCTGCGCTGAACAGTGCAGGGCCTGTTTGGGATTCCCTCTCTCTCTCTCTCTCAAAATAAATAAATAAGCTTAAAAAAAATTATAGCCACCCTAGTGGGTGTGAAGGAATCTATTTTTCAAGACCTCCTTGACATGGCCTCCAAGCCCTGCCCAAGCCCACCCTAACCTCCCATTGCCTGCCCCCATTCTCCATGCTTCTGCCTTGCTGCCCTCACAGGCCCTCCCTCCCAACGCAGGGCTTTTGCACGTGCCCTTTCTGCTGCTTCTTTGCCTTGCTAGAATCCACACATTATTTGACTCAAAACCAGAGCATCATTTCCCCAGGGAAGCCGTCCCGGGCCTCTCCACTAAGTCGAATGCCCCAGTTGACAGTCTTACAGCACCATCCACCTCCCCTTTCTGGGACCTCCCACAGCTGCAATTTTACTTCGGATTCTGCGAATATACAATGTATGTTTTTCTCCTCCATTGGGCCATAATCATCGTGGGAGCAAGTTAAAATGTGCCGATGAATGAGTGAAAAACTCTCTGAGGACTCCTGTGAGACTTTGAACTTGTGGCTAACTAAAATCTGGACGGGTTTTGAACATAAAGTTTCTAAATCCATGTCCCGTCTCCTCCTTCCGAGGCCTCTGTTTCTACAATAATAGTCTTCTGTCTGTCCTGCATCATCCGTATTTCCCTTTCAAGTGGATCTTTCCCACTGGTTCACATACATGTTGTAGCTACTGCCTTATTTTCTTGCTCCTCTTCTTAGTAAAACTTCTGGGAAGAGCATCCATACTGGCCCACACTTCCTCACCTCTCACTCTCTGAAGCCTGCTCCAATAAGCCTGCGTCCCCGTCATTCTGTGGAAACCACTCTTGTCAAGGACACAAATGGTCGCCGTGTGGCAGGATGGGATTCTCGCAGTCGATGCCTCCATTCTTCTGGAAACATGTTCTCATCTCAGCTTCTATGAAGCCACACATTGCTGGTTTTCCTTCTACTTCACCGGAGGCAACTTCTCAGTCTGCTTTGCTACTACT
Organism: Herpailurus yagouaroundi; assembly: GCF_014898765.1. Lineage (NCBI taxonomy): Eukaryota > Metazoa > Chordata > Mammalia > Carnivora > Felidae > Herpailurus > Herpailurus yagouaroundi. The sequence goes on from NW_024420490.1 coordinate 180,511, forward strand.
GAAAATTGTCTTGTCATGGCAATGTTTATTTTTCTTGTCAGTTTCAGGCCTGGATTGGATGCTCCGGGTGGGCAAGGACCTTCTTTATCTTCATCACCGCTATAACCTCCTTGCACAGAATGTATCAGATGTTCGTGTTTTTGTTACATAAACGAATATCTCCTCCATTTGAGCTTATATAACTCTGAACCCAAGAGACTCGTTAAAATTCTTGTATAAAACGTATCACGGCATCTTAACAGCATCAGCCTGAGTTTTGAGTCTTCTACCGAAAACACTAGCTACCCGTCCTACTTGCAGTGAACACGCCTTGTGAATTTTCATCCATCTTGTGGATAAAAATATTGACAATGACAATCTTTCTTCCTCCTGGTTGACCTCAACTTATTGACCAGCATGATTGTTTTCAGCCTGCTAGGTAATCCTTGATTGTGTTGACACCCAGCACACATTTCTGTACGTTGCCCACAAGGAAATGACAACTTGTGTTGTGGAAAAAGGCCACTGTTTGTTTACCACACACGGAGTCCTGGGTTGATTCAGCTGTTCAGCTGGGGCAGACACCTGTTAACAGGGTGATTTCCAAAATGCACCGCGAGCAAGGTCCATTTAAAACTCAGAAAGAGGAACAGATGTAACAATTATGCAACCCTTGCATATTTCAATGCCCAGCAACCGCCTCATGGAAAATGAGCCAGTTCGTGTACCATATTGAAACCAAGGTCAAGGAACACCTGTAGTGCTACTGTTTCTGTTGCTCTGATGAGGCCATGTTATATGGCTCCAGGAGCCTCCTCTCCCCCTCTCCTGTGAATGGCTCTCCCTCTGCTTCAACCCTTCCCAAAGTCCACAGAGGATGTTGAGCATACCCCCGTTCTCCCATCTAGAAACCTTATCCAGGGAACCAATGAAGTTGGAGGGGTGTGTGTGAGGCAAGGGACTGCTGTATCTTAATATACACTATGCCTCATGATCATCTCTTTCTTTTAAAAATGCTTGGAGATCTTCCTTGTCACTCTACCATGCATTTGTAGATGCTACACATCACTGAATATTTTCCCCAATGGATTCCTGACATAGAGGTGGGCAGGGTGAGCATTATCAAAACGTTCATTAAGACTAGGAGTGGTGTATGCCTCAGCCATGGTTGTAAGACTTCGGATGATTAGAATAGGACTTGTAGACTGGAGCCACATGATTCTTATCAATTTCCCTTCCCACCCACCAATATCAGCATCGGTTAGAAGTGTGCTGCAGAGGGGCACCTGGGTGGCTCAGTCAGTTAAGGGTCCCACTTCAGCTCAGGTCATGATCTCACAGTTTGTGAGCTCAAGCCCCACGTCAGGCTCTGTGCTGACAGCTCAGAGCCAGGAGCCTGCTTCAGATTCTGTCTCCCTCTCTCTGTGACCCTCCCCTGCTCACACTCTGTCTCTGTCTCTCTCTCAAGAATAAATAAACATTAAAAAAAATTATTAAAAAAAAAAAAAAAAAAGAAGTGTGCTGCAGTGACCAGGCGACATGGTGTTTTCTTTCAGGTAAGCGACCGAACTCCTTTGAACCTGTTTCCTTGCGCTTGAGAGGCAGAAAAGGCTACTACTGGCCCGTGCTACCTTGTGAAATTTTGAGGAGGCTCAGAAGAGTATTTGGAAACACATGGTTTAAGGTAAAGCCCTGTCTCCAGGCTTACTATTTTTGTTGTGATTGCCATGATCTGTCAAGTCAACGTCTCCTTCTCTCTCATTCCCTTTGGAGACTCATGCTTCAGTCCAGTTTCCTGGTGTATCTTGACATGATGCAAAGAGTCTGTGATCATATCTTCAACGCCCTAGCTAGAATCCTGGGATGTAAACTGTCAGGCCTGAAATCCTGGACTCACGTTAAAGGAGGAGTTCATTCCCAGCTTACCTGGAGACACACTAAGGACCAGCTAGACCTTTCTCCCTGTGTTCCTCTGTGTCCTCAGTCCCCTGCTGATGTTTGTTGAATGAATGAATGAATGGATGGATGGATGGATATAAAGAGCAGAGAGGCCTGGGATCAAACATCACCTTGAGCCCTTCTTAGGGCCTCAGTTTCCCACTCTGCAAACTGAAAATAATAGACCCCTCGCAGGGTTGGGAGGAGGATTTAAATAATAGCTTTAATAATAATAATAAATAAGAGATAATAATAAATAGATAAATAATAGCTAATAATAGCTTCTCCTTCCTGCATTCAATTTACCCTCAGTGCCCCTTGCATAATGGTTATCTGCTTTACATTTTACTCTTTCTTTTCAATTTTTGTTCCTTGTTACAAGGCAGAAGCAAATGAGGAAGCCGATGGTTCTGCCCTCTCTCTGTCATCCGATCTGCCCCAAACCTTACTTCTATCCAATCTCTGTCCCTCTTTTGTTTAGTCAGGAATCAAAAAATATCCTTTGTACTTTGTGGGTCACAAATAAAAGCACAGCACACACAAGGATAAAATATTGGCAAATCAGCCCACCTACACAATGTCCTTTTTCTCACAAGGCAATCAAAAACCGTAATTCTGATTTGAAAAACTTGTGCTTTTCTGTTGATTTCTTAAAATGCAATTGAATTTGAGATAAAGAACCAAAATCCTTTAAGAGAATTACATCTCCAAGCAGGTCATATTTGGGGAGCAGTTTCCCAACATGTAAACTGAATCACGATTGCTTTAGAATAATCATAATTACATCCCCAAATGGGAATTTTTATCTCGGTTAATTTTTTTCTTTGTACTGTCAAATGACGGCTTCTAAAGCAATTATGAAACACTGCACTATTTTTCGCCACTGAAAAGCATGCCCATTACCCTTCGAAGCTCCCTGTTTCCCTGCCATGCAGGCATTTGCAAACGGTGGTTTTGTGATTTAAACTTAATCAAGCAAACTGCCATCTAGGAAGCTCATTTGCCAAATGACCTTTGAGAGCGTCTATCTTTGTATCACGGCAAAGGGCCGGGACAACATCTGTAGGCGTGCCTCCGTGGAGGTACGGTTAATCCTCCCTGGGTTTGGTTTCCACTTTCCTAAGGAGTTTCGTGTGGGCGGTGGGAGCAGATTGGCCATCAGAAAAAGCCAAGCTCCCTTTCCTTGGTGGAAGACGGGCCCCCTGCGCAGCAGCTGTGCGCGGGTGTCTTTGCATCCCCTGGGTATGACTTGGCGTCTTGGGTCTGTCCCACGGTTCCCTGGTGCCCGTCGCGTTGTGTCTTGCGTCTCCGATGGCCCCCTTGGACCTGGCTCCCTCCTTGGAGAATGATCACATCCTAGTCAGAAGGGCGGGTGGTGATAGGGTGCTGATGGGTGGCACTCTGCCCCAGAAAAATACATGCAGCTGAGGGGTATGACCCAGTGATTCAGCTAAGAATGGGCTTTGAGGTCAAGTGGACTGGGCTCGAATCCTGCCCTGGCTTCACCGAAGCCGCAGGGACGAGAATCCATTCGAGCAGCCTTCCTCCTCTGCAGAATGGGACAGGAATCGGGCCTCCCTCATTTTTTTTTTAAGTAGGCTCAGCATGGGGCTTGAACTCAGACCCCAAGGTCAAGAGTGGTGTGCTCCACCAGCCGGGCCAGCCAGGCACGCCTGGAATCGGGCCTCTCTTAGAAGAATTGTTTTGAGGACTCAAGGGGTGAATGCACTCAAAGAGCATAGTGCAAGGCCGTGCTTCCAGAAAGGGCTTCATAAACAGGAACTACAGCTACCACGTCGGGAGGGCGGCCCCGGGAGGAATGAGTGTGGCTGACCAGTACCTCGTCTTCACTCCTTATGCTTGGCTTCTTCAGAAAGCGTTGTTTATCGAGGCCCCTGGGTAGCTCAGTCGGTTGAGCATCCAACTTCGGCTCAGGGCAGAATCTCGCGGTTGGTGAGTTCGAGTCCTATGTCGGGCTCTGCGCTGACGGCTCACGGCCTGGAGCCTGCTTCCGATTCTGTGTCTCCCTCTCTCTCTCCCCATCCCCCACTGGCACGCATGTGTGCGCGCTTTCTCTCTCAAAAATAAACTTTTTTTAAAAAAAGAAAGGTACTGTTTATTGGGTCCTTTGAGTTTGTGCGTGGCCCAAGAACACCTTCCGACTGGACAGCGACTTCCAAGCTTTTACTGTGTAGAGTGGCTTTTGTCGAAGCCACTGGCTGCACAGACCCATTCTCCCACCCCCATCCTTGGGCAGACGCCTGGCAGTTGTCTCCCTTGCTGTTCCCACATCTTCCTTATGATCACGGACTGTTCTCAATCTGGCCTTTTCTGATTTCCTTTTCCTTCCTTATTTCTCCGCCTCCTCAATATATATATATATATAAAAACTTTTTTTTTTTTTTGGCTTCCATTTCCTGCTCTGATTCCCACCAGCCCCAGGCTGACGACACACATCGTGTGGCAGTCTTCCTATCTGATGCCACTCTCCGTGCCGACCCAGCTGCAGATAGAGCTGGGGCATCCTTCCCAGGCTCTTGCGAGAGCCAGAGCCAGAAGGCAGCATTTCCTTGAGTGGACTCTTCCCAGTCTTGCTTTCCAGGAGGGTGAGGCCGAGTAATGTCGTGTGCCCGTCGGTCCCTAGGAGCAGCGGAGCGTGCTCTCTGTGAACATCTCCTCTGAGGAGCCAGCGTGCAAAGCCCTGGTGGCCCGGCCACCAATTTCAAGGTCGTTCCCGTTACTGACTCCAGCACAGCGAGCGGACTGACCCCTCTCCCTCTGCCACTGGCCTGCCGAACAGGGACTTCCCGCCCTGGGAGCCTCTCAGGCTGTTTGTGTCTGAGTGTGACTGAAAACCATTTGGTAACATCAGCTGGGGATGCTTGTGAAAAGACAAGTTCCTGGGGTGCCTGGGTGGCTCAGTTGGTTAAGTGTCTGACTCTTGCTTTCAGCTCAGGT
>NW_024420490.1:200385-212429 GCF_014898765.1 Herpailurus yagouaroundi
GATCCACATAAGAGTGAAACCATATGGTATCTGTCTTTCTCTGTATGGCTTATTTCACTTAGCATCACACTCTCCAGTTCCATCCACGTTGCTACAAAAGGCCATATTTCATTTTTTCTCATTGCCACGTAGTATTCCAGGATATTTTTTTCTTAAAGGTGGTTTATGACTTCAATAAACTTATGGGAATTTATACAGGTACAACCTTTTGGGGAAATAATATGACAATGAGTATCAAAACCCTAAAACACATCCTCTGTTTGACCTGTTAGTTCCACCTCTGGAATCTGTCCCAGGGAAAGCAAATCTAAACTGCAGACCAAAATTTGTGCGTACAGGTCTTTCTCGATGCCTTATTTAGTGGGTGGGTTGAGTTAAATTTTATACAGTCATAAAAAAGAATATCATGCTTTCATTAGGATAAATCTTTTAGTGGTAAAACGCTCATTTTACTAGTTATGAGATCAAGTGGAATGTGTGTTTGCATGTTATGAACCCAGCTACGCGAAGCCCCATAGATGAGAGAGAAACACACCAAAATGTCAACAGTAGTTGTGTCTGGGAGGCACCATATTGGTAAATTTCCTTTCTCACGCATGTTTTTCTGTTTGTCTCAAGTTTTCTGCTGTGAGTGTGTGCTATTCTTATGACGGGGAAAAAAACGAGCTTTGAAGGACCGTGCTTCTGTGTTGAATGTAGCATCTACACAGGCATCTACTTTGAACAGCTCTGAGAATATGCTCCAGGGAGTGAAGTGAGGAATAACACAACCATCCTGGCGCTGGCCTCCCTGCTTCTACCCTTGACTCCCTCCAGCTGGTGCTCTGCACGGCAACCAGAGGTATGCTCTTAACATGGAAGGACCCATTTCACTCTTTCACTCAGTATCCTCTAGTGGTTTCCCATCTCGTTAAGGCAGTGTCTTCAGCAGAGCTGACAAAGCCCTGTGGCATCCACTCCCTCCTCCCCACCGCCTGTGCCCCCCACCTCCATCTACGCCGGCCACACTGGCTTCCTTGCTGTCCCTTCCACAGACCAGGAAAACACCTGCCTTGGGAACGTTCCCTCTCAAAGGTGTTCTCTCAAACACCAGGATGGCTGCCCCCTCCCCTTCTGCACATCTTCCCCAGATGTTACCTTCTCAGGGAGCCTTCCTAAGCATCCAATTCAGATCTATATACCCCACTCTCCTCCTAGGTATCCATCCTACGCTCCTGATCCCTCTTACCGGATTCATTTTTCTTTTACCTGTAGGACACATCATCTTTTAATACACGACGCAGCCCACTTATTCAGCACAGGCTTCAATGTGTAATTGGCAGGCCAAGAGACTGAGCTCTCCCAGCTCATCTGCGCTGTGAAAACGTGGAAATCGCCTTTTGTGCCTGTTTTCCTCTCCCAGAATATATATTTTTTTGGCAGAGAAATGAGCACATTGTCTATATAGCCCTACATTTGTCTACTTGTGTATTTATTACAACTGGCCGTGTAAAGGTACATCATATAGGTCACTGCATATGACTTAGGTCTCTACTAATTCTGTTTGAGTCCTTGCCAAATACATTTCCAAAATGGCCCTAACGTAAAGACATACTCAATTTCATTGAGATGTATATTTATATTCTTTTTGGAAGGATACTATATGCACATGGTTCAATAGTCCAAAGATAGAAAAAGGTATACAGTGAAAAATGTCCCTGTCTTCCAGTTCCCCGGTGCCCCTCGCTAGTGGTAACTATTGTTAGCAGTGTCTTATGTATTCTTACAAACATATTGTATCGCTACCAAAGTAAATTCATACATAATATATAGTTCCCTTTTTTACCCCCAAATCAGCATACTCCACACACTATTCTCTCTACCTTGCTTTTATTAGTTCATCTAGGCGATCATTCTGAATCAGTACATAAAGATTCTCCTTACGGTTTTGTAGTGGCATGTCATTCCATTGAGTGTATGTGTCCAAAATTTGTTATTTATTTTTAAATATTTTATTAACATTTTTAAATAATGTTTATTTATTTTTGAGAGAGAGAGAGAGAGAGAGAGAGAGAGAGTGAGCGAGCAGGGGAGAGGCAGAGAGAGAGGGAGACACAGAATCCGAAGCAGGTTCTAGGCTCTGAGCCATCAGCACACAGCCCAATTCGAGACTCAAACCCATGAACCATGAGATCATGACCTGAGCTGAAGTCGGATGCTTAACCGACTGAGCCAGCCAGGCTCCCCTAAAGATTTTATTTTTAAGTAAATTCTACACCCAACGTGGGATTCCAACTTACAACCCAAGATCAAGAGTCACATGCTTGACCAACTGAGACAACTAGGTGCCCCATGCACGTGTCAAAATTACTTAGCCAGTCCTATACCGGTAGATGTCTGGATGTTGGCATTGTTTCCAATCTTTTGGTATCATAGACAATACCTGTATATATAAGTCATTTTGCACATATACAACTGTATCTGTAGAATACATTCCTAGAGGTAATTCAATTTGTCACTTTGTGCATTTATAATATTGCTGCATATCTTATTTTTGGGTATGAGGACACAGGATTTTCAAGATGTCAACCTCTGGGGTGCCTGGCTGGCTCAGTCGGTAGAGCATACGACTCTTGATCTTGGAGTTGTTAGAGCTCTACACTGGGTATAGAGATACTTAAAAAATATATATATTTTACTTAATATATATTACTTTATATACATGACTTATAATATGTGTATATATATACACATGTATATATGTGTATATATATACACATACACACACACATATCCTCTGTAAATTAATGTGAGATTTCAACGTCATTCCAACCAAAATATCCATAGTGTGTGTATATATATATATATATATATATATATGTATATGTGTATATATATATATATATACATACACACACACATATCCTCTGTAAATTAATGTGAGATTTCAACATCATTCCAACCAAAATATCCATAGTATCAGTTTTTGGAACTTTAAGTCCACTTATGACACACCTTTGCTCTGCATTCACCAATGGCTCCCCATCTTGCTCAGAGAAACAGCCCAAATCTTCATTTTCCCACAAGGCCCTCTTGGATTACTCCCTGTTACTTCTCTGACCTCATTTCCTTCTCTCTCTCATGCGCTTTGCTCCAGGCACACTGGCCTCTGGTCTCAGGGCCTTTGCACAGTGCTTCTGCTTGTCCGCGCACTTTGTTTCCTCACCTCAACCGCCATGTTCTCAATGAAGCCTGTCTTGATCCCCTGGTTTCGTACTTTCCCCACTTCCTATCTTCCTTCCCTATTTTGTCTCTCTCCATCTCACTTATCACCCTTTGACACTGTAGGTATTTGACTGATTTGTCTTTCTCATGCAGCTAGAACGTAAGCACCGTGTGGGCAGACATTTTCCCTGTTCTGGTCACTGCTGTATCCCCAGTGCTTAGACCACGGCCTGGTACTTAGGAGTTGCCCAGTCAACACTGATTGGTTTAAATAAGCATGTGGAATAGCCGGAACCCTGGGGGGGGGGGGGGAATGATTAACAGGTAAGGGGTGGTGATTAGCTTTACTACATAGTAAAATAGGTTATAAAGCAAAACTAATTAAAACAGTTGGGTTTCTGGACCAAGAATAACTTGAGCAGAAGAAGAGAATGGGGTTTGGAAATAGACCCAAATCCATATGAGAACTGGAAACACAATGACAGTCACGTAAGAAATCAAGACAAGAAAAGATGGATTATTCAATAAACGGGTTTGGAATACTGGTCTAGTCACTTGGAGAAAACAAGATGAAAACTCTATGTCTCCTCTTACACCAGGGAACCAAAGATACACAGTAAAACCCTGGGTTGTGAGCAACTTGTTCTGTGAGTGTTCCGCAAGACCAGCAGACATTGCTGATAAATTTTAACTTGATAAGCGAGCGATGTCTTACAATACGAGTAGTAGGTGATGCCAAACATTACATGATCACAACTGAGCCAATGGTTCTCGAAATTCGCTTTGATACGCAAGTGCTTTGGATTACAAGCATGTTTCCGGAATGAATTATGCTCGCAAACCAAGGTTTTACTGTATCTGGAAAAAAAATCCAACACTAAAATTTGGGGGGACTAATTTGTAATCATGGGGACAAGCTTTCTATGCAGGACACAAGACTAAGAAGAGATGTAGGAAAAGATTAATAAATTTCACAAAAAAACAAAGAAGCTCTTGTAGGGAAAACTGCCACAGACAGAGTTAAAAGACAACACGTACTAGTAAGAACTTTTCAAGATATATGACTTATGACTAATTTCCGAAAGTTGCAAAAAGCTCTTACTAAATCAGTAAGAAAAAGATGAAGAACCTCACAGAAAAATGGGACAAGACATGAATAAGCAGTTCTCAGAACAAGAAATCCCAGTGGCCAATAAATAGTGACAAAAGGCTTACTTTCACTTATACTTTTAAACATGCAGATTAAAATATCAAGAAAATACATTTTTTTTCATTATCAGATCGGCAACGATCCACCAATTTGTTAACAGCTACACTGGCAAAGAAGAGACATACGCATTCTCACTTACCGCTGGGAGAGGGCAGTTTCGGGCGATCTCTTTGCAGAGCACTTTGGCAATATCTCTGAAAATTAAAGCTGGACAATGCTCTCTGACCCAGCAGGTCCACATCTAGGAACTTGTACTATGGAGACAAGGAAAAAAGATCAAGGATATACACTGTAGAATTATTTGCATTAAAAAATAAAACCCCGACTGTCCAATCATAAGGAAACACCAGTTAAATAAACCATTCTGCATCCATACAATGGAAATATTCTACAGCCATTTAATAAATTACTTGGGATCTTATATGTGATTATGTGATACAAGATTCAGTAAATGCAAACAACACATGTAGTATATTTCTATTTGTGATAGAGTGGACATGCGTATATATTATTGTATATGTATAAAAAGGGTTCTGGAAAGATCTATAATGTAGCAGGTAGTGGGAGTTAGGTCTATGTTGGGGAGACAAAACTGTGCCTCTCATTTTGTAGCTCCTTTCTGGTTCTCATTTCTTGCATTGTGCATGTGTCACATGTATTATAACAGTAAAACACACACACACACACACACACAAGCTAAATTTCACTCTAAAAATTGTCTTAATTCTAAGGAATGAGGTTCAGGGCGCCTGGGTGGCTCAGTCACTTAAGCATCTGACTTCGGCTCAGGTCATGATCTTGCGATTCCGTGGGTTTGAGCCCCACATCAGGCTCTGTGCTGACAGTGCAGAGCCTGCTTGGGATTCTGTCTCCCGCTCTCTCTCTCTCAAACAAATAACCTTTCAAAAATATGAAAAAAAAAAGTCTCTAATGACATTCATCTCTACTGAAATGACTTCAACTATGGAAGGTAGTTTACTCCTCATTCATATTATCTTTGTTAGCAATAACAAAAAGACCTTTCCAGAGGCAGGAAGCTGGAATCAAAAGAGAATGTATGAAATAAAGGCCTGATTTAAGTCCATGAGATCAAAGGACATTTTCGTCTCCCAATTAAAGAGACATTCCCACTTTCCAATCCACAGACACGGATGATTGGCCCCAAGCCCACTGTAGCCTGAGAGAGCTCGGTTTGCATTCCCAATCTATAGCTACAAGGTGACCCAGGAAAAGTTATCGAGTCCCTCTCCATCAGTTACGAAGTTGTATATAAAGCAAATCCCCAAAAAACGGCTTAAAAGAGATAGAGGTTTTTCTTCCCTCTGACACAAGGTAATTCCAGAGTTGTGCCCTCCGTGGAATTGTGAGATAAGAAATTTGTGTTTAAACTGCTAAGTTAGTTTGTGGCAATGTGTGCCACAGCTGTGGGGAACTAACACAGAGGATGGTGGAGCTCGATGGCCCTAGATCAGGCGTCAGCAAACTCTGACCTGGCCCACCAACCAAACCCAGCCCACCGCCTGGTTCTGTAAATAAAAGGCTTTACTGGCACACAGCCACACCCGTTTTTGTCATGTGTTGTCTTTGTGCCTGTCTGCCTCTCGTGCTGCCATGTTGGAGCTGAATAGTTGCAACGCCTAAAAGATTCACTATCTGGCTCTTTAGAGAAAAAGTTTGCTGACCCCCGCTCTAGACGATCTCGAGATAACCAGATGACAAAAGCAGTTTACTTGGGTGGTGACTCCTGAAAGCACTGGGGACATGGTAGAGGTGAGATGGGGAAGAAAGGCAGCCAACAGTGTGTGATTGAGCAGGGCATCACTGTGGGTGACTGAGGCTGCATCCTACCAGAAAGTTCTGGGAAGCGGCATAGAACAGGCACCTCAGTCATCTATGTGATATAGGCAAGGGAGCTGGGAATTAATCAACCCCCATCAGTCACTGGTTGTGCACTGCTGATTCTGTAGTTTGGAGAAAGCCCTTGGGAAAAGAGATGTTAATACAGACAGTCGGAAGTCAGCCTTAAGTGGGAAGTCCTGGCGGGTAGAGATGGGGCAAGAACTGGGTCTGCTACAAGTGGGAAAAGGACGTGTCCGAGTCCAGCTTCTGCCCACGCCCCCACCCCACTAACCATCCCTCCTCCGAGAAGGAATGGCCCATCTAATTGGTGAATTTGGAAGAAGGAGGTGAGCATGCTTGGCTCACGGTTTCTTGAGTTCTCTTCCAGATTTGTCTGCCCACATAAAGGGTCCACTCTGTTTTGCTCTCCATTATGAGAGAAGCTTATGGCATGGGCACTGCCCCAGAAATAGCAGAGCCCACACTTAGGTTCAAGTCGGCGAGAATGTATTGGAAAGTCTGTTGGCCCCTGGATTTAAGGCCACATTCTTCGGTCATCAACAATGCTGATTATTTCTATCTCCACTTGTTGGACTCTTGAATTTATTTTTCAGTTGGTCTTAAACTTGGGTAGAAGGAGGGTTGCAATTTATTAGGCTCTTAAACCCCACAGATGATTATTATTTCTATGGACTGTCTTACTCAGGTTCGTAACATAATCTAACACGTTACTGTGAAAATCTCAAACAATGCCCAATTTGTGGTCAGTATATTTGTTTCCTTATATGGAACGGGTCTAAGAACAGAGGACAGAATGTTGTACCAGAAATTTGCTTTCCCAGCTAGTACCCAGAACTGTTTTACTGGAAAGATGACAGGAAAGTGCTGTGTACTGGAAAATGCTCATGATAGATTCATACTCTTCTCCTCATAACTTGGGCAACAATGGACTTTTGTGACCTGAAGAGACACACTATATTCTAGAACAGAAATAACAGATGTGCATGTCTCCATTGCACAGGGAATGCCATTTACCCCAGAGAAAGCGGAAGGAGCCACAGACAGAACAGTAGTGCCTTTTATGGGCTCTTTTTAGAAACTTGATTCTTATACCCCTTTGCTTTTCACTTCATGCTTGGTTATAATGAGATTCTCTGCCACTTGTATCTGTTCGGTAACAACTTCTATTTCTACCGCACATTTTTTTTTTTTTTTTTTAAAAGCTTGAAACATCTCATGAAGCGCTCGCAACAGAAAACAGAAAGAAAAATGATACATGCAGGGAAGCAGAAACGTCAGACAAAGTGAGTTATTATAAATGCGACTACAGTGGGCAGAGGATGTGAGTCAATAATGGGAGGAAACTGCCATGGCCGTCCTCCATCTTGAATAGCCCAGATCCTGACTGGCCTGACCCCGGGGCTTTCTCACAGCATGGCTGGGGGCTACATGTGTCAAAGAGGATTAGGTGCCGCTGTCGGTAAAGCAAGACTGTAAATCACAGTAGTTCAAGAAGACAGAACTTTGCTTCCTCGTGTAAAAGTTAGGGCAGGGCAGTCCAGAGCTGGTGTGGCTGTTGTGCTTCCTGCAGTCCTCAAGGGTCCAGGCTCCCTTCCTCTCACTGCTCCCCCACCCCCAGGGTGCGACCTTCCATCTATGGCGTGAGATGATTGGGACTCTAGCCACCACATGGGCGTTCTGGGCAGCAGAAGAGGCAAGGGGTGAAGAAGACAACTGCACCACGGTATGTGCCTGCTGTCTTTTGAAGGAGGTGCCTGACAGCAGCCACGGGACACTTCCGTTCACACCTCATTACCCAGGACACAGACACACAGCCACATCTAACTGCAAGGGAGGCTAGGAAACATGGTGTCTCCATAGGTCCAGCTAACAATCACAGTTCCTATGACTATGGAAGAAGGGACATTGGATATTGGGAGACAACCAACAGTCTCTGCCACAATGAGCTGGAAATGGATCACTGGGGTGTGGTGTCCACGTGCTGTTCCCAAACGCTGGTCCTCAGAAGCAGTGCCAGCCCCCCGACAAAGTATTCACTGGGCTCTGCTGAAACGTAGACAGGGGGGCCCGGGTGGCTCAGTTGGTGAGGCGCCAGACTCTTGATTTCGGCCCAGGTCACGATCTTACCATCGTGAGATCTATCCCTGCATCGGGCTCTGTGATGGGCGTGCAGCCTGCTGGAGATTATCTCTTTCCTTCTCCCTCTGCCCCTTCCCCACTCCCCCACACGTGCGTGTGCACTCTCTCTCAAAATAAATAAGTAAATAAATAAATAAATAATTGATTTCAAAAAGAAATGAAGACAGATTTGTGCAATGTGGTTTTTTTAATACTTATCTTTAAAGTTTATTTATTTTGAGAGAGAGAGAGAGAGAGAGAGCGAGCGAGCACAAGCAGGGTAGGGGCAGAGAGAGAGAGGGAGAGAGAGAATCCCAAGCTGACTCTGTGCTGCCAGCACGGAGCCCAACTTGGGGCTCGAATGCACAAACCATGAGATCATAACCTGAGCTGAAATCAAGACTCGGATGCTTAACCGACTGAGCCCCCCACCCCCACCCAGGCTCCCCAGTAGTTATTTTTTGAGGGACTCCATAGGAACATCTGTGGGGCTTCCTAAGACCCTGTCCACCTCTGCCACCCTCAGACACATGGGGAACATGCTTTTGTGCCCATGCCTGGCTGTCCGAGACCCATTTGCCACAGACCGAGGGGCCATGATTTTTCTAGGGTCTTACTCCTGCCACAGGATTCCACCCAGGAGGCGAGACACAACCTCTTCTGGGATACCTAGGTCAGGTCCGTATTAATTAGAAAGCTTTTGGCTGCAAGTCAAGTGGTTTAAAAATATGGATTGAATCATCTCACGTGACAAGAAGGTTGGAAGCAGACAGGCTACTTCTTTGCCCTTCTCTTGGCTTCCTGCTCTTAGTCATAAAATATTTGCTTGGCACTAAGTATCACATTGTCTCATGACCACATCCAAAGCAGGGAGGAGTGGTCCTTTGCTTTCTTTCAAGGAGGAAGACTCTTTCCAGAACTCTTCTCCTTAATAACTCATTGGGCAGAACTGGGTCACATGGCACCCCTAAACCACCCGCTGGCAAAGGGCGGGATCACCATGGCTGGATTAGAACAATGACGATTCACTCCCTGGAGCTCAACACATTGTCACCCAATACCTGAACAGCATCAGGGTTCAGGACAACCGTTGGTGTCTGTCGCAGCTTCTCTCTGTCCTCTCTTGCCTCCGGCTTTTCTGGGGGAAGGGTTACAAAACCCAAAATGTATCTGCTTGTGTAACTGCCCCTCTGGCAACTGCCCCTCCTGGGACAGGAGACTGGGGAATGGCTGAGAGAGGGTGACAACACACTGTTGAAACTGATCTCCTGTTCTCCAAAGTCTATGCTATTTGCACATAGGAGTTCCACTTATCCCTCCCGGCCGTGAGGCTGTTGGAACCCAAGAGCCCAAAGGTGACTCTTATTTTCTCTATTTCCGGATCTCATCTCTTCCCAGAGTTAATGAATGGCTGAGCAGGGGTAGGGTTACAGAGGAGAATCCTTTCTTTCGCATTCACCGGTATCCCCAGGTAGACAGCAGCTCCTTGAGGGCGGAGGCTTGCTTTGCTCTCCCCAGCACCTGGCAGCCCGGACGGCGAGCTCTCATGCAGTACAGATGCAAACAGTAAAAGACCTCGCCCAGGGGCAGGAAAGGTAGCTGTCAGCTAGTCAGCGGGTTCGAACACTAACTGTTGTACTCCTAAGTCAAAAAAGATGACATTTCAGCTCTCTAGAGTTTCTGATTTTCCTGAAAGGGAACATCCAGATCGGGAAGCCAGGCAAACTAGCCGAAGCTGAGCTAATTAGAATACGGCTGGGGTCACCACAGGATTGATAAATCCTCTCTGTTTCACAGAAAGGGTATGGAAAGGAATTGTAAAAGTTGAAAAGTGTTCAAGACGGGAGGGAATGCCTCCAGTGCTATGAGGCCAACGGAAACATGGTAAAGAATCCCTTGAAATCATGCAGACGGTTATACTCTGAGGAAGAGTAGCTAGAGAGTTCAAGCTTACCTACGAAGAGCTTTCTTAACAGAGGATTGAGAAGCTACTGTCTACGTTAGGTAGAAACGCAGAAAAAGCCCTGAGGTGGTCAAAGATTAGAGTTATAGAGCCATAGCGGAGAATTTCTTTCTCACCGTAGACAAGACCTTCTTTGTATTTCTTCCTTCCTTCCTTCCCTCCCTCCAAGTGGTTGACACCTTACATTAATTTCAAGTGTACCACACAGTGATTCGACAGCTCTATACGTTACGCTGTGCTCGCCACAAGGGTGGCCGCCGCCTGTCACCATGCAGCGCTATTACACTACCAGTGACCGTATTCCCCAGGCCATACCTTTCATCCCCGCGACTTACTCATTCCGAACTGAAGCCCGTATCTCCCACACCCCTTTGCCCATTCTGCCTACGTCCCCACCCCACTCTCCCCTGGCAACGATCTGTTCCTTCTCTGTATTTATGGGTCTGGTTCTGCTTTTTGTTTATTCATTTGTTTTGGTTTTGAGATTCCACATATAACTGAAGTCAGGTGGCATTTGTCTTTCTCTGACTTATTTCACTGAGCATCATGCCCTCCGGACCCATCCATTTTATAAGACCTTCTTCATATTTCTCAGCCTTTTAAAATTTTTTTTTAATGTTTATTTATTTTTGAGAGAAAGAGAGACGGAATGCGAGTGGGGTAGGGGCAAAGAGAGAGGAAGACACCGAATCTGAAGCAGGCTCCAGGCTCTGAGCCGTCAGCACAGAGCCCGACTTGGGGCTGGAGCCCACGAACTGTAAGATCGTGACTTGAGCCGAAGTCGGACTCCCAACCACCAACTGAGCCACGCGGGTGCCCTATCAGCCTTTTTCATAACAGCTTTGTTGAGATACAATCCACATCCCATACAATTTACCCATCTAAAATGTATGATTTGGGGCACTTCAGTGGCACAGTTAAGCGTCTGGCTTCGGCTCGGGTCATGATCTCATGGTTCGTGAGTTCGAGCCCCGTGTCGGGCCCTGCGCTGCTGATGCGGAGCCTCCTTGGGATTCCCTCTCCCTGCCCCTTCCCCGTTTGTGCTACTTCTCTAAATAAAGAAATAAACCTAAAAACTTTTTTAAATAAAAAAATAAAATGTGCAATTTAGTGATGTTTTTTAGCACGTTCACAGAGCTGTGCAACCACCACCACGATCAACGTTTGAACATTTTCATCACCCTGAAAAGAAACCCCAAACTCGTTAACATTCCCTTTCTCTTCGGTCTCCTCACCCTCGCAACCACCGATCAATCTACTTTCTGTCTCTATGGATTCCCCTTTTCCGGACAGTTCACAAGACGGAATTGCCCAATATTTCGATACTGTACGTGGCCATGAACTTCGCCATCCTCATAAATTGCCTTGCTACAGTTAAACAGCCTGGAGAAAGCCCTGTTTGTCATTAAATGGGCATAATCACATAAGTAGGCCATTGCCCAGGCATATACAGAAAAAGAGATGGGATGATCATTGATTCCCTTAAAATATCTGTTATCTGAAAATTAATACTAACATGGGAAGGCCATATTTTTGACTTATAGTATTATTAGTGTTGTTTTTATAAAAAATGTTGTTCCCGGGGGCACCTGGGTGGCTCAGTCAGTTAAGCGTCTGACTTCAGCTCAGGTCATGATCTCAAGGTCCGTGAGTTCGAGCCCCGTGTCGGGCTCTGTGCTGACAGCTCAG
>NW_024420490.1:212529-214594 GCF_014898765.1 Herpailurus yagouaroundi
TCTCACAAATAAACATTAAAAAAAATTTTTTTTTAATGTTTTTTCCTGGTATTTCCTTACTCCTTTGGTCTTCCCACAAACTCACAAATTGGAGCCCTGCCCTTCTGTCTGTGCTCATTACGGAGGGAAGGGTTGAGATGGGAAAGTAGAGCAAAGAAGAACCTCTTCCAGGCTTTTAAAGTTCAAAAGCCATGCCCTTCCACCAGACTTGTGCAGACCTGTGAGGTGGGCCCTATTCTGTGGCACTGTAGGGGCCCAGAGTGCGCTGGCCAGGGGCTGTGTCCCCCTGGAGGGAGGGGTGCTTTGGTCTCCTGGGCTAGCAGCCTCCTTCTCAGCTGAGAACGGAAAAGCTTAAGATTTGGCCACACCTGGGGCACCTGGGTGGCTCAGTCAGTTAAGTGTCTGACTCTTGATTTCAGCTCAGGTCATGATCTCAAGGTTTGTGAGATCAAGCCCCACATTGGACTCTGCACTGACAGTGTGGACCCTGCTTGGGATTCTGTCTCTCCCTCTCTGACCCTCCCCACCTCTCTCTTGCACCCATGCTCGCTCGCTCTCTCTCTCTCTCAAATAAACTTTTTTAAAAAACTTAAAAAGAAATTTGGTAACAGATGTCAGAGAGTACTTGAGTCAGAACCAGGCTTCGCACACAGACGGCAGAGGGACTCGGAGAGGTGAGATCATATCCTTTCCCCCTTTCAAAACCTCAGCTTGCTTCTCGCTGCACCTGGTACAAATCTACACTCATTTCCACCAATGCCGACCGCAAACCAGTACTGTCCGATACGACTTTGTCGGATGACGGCAATGATCTGTTCTGTGCCATCCATGTGGCTGCGGAGCATACGAAGTGTGGCCAGGGTGACTAAAGAACTGCATTCTAAAGTAATTTCCATTTAAGCGTCACACGTGGCTAGTAGCCACCGTCCTGGAAAGTGCGGACATTGAACATTTCCACCATTTCATTGAAGACGTTGGTATTCGATAGCGTTGTTCCTTCAGAAACCAGCCTTGAGACAGGGTGTGGAATTTACTGGGAAGGGTCAGGGAGGGGGAAAGATGAGACCTGAAAGGAAGAGAGCCAGAAAAGAACAGGGCCGCACTGTGAGCACCTAGAGCCCAGGGACGCAGGGAACTCTGGTGATACGTGCAGAGCACACACGGATGATCTCAGAATCGTCCCACTCAGGGGGTACAGGACTTGGTGTATTTCTCCATTAATTCCCACCAGTCATTAATTGAGGGTGGCTCTCAGGGGGTGTTAATTCTCGAGCATTTCCACCCACCCAGAGCATGCCCTGGGAAGGCTCTGTGGCCCCAACGACGCAAGCCAAGTCATGAGGGCAGTGGTTATGTTGACGGGGCCTGAGGGCTGGGGGCACCGGCAGTGGCTGCCCCCCTCCCACTCCTGACCCCCCAGTCTGCTCTCCAGATAGGACTGTAATGTTTCACGCATATCCTTAGAGACGTTTTTGCATGTATAAATATAAATACACATAATACCTGTAAATAAATTTCCTAGTTTTCCATTTATGCAAATGGAATCATTCCACACGCAGTCTCTTGCCCGTTGCCTTTGGCGCTTAATAGTTTACCCTGGAGCCATTTCGTCGTAGTTGTTTCTTTAATTTCCCCCGCTCGGCTGTCTTTATCACGAAGAAGTTCAGACTCAGAAAAAGAGCCGCAACGGCTTGGCTGCAAGAATGCAAAGAGATTTGTGTTTAGCTTATGGATTTAAAAGGCAAGCTGTTTGTTGAGACTGCAGAGTTTGGTTCAAGGCATTGCAGGATGGTGTGATTTTCCTGTTAAAAACAAATGGGAATTTGCTTGGTGATAAACTCAGGCAGTGTGTGGGCTGATTAGACAATAGAGTCTGCAATCAATAGATTAACCTCCTAGGATGATTGCAGTCGCAGAAGGCAGCTGTCTCTGGGGTCAGGCGTCCTGCCCGGCAGAGAAGCCTCGTGAGCCCCGGGGTACAGGCCCCAGCCTTGCCATTGACCTGCTGTGTCACTGCGCGGCCGCCTCTTGACCTCGGAGGGCGTCTGTTTTCTCGTCTATTTAA
>NW_024420490.1:219594-248662 GCF_014898765.1 Herpailurus yagouaroundi
CTTATGGTCAGTGTGCAGAGCCCGAGGTGGGGCTCAAACGCATGAAACTGAGATTATGATCTGGGCAGAAAGTAAAAGCCAGATGCTTAACTGACTGAGCCACCCAGGCACCCCATCTTTTTTTGTTTTTCTTAATTTTTTTAATGCTTTTATTTTATTTTTGAGAGAGAGACACACACAGTGCAGGTGGGGGAGGGGCAGAGAGAGAGGGAGACACAGAATCCAAAGCAGGCTCCAGGCTCTGAGCTGTCGGCACAGAGCCTGACACAGGGCTCAAACTCACAGACTGCGAGATCATGACCTGAGCCGAAGTCAGATGCTTAACCAACTGAGCCACCCAGGTGCCCCTGTTTTCTTATTTTAGAGACAGAGGGAGTGTGTGAGCAGGGGACAAGGGCAGAGGGGCAGAGAGAGACAGAAAATCTCAAGGACTTTATGATCCCAGGACTCTGGTATCATGACCTGAGCTGCAATCAAGAGTCAGACACTCAACCAACTAAGCCATCCAGGCACCATCAGAGAGAGAGACAGAGAGAGGGAATGAATCTTAAGCAGGCTCTATGCTCAGTGCAGAGCCCGACACGGGGCTTGATCTAATGATGGATACGTGTCATTATACATTTGTCCAAACCCATCGGATATACACCACAAAGAGTGAATTCTAAGGTAAACTATGGACGTAGTGTGAAGATGTGTCAGTGTCGGTTCATCCTTTATAAAAAACATACCACTGGGGGTGCCTGGAAGGGGGAGTGGAGAGGGAGAGAGAGAGAGAGAGTGAGTCAGTCTCAAGCAGGCTCCACGCTGAGCACAGAGCCCGACATGGGGCTCGATCCCAGAACCCTGGGATCATGACCTGAGCCAAAATCAAGTGTCAGACACTCAAGTGAATGAACCACCCAGGTGCCCCCAGAGTGCCATATAGTTGGAATCACACAGTATGGACCTTTTCACATTGTTTTCTTTCACTTAGTAATATACATTTAAGGTTCCTCCACGTCTTTTCACGGCTTCAACAATATTTTTTCAGCACCGAATAATATTCCCCTGCCTGGACAGACCCCGGTTTATGTATCCATTCACCTACTGGAGGCCATCTTGGGTGCTTCCGAGTTTTGACAATTATGAACACAGCTGCTATAAACATCCATGTACAGGCTTTTGTGTGGACGTAAGTTTTCAACTCCCTTGGGTACATACTGAGAAACATGATGATTGGATCAGATGGTAAGAGTATGTTTAATTTAGTAAGAAGCTGCCAGACTGTGCTTCAAGGTGGCTGGAGCGTTTTGCGTTCCCACCGGCCGTGTAGGGAAGTTCATGTTGTTCCAAGTCCTTGCCAACATTTGGTGTTGTTGGTGTTCTGGCTTTTGGCCATTCTCTCAAAGATATGTAGTGGTATCTCATTACTGTTTTAATTTGCATTTCCCGGGGGACATATGAGGTGGAGCATCTCTTCACATGCTTACTTGCCATCTCTGTGGATCTTCCTACTTGAGGATTTTTGCATCTGTGCTCATGAACATATTGGCCTGTGGTATTCTTTTCTAAAAAAAATTTTTAACGTTTATTTTTGAGAGAGAGAGACAGAGTGTGAGCAGGGGAGGGGCAGAGAGGGAGACACAGGATCTGAAACAGGCTCCGGGTCTGAGCCATCAGCATAGAGCCCAATGCAGGGCTCAAACTCACAAACCGTGAGATCATGACCTGAGCCCAAGTCGGACCTGGTGCCCCTGTGGCTTTCTTTCCTTGTAGTGCCTTTGTCTAGTCTTGGTATTAGGGTAATGCTGGTCTCATAGAATGAGTGAGGAAACATTCCCACTGCTTCTATCCTTTGAAAGAGACTGCAAAGACTTGGAATAATTTCTTTCTTAAATGTTTGGTCGAATACACCAGTGAACCTATCTGGGCCTGGTGCTTTCTGTTTTGGAAGATTATAATTACTGATCCAACTTCTTTAACAGATATAGGCTTGTTCAGATACTCTGTTTCTTCTTGTGTGAGTTTTGCAAGATTGTATCTTTTAAAGAATCGATCCACTGGGTCTAGATTATCAGATTTGCGGGCACAGAGCTGTTCAGGGTATTCCTTTATTATCTTTTCAGTTTCCATGGGATCTGTAGTGAATATCATTTCTGAGATTAGTAATTTGTGCTTCGCTTTTTCCTTGTTCCCATTTTAACCTCCTACTCTTTTTCTACCCTTTGTAGTTTTAACTAAGCATTTTATAGGACTCCATTTCCTCTCCTTTCTTAGCATATCAGTTATGCTTTTTTTTTTTACTTTTTTAGTGGTTTTCCTAGAGTCTGCAATTATACATTTACAACAAATCCAAGTCTACTTTCAAATATACCACACAATGTAGTATGAGTACCTTAAAATAACAAAATAATCCCAATTCCTCCCTTTTACCTCTTCTAATATTGCTGTCATTCATTTCACTTATACATAAGCATACATAGGCATATACACTCATAAGATATACACAAGTATAGGTAATTGAATACATTGTTGCTATTATTATTTTGAGCAAACTGTGATCTGTTAGGTGAATTAAGGATAAGAACATTAAGAAATAAATATAAAAAATAAAGTAAAATAATCTTACACCATACACAAAAATCAATTGAAAAATGTATTAGGGGCACCTGGGTGGCTCAGTTGGTTGAGCATCCAACTTCGGCTCAGGTCATGATCTCATGGTTCATGAGTTCTGGCCCCACATCGGGCTCTGTGCTGACAGCTCAGAGCCTGGAGCCTGCTTAGGATTCTGTGTCTCCGTCTCTCTCTGTCCCTCCCTCACTTGTGCTCTGTCTGCCTGTCTCTTTCAGAAATAAATAAACATTAAAAAAAAAACAAAACTGGGGCGCCTGGGTGGCTCAGTTGGTTAAGTGGCCGACTTCGGCTCAGGTCATGATCTCATGGTTTGTGGGTTCAAGCCCCGCATCGGGCTCAGTGCTGACAGCTCGGAGCCTGGAGCCTGCTTCAGATTCTGTGTCTCCCCCTCTCTCTGTCCCTCCCCCACTTGTGCTCTGCCTCTGTCTCTCAAAACTGAATAAACATTAAAAAAAAAATTAAAAACAAAAACAAAAAACAAAACTGGGTGCGCCTGGATGGCTAACTGGGTTAAGCGTCCGACTTCAGCTCAGGGCATGATCTCCTGGTCTGTGAGTTTGAGCCCCGTGTCAGGCTCTGTGCTGACAGCTCAGAGCCTGGAGCTGCTTCGGATTCTGTGTCTCCCTCTTTCTCTCTGCCCCTCCCTTGTTTGTGCTCTGTCTGCCTGTCTCTCTCAAAAATAAATAAATATTAAAAAAAGATTTTTTTTTAAATGTATTAAAGACTTGGATGTAAGACCTGAAACCACAAAACTCCTAAAAGAAAACATAAGAGGTAAAAGCCTCTTGATATCAGTCTTGGTGAGGATTTTTTTAGATTTGACACCAAAAGCAAAGGCAACAAAAGTAAAATCAACAAATGTGACTACATAAAACAAAAAAAGCTGCTTACAGCAAAGGAAACCACCAATAAAATGAAAAGACAACCTACGGGATGAGAGAAAATATTTCCAAATCATATATCTGATAAAGGGTTAATAGCCAAAATACATAAGGGACTCCTACAGCCCAACAGAAGAAAACCTAATCTGATTAAAAATGAGAAGATCTGAAGAGACATTTTTCCAAAGAAGACAAACAAGTGGCCGACAGGCACATGAAAAAGCACTCAACATCACTCATCATTGGGGAAATGCAAGTCAAAACCACAGTGAGAGAGCATCTCACATCTTTTAGAATGGCTTTTATCAAAAAAGTAAATAACACTTGTTGGTGAGGATGTGGAGAGAAAAGAACCCTTGTGGACTGTTGCTGGGAATGTAAACTGGTGTAGCCACTCTGGAAAACCGTATGGCGGTTTCTCAAAAAATTAAAAACAGATGTATCATATAATCCAGCAATCCCACTTCTGGGGATATAGCCAAAGGAAATGAAATTACTCTCTTGAAGAGATATCTGCACACTAATAATGTTCACTGCAGCATGATTCATGGTAGCCAGAACATAGAAACAACCTATGTGTCTACTGACAGATGAACACACAGTGGAATATTATTCAGCCGAAAAGAAGGAAATCCTGCCATATGCAACCACATGGATAAACCCTGAGGGCATTATGCTGAATGAAATAAGTCAGACAGAGAAAGACAAATACCACATGATCTCACTTATATGTGGAATTAAAAAGAACATCCCCAAACCCCTATAAACTCATAGATACAGAAAACAGATGGGCGATTGCCAAGAAGCAGGGGGTGGGGGGATGGGTGAAGGGTGAAATGGGTCAAAAGGTACAAACTTTAAGTAATCTCTACACCCAACATGGGGCTTGAAGTCATGACCCCAAGATCAAGAGTCGCACGCTCTGCTGAGCCAGCCAGGCGCCCCTGAGAATAAATCTGGAAAGTTCTCATCACAAGAAAAAAAATTTGTTAACTACGTGTGGTGATGAATGTGAGACTAAACTTACTATGGTGATCATTTTGCCATATACACATACATATATATATAATTATGCTGTATGCCTAAAACTAATGCAATGTTATATGTCAATTGTGTCTCAATAAAAATTTTAACTTAAAAAAAAGTACAAGTAAAACCAAAAAGTAAGACCTTTGTTGGAATTTAGATTCCAAAAGACGTAGCTGGATAGGTTAAAAAGCTATACTGTTGGGGCGTCTGGGTGGCGCGGTTGGTTAAGCGTCCGACTTCAGCCAGGTCACGATCTCGCGGTCCGTGAGTTCGAGCCCCGCGTCAGGCTCTGGGCTGACGGCTCAGAGCCTGGAGCCTGTTTCCGATTCTGTGTCTCCCTCTCTCTCTGCCCCTCCCCTGTTCATGCTCTGTCTCTCTCTGTCCCAAAAAAAATAAATAAGCGTTGAAAAAAAAAAATTAAAAAAAAAAAAAAGCTATACTGTTGAATCATATATTATACACCTGAAACTAACATAACACTGTATGTTAACTACACTGGAGTTAAACGAAATAAAAGGACATACTGTTAAATGACGGGCTTTATTTTCTGCTTTATAGTTGGGCCAAGTTTTCAAAGGATCCCATTTCCGAATTGTTTCTCAGCCCATGATTAGGCCTCATCCTCTTTGGCCTAAATGTCTCACGTGTGACTTAGCACACTGTATCACTTATCCATTCCCGTTTGGGTGGTTTGGTGGGATGTAATGTATCCACAGCGTTTCCCAAAGAACCTGACTTGTAACTCGGCAAAAATGAATGTACTCAGACATTCTGAATTTTGCCTCGGGGCAGACCAACTTTGAAGTCGCTCTTCGACTAATATATACAAATATTTTAAAGCAAGAATGGGAATGTGAAGATAACCTACTTCTCTTTCCTATAGAGATTCTATTGTATTTAAAATCTATTTTTACACCAGTTGGCATCCTGCTTTTTGGCCAAGTACTCGTCCTGCACATCCGACCTTGCAGAGGCCGGACAGATCGCATCATACTAGTGAAGAGAATTCCAAGTAGCTTGCAAAGCTTGCTCGCTCCTCATTTTCCCATGATCACCTCCATCAAGCAGCCCCACCACCAGCTGGGAGAACAGAGATTTTCAGGACAGGTGGGAGGCTGTGCCCAGAGGAATGAGCAAATAGGAGATGTTTCTGAGCTACTTGAGTGTTTTAAAAAAATGTTCCAGGGGCGCCCGGGTGGCTCAGTCCGTTAAGCATTTGACTTAAGCTCAGGTCATGATCTCGCCATTCATGAGTTCGAGCCCTTCCACCCCCCCCTGTCGGGCTCTGTGCTGACAGCCCAGCGCCTGGAACCTGCTTTGGATTCCGTGTCTCCCCCTCTCTCTGCTCCTCCCCCATTCATGCTCTGTCTCTCTTTCTCAAAAATGAAAAATGTTAAAATTTTTTTTTAAAGTTCCAGAATAAACAATCTTATCAAGATATGTAAAGAAAACGTTTAAAAACAACAAATTGCCAGTCATGTTTGAATTTGACACTATCACGTAAGGTAGAAGCCGTCAGTGTTTTGTTCAAGAAGGAAATAAACCACTTAACATATCCATACTATCTTAAACAATGACATTGCATTAAAATAACCAAATCTTAGTTAAAAGAATTAAATAGTTTGGGGCACCTGGCTGGCTCAGCGGGTAGAGGACATGGCTTTTGATCTTGGGTCATGAGTTGGAGCCTCATGTTGGGAGTAGAGATTATAAATAAATAAACAAATAAATAACCAAACTTTGAAGTGAAAAAAATACAAAAAATGTTTTTATTTTACCTCGACTGATTTCTCCTTTGATGCTCTTCCTTTCCCTGTGTGAGTCCAAGTTTCTGACTTGTATTAGTTTCCTTCCGCCCGAATTCGTTAACATTTCCTGCAAGGCAACAAATTTCCTCAATTTGTAGAAAAATTATTTTTTAATGTTTATTTATGAGAGAGAGAAAAACAGAGCGTGAGAGGGGGAGGGGCAGAGAGAGAGGGAGACAGAATCCGAAGCAGGCTCCAGGCTCCAAGCTGCCTGCACAGAGCCCAACGCGGGGCTCAAACCCACGAACTGTGAGGTCATGACCTGAGCTGAAGTCAGAAGCTTAACCGACTGAGCCACTCAGGCGCCCCAAATTCCCTCAACTTTTATTTGAGAAAGTCTCTATTTCTCCTTCATGCTTGAAAGATAACTTCACCAACTACAGAATTCTAAGTTGGTGGGATTTTCCTCTCAACGCTTTAAATATTTCATTCTAGTCTCCTTGCTTGCCTGCTGAGAAGCTGGATATAATTCTTATCTTTGTTCCTCTATAGGTAAGGTGTTTTCTTCCTCTGACTTCTTTCTGGAATTTTCTATCTTTGATTTTCTGTCATTTGAAAATGATCTGCCAAGGTGTGGTTTTGTTTTGTTTTGGGCATTTATCCTGCTTGGTGTTCTGTGAGCTTCCTGGGTCTGAGGTTTGGGGTCTGACATTGATTAATTTGGCGTCTGACACAAAAATGATGGCAATTCTCTACCATTATTGTTGCCAATCTCTCTCCTGTTCCTTTCTTTCTTCTCCTTCTGGTATTCCCATGTGTATCTAACACGTTTTGTAGTTAGTTGTTCCCCAGTTCTTGGATATTATGTTCTGGGTTGTTCTTTTCTTTTCTCCCCCAGTCTTTGTTCTCCGCTTTTTGGTGTTCAAGGAGTCTATTTTTTTTTAAGTTTATTATTTTGAAAGAGAGAGAGAGAGAGGGGGCACAAGTGACAGAGAGAGAGAGAGAGAGACAGAGAGAGAATATCAAGCAGGCCCTGCACTGTCAGCACAGAGCCCGACGTGGGGCTTGAACTCCCGAACTGTGAGATCATGACCTGAGCAGTAGTCAGAGGCTCACCTGATTGAGCCAGCCAGGCGCCCCTCAAGTGAGCCTGTTGATACATCCTCCAGCTCAGAGATGGTCTTCCTCAGCTGTGTCCAGTCTACTAATAAACCCACTAAAGCCACGCTTCATCTGTGTTCCGGTGTTTTTGATCGCTAGCATTTCCTCGTGGTTCTTTTTCAGGATTTTCCCCTGCTGACGTTGCCCATCTGTTCCTGCGTGCTGTCTCTCCATCAGAGCCTGTGCATACGAACCACAGCTGTCTTGAATTCCTGGTCTGACAATTCCACCACTCCTGCTACGTCTGGTTTGGGTGGTTGCTTTATCTCTGCAAATCGTCCTTTCTGTCCTTTGCCACGCCTGGTCCTTTGTTCCTGATAGCTGGACATGGTGTGCCAGGTAAAAGGAACCGCCGTAAACGGGCCTTTGGGGGATGTGCTGGCGAGGACAGGGGGGCGGGGCTAGGAGGGCTGCAGTGAGGTTCTGAAAATACCCCGGCAGGGTAGGCTCTGGTTAACGAGCTTCCCCTGCGGGCAGGCAGGCCCTGCTGCGAAAAACAGCCTTGGCTTCGTTCAAAAATGCTTCCTTTCCGCCTCTCCCTGCCGGAAACCTGATTTTCTGCCACACGTCCTCTGGGAAATCTGCTCAACCTCCTGGAGGTAAATCTCACGACCAATGTCTGGCCCTCGCCCCCGGAGCTGTCCACACTAGGCCTCCAGCAGTCCGTGTCCTCCTGTCCCGACACGGGTTCTCATCAACGCTTCCTTCCGCCTGGGGGGTCTCTGCCCGTGGAAAAGCCACCACTCGTGTTCACCTGCCTCCCCACCCCCACCCCTCCCCTTTCTTACGGAGCCTAGAAGACACGTTGATTTTTTCAGTCTGTTCAGCTTTTTACTTGTTTTTAGGATACGCTGGTGACTCCCAAGCTCCTTACGTGGGGAACCGGGCTCTGCCAGTTTTAAGTCTCCACAAACCAGCGAATGAAAGGTTTACACTCACATCATTTACAAGTCCATTAACGCCCCAAGACCGACTCAAACAAGCAGCAGTCCCCGCCACCTTCGTTGCACACCTGATTCCGCTCCCCAAAGGCCAGCACGTGGTTAGAGGTGCTCTGGAGGAGATAAAGGCGAGAGAGAGAGAGAGAGAGAGAGAGAGAGAGAGAGAGAGAGAGAGAGAGGAGCGCCTCCCTGATGGAGGGGCTGAGGTTTTCAAGATAGAGAAGACGACATGTGGATCAAGGAGGGAGGGAGTGATTTATGTGGGTACATAGAGGGCAAGCTGTCCGGACAAGGAAATGAACACATAATCCTGGGGGCAGGAGGGATACCCCAGGGGGCCCTGTTGCAACGCAGATTCTGATTCAGTGGGGCGGGGGGAGGACTCCAGACGGCTTTTCCAGTGGGTTCCCAGTAGGTGCTGATGCCGCTGACCCAAGGAGGCACACTTTGAGTAGCAAGCTTCTAGAAAGAGGAGCTCGGTGGGGCCAGAGCAAAAAGAGAGAGGGGCAAGAAGACTGAACCGGGGTCAGAAGGTGAATAGGGGACCAGACCTGGCGGTGCAGTGAGGGCCACTGGAGGAGGGGCAGAGCTGTCGCCCGCCCGGAATGACATGAAGCAGAGAAAAGCATCTTGGACGCATCTGCGTCGGGGCCTTGCTGAGAAGAGCTCGCAGGGGGCGGAGGCGGGTAGGAAGCCGCAGAGTGAATCCAGATGAGAGAGGGCGGTCCTTCCGACTCAGCGGCCGCGGGACTGGGGGTGGGGGGCGGCGGTGCCCCCCGGATCCGTGATGGATTGGCAGGGGGAGCAACAGGGGGCTGCGGGCAGGTTGCCGGCTCTGCCCCATCCGTCCTCTCCCTGCGGACCCCCCGCCGCCCCGGCCAAGCCCCGTTGGTCCTCATTTGCTGTCACTGCCTGCGAGCAGGTGGTGTTCCGGAGAGATGCTCCGACCCGGCTGGGCCTTTGCAAAGACCTCGCGGTTGCCTGCGGCCTCCCCAGCCGGGCGGGAAGAGCCCTTCCCCCCCCCCCCCTTCTGAGCCACCACTCCCCTCCACGAAGCCTCACTCGGGCCCAGGTCCCAACGACCTTCTCCCCACACTTGCTAGGGAGCAGGGAGAGCCGTGGGGTGTTCACCAATCCGGCCGGCTGCCCTGACACCAACCCGGGTGTCTGCCGTTCAAACACCTGCATCCGCTGTCTTATAGGTACTTAAGCAAATCACTGGAAACTTCCCTTCACTGGTCCGCTACTGTTGTACCACATGGCTTCCCTCCGTGCCACTCAAGGTGGAGTCAGTGGCCCAGTGGCATCAACATCACCTGGGGGCTTGATAGAAATGCAAGTTCCTGGGCCTCACCCCAGACTGCTGAATCGGAATCCGGCGGTAGGGCCCAGGAACCCCGTGTTCTAGGGAGCTCCCCAGGTGATTCTTGTTGAAGTCTGAGAGGTAGGGAATAACACCAAACCTCAAACTGAACATCAGTAGGTCCTGGCGCCATGTTTGAGAAAGCGGGTCTAGCCCAGTGGGCTCAACCCTGGCTGTACATCAGGATCATCTGCAGAGCTTTCAAAAAAAGATACCCGTGCCTGGGCCTCCACGGCCAGCAGTTCTGATGTACTTGGCAGGAGCAGGGCCCAAGGGAGTCTAACTTGCAGCCGGGTCTGGGAATCTTGGGAGCTTGGCAGATGGCCCTACATTCTGTTTCCCACACCCAGCTGCATTTCCTGTCCCTCGCTGGTCACTCTACCTGAGGGGTGTCCCTGCCATCTCCATATTGCCAAATCTACCCATTCAAGGAACAGACCGAGTCCAAATCAAGCTGCTCCTCAAACTGGTCTCTGATTCTCTTTCGGTTTCCTGAAGCCACATGGGCACCTGTAGCCAAATAAGACTCCTGCGTTGCTCTCTTTGTTAAATTGAGGCCTCGTTCAGCGAACTAGTGGTTCTCAAAGTGTGTCCTATGGCATATTCGTGTTCCGGCAGACACGAATGCCCATTTTGTGCAACAACTGGTCTTTGGTCAACACATAAAACTTGGGAAATATTATGCACCAGATGATTTCTGCACCTCACTCTTTGGGTTTTCCTCCCATCCCCACACTATCCTTTCTCAGTCTTCTTTGTTACATTTTCTTCCGTGCAGCTGAAATTCACAGAACACAAAAGCAGCCATCTTGAAGTGAACGATTCCGTGGCATTTAGCACATTCACGGCGCTGGGCCACCACCACCTCTATCTAGTTCCAGAACTACATTTTCATCGCCTCAAAAGTAGTCACTCCCCATTTCTACCCAACCCCCAGCCATTAGGCATGTTACTTCTTTTTACTTTGAATCGATTTGCCCATCAGAAAATTGAGGATCACGCTTCATCAGGTTGTTAGAAGAAACAAGGCAGGTAATTTGTGTAATTGGCCCAGCACTACGTATGCTGGGCACCTGACAAAGGTCGGATCCTCACTTGGCTTTCCCTTCAGTCCTGTCATACTCGTGTTCAAGAGGTCAGATTTCACGGCACTTTGGCTTTGTAAATGCCTCCTTTAGAAAAATAAAAATATATCTTCCCCCTTTGGAAGGTGATGCAAGGGTAACTGGTATAAATACGATCACCAAAAATCAATATTACGTTTCTATTTTTATTTTAAAGTGTTTTTTGGAATTATTTTAGATTATAGAAAGGTTGTAAAGATCACAGAGATCCTGTACTTCTTCACCCAGTTTCCCATATTAACATTTTACACAACTATGGCAGAAGTTGACATTTGTCAAGACTAAGAAATTAACATTGGCACATTCCTGTTAAATAAATAAAACTATAGACTTTGGGGCACCTGGGTGGCTCAGTCGGTTGATCGTCTGGCTCGGTTTCGGCTCAGCTCATGATCTCGTGGTCTGTGAGTTCGAGCCCCACGTCGGGCTCCGTGCTGACAACTCAGAGCCTGGAGCCTACTTTGGATTCTGTCTCTCCCTCTCTCTCTCTGTCCCTCCCCCGCTTGCTCTCTCTCTCAAAATAAATAAATACACTGACACACACACACACACACACACACACACATAAAACTACAGACTTTATTTGGATTTCACCAGTTTTTCCATCAATATCCTTTTTCTCCTCCAGGGTCCAATCCCGGATCCCACATGGCAATTAGTTGTTGTCATGTCTCCTGAGTCTCCCCTGTGACAGTCTCTGTCCTTGCTTGTTTTTCCTAACTCTGAGGGTTTTGAAAAGCGCTAGTCAGGCATTTTGTAGACTGTCTCTCAGTTTGGGTTTATGTGATGTGTTTCTCATGATGAGACTGGGGTTACGGGTTCTCGTCACATCAGATCCCATCAGGTAGCACAAGGTACCACAGAACTTATTACTGGTGATGTTAACTTTTGAGCGCTAGGAGACAGTGAACTGAAAGTTGTACTTTTTCCCTTTCTATCCTGTGTCACGGGTTTAGCCCCCACTCAGTGGGGAAGGGAGAGTATGGGCCACCTCTTGGAAGGGGCAGTATCTACAGATCTTTGAAATTCTTCCGTAAGGAAGGCTTGTCCCTTCTCATTTATTATTCGCTCATTTATCAGTATGGACTCGTGTGTCTTTCTTTTCTCCGTGGCTTACAATCCGATACTATGTTATATATCTGTGCTCAAATTGTTCCAGTTGGCCCACGGGGAGCTCCTTCAGATCGGCTCCCATGTCCCTTGGACATGCCCCAATGCTTCCCTGCCCCCATCCCAGTATATTCACTTTTGATGTAAAATGTGGTTTTCTGCCTCACCCATCCACTGAAACTGCTCTAAGGTCTTTTAGATTACAACGGTCTCTAGATGGTGAGGCCAAAGTCTACTCTTACCAGACCTTTCTGTGACAATGCTCTTCATCTCTTTCTTTCAAAGTGCATTTGATTTTCCAAAAACTTGCTATGGCATGTTCAAACACAGACCACGCTAGAGAAAAGAGCATACTCAACCTCCGTGTACCCATCTCCCAGCTTCAATGGTTCTCAATGTTGTGTTCATCTTGTTTCACGGGTCCCCTATCCTGCGCTCTGCCACTGGAACCCTTCAGAAGGAATGCCAGGCATCCCACGAATTCAGCTGTAAAGAGTACAGTGTCTTTAACAGGTCAGAACTTTAAACAAACAAAACAAAACCAAACATAAGCACAGAACTATTACACCTAACAAAATAAACAATTCTCTAATATCCTCTAGCAGTTCATATTCAAATTTCCCAAGTTTTTAAAAAAGTTTTTTTAATGTTTATTTATTTTTGAAAGGCAGAGTCCGAGTGGGGGGGGGCAGAGAGAGAGGGAGACACAGAATCCCCAGGTTCTGAGCTGTCAGCACAGAGCCCGACGTGGGGCTCGAACCCACGAACCGTGAGATCATGACCTGAGCTGAAGTCGGACGCTTAACCGACTGAGCCATGCAGACGCCCCAAGAGTCTGTATTTAAAAAAATTTTTTTTTAATGTTTATTTACTTTTGAGAGACAGAGACAGAGCGCGAGCAGGGGAGGGGCAGAGAGAGAGAGACACAGAATCCGAAGCAGGCTCCAGGCTCCGAGCTGTCGGCATGGAGCCCGACACAGGGCTCGAACTCACGAACCGTGAGAACATGACCTGAGCCCGAAGTCAGTTGCTTAACTGACTGAGCCACCCAGGAGTCTCAGTCTGTATTTTTGATGTAGACCCTCTCCACTGACTGGCAGGATGTCACTGGATGCCCTGTGAGCTCTTCACACTCTGTCCCAAATGGAATTAGTTCTTCATCCCAAACTGCCTCATTGTTTTCTTTACCTCAGTGACTAGAACCGCCAAGACAGAAACCCGAGCCATCCCAGACTTTTCGTCACCTGCCCCCAAGTCGCTGAGCCGCAGAACTTTCTACCCTCAATATCTCAAGCGTGTCCCCTTTTCTTCCAGCTGCCACAGCCTCAGTTCTAAAATTCAAAGAGCACAAGTGCACCATCCAGGGTCACACATTCTTAAGCAGAGCCGGGACTGGAAGCTAACCCCGTGCTCCAGCATGGAATAAGCTGGAATCTTGCTGAGGGCTGTCGGCGGCTCCAGATTCTTTGCTGTGCTCCGGATATATTGTGCTTTACCCATATTGCGAATACGGTTGTAGAGGCCGACTTCCGCAGGGTGAAGCAGTCCAGAGTGGGGAGCTGGGGAGTCAGAATATTCGGGTTTCGCACCCACATCCGCCACTGAAAGCGGACTTGGTGAATGAAGGTGGTTAATTTGTCTGTGCTGTTTCCCCGCGTCCGTGACAGGAATGTTATTCCCTCACTCTTCCGAAATCCCCGAAGCCTCGGAAACTGGCAGGCGTGCGTGGGTTTTAAATAATGTTTGGCAGCTCGACCCGAGCTGACTGTAAGGATTTGATGCCGAAGGCCGATCTGAACGGACCTGAGGGTATTTATGGTCTCTACTTCTCCCACCAAGAATACTACTGACAACTGTCTGTGAAGAGAGGCTGCTGGCCTGGCCCGCTGGGACAAGTTCTACGACATGTTGTACTTTGCCAAAGTACAGCAATGTCTGTGTTCTTCGACACACCTGATGGAAGGGTGTTGGAAAACAGGCCGGGCAGCTGAAATGGCTACTTCACGGGTCTGTCACATAGGTTAATTGCTATAGAAATGAGCATTCGTAAAGCAGTTAGAAAAGCGCGTGCCCGGAGTAAGCCCTGTAGAAGTGTTTGATAAACGCTTCACGTAATGGCTAACCCTATGAATGAAGTGAAAGATTAACTCTTTTTTTTTTTTTTAACATCTATTCACATTTGAGAGACAGAGAGAGACAGAGCGCAAGCGGGGGAGGGGCAGAGAGAGGAAAACACAGAATGTGAAGCAGGCTCCAGGTTCCGAGCTGTCAGCACAGAGCCCGACGCGGGGCTTGAACCCACGAACCGAAAGATCATGACCTGAGCCGAAGTCGGACACTTAACCAACTGAGCCACCCAGGCGCCCTGAAAGATAAGCTATTTTATGTCAGAAGAGAGTTTGAGGAATTCGGGGGCTTCCGTCAAAGCGGGGTTCCTACCATGGCTCTTCTGTTGGAAAGAAATTAAGTATCAGAGAGACCGAAAAACGCCTTTTGAATGGCAGTCCTGTCCTCACCGTGCTCAGAACCAACCAGTTTTGAAACTGGTGTGGATCACGTCCACGCAGGCTTCTTGGTTTTAGTACATACACGTGCCTCCAGAGTACGTAGGTTTTTTAGAACCAAGGATGATCCAGCCCCGAATGTCAACAGTGCGGAGGCTGAGAAGCCCGGCCCTTCCCCTCTTGTCCCCACTCTTCCTCCCCTTCTTCCTCCCCCTCCCTTCCTTCCCCTGGCCTGCCGGCTCTTGCAGGGCCTACAGTGCACGAGGGGCAGTTACCGTCACCACACACCGCACACCAAACTTTGCTGAACAGACCCACCAACAGATCGTGGGTCCCTCCCAGACCCCAAGGCAAAGCGCCCATTGGAAGAGCCGCCGGGGAGCCCTCTCTCCGCATTTGAGAGGTTTCACACCCGGGACTTCCTGGGGCACTCGCAGTTTTTGAAGGCAGGGAATACACGTCGACGCTTCCCGAGCATTTAGCGTGTGGCCTGCACTCTGTTGGACAGGCACGAACTCCAACGTGGTCTTCGCACGGACCCGGGGCGGGGTGGGGGGAGGTGGGCATCACCGGTACTCACGCGTGTGACAAAGTGACTCGCCCGCACCGGCGGCAGCGTTCACAAAGCCAGCGGGGCCCGGCCCGCTCCGCGGCTCCTCTGGGGGAAGCCATCGAGACCTTTGCAGAGAGAACAGTTCACTCCCCGAGAGCTAAGCTGCTCCATTCCAGGCTCGCTTTGTATTTGTGCCCGAGCCACACTTCCTGTCTCTTTAGGATTTGAAATTTTAGTCATGTGCCACCTCAGGGGAAGTTAATTCTGATTTTTGTTGGCGGGACCTAAGCACAAATCACAACTCCAGAAATACAAGGAGAGCCTGGAAAAATAGGCAGCTGGGCCGAGGAAAGTAACGCACTGCTCTCAGCGCAGGGGCTGAACCGTGGAGCTAAGTGTTCTTCGGGACAGACCTGTCGATACTAAATCTTTTCCCCCAACCTCTGATGGATGTGCTCATCTTCTCAGGTCAACATGGGCTCACCCAGGCAACGCGCTGTAATAACTTATTGAAAAGGCAGCTGGCGTTTATAAACAGACTGTTCCATCACTTTTTAGATTTTCGTCCTCAGAAATGTATTCTCTTCTCAAAGCAGTATTTGCTATACGTAGTAAGAACTCAACGACACCTCTTCTGCAACACAGGATCTGCAGAGGTGAGCAGGTTTGGGGATTATTGTTCTTTGCTGTCAATTCTGGGTGACATTCAAGCTCTGTAGAGATGACGAGATAACCAGAGGTCAGAGAGGTAGTCTCATTCCATTAGAGCAGGGGTCGCCAAACTACGGCCACAGGCCAAATCTGGCCCGAGGCCCGTTTTTATAAATGAGGTTTTATTGGAACACACCTACACCCATTTGTTTACTTACCGTCTATAGCGGCTCATGCTGCAAGGGCACAACCGAGCAGTTGCCAAGCAGTGGCCTGCAAAGCCGGAAGCGTTAACTCTCTGGTCCTTTACGGAACACGCCCGCTGACCTCCACGTTGGCCAGAAGCGCGATCTGTCCCGCTGGATCATTTTCAGTGGGGGCTAAGGGGAGCTCGAGCAGGGGAGGACGTCTGACCCATTTAAGGCATCTGTGTTGAAGTTCAGTTGGGTTAAGGAGAGAAGGACAGAAGAAAATAGAAAAAGGCAAAAAAAAAAAAAAAAAACCAAACCCCAAAAAAACCCCAACCAAACGAAAAACCAAAAAACACTAGGCAGTGGCAAAAAGAGGACTTTAATGAACCGAATATTAACCTCAAAACCAAGTATAATCTACATGAAATCATCACTTTAGGCCAAAAGAAAATCTTTCATGTTGGTGACGGTATCCGTCTCGCCGACCTCAAGCGGCCGACGAGTTACCCCTGTGGTGGGCCCCCTGGGACTTTGGTGAACATGCCTTTTTCTCGGGCTGAGAGACATTTCCCTGAGAAGATGCGCGGGAGGGGAAGGGGGTGATGGCTGGGCACACTGCGCCCCGGGCTCAGAACTTGAGCGGAATGACCGGCCAGTATTTGGGCTGCTTCCTGTCACAGTGCTTGTCGAAGCTCAGCTGCACGGCGGCCTCCATGGCCTGGATCTTGGCGGCGCTGTCCCCGTACAGGCGCTTCATCTCGGCCTGGCGCCGCTCGCCGGGCCTCTCGGAGGGGGGCTCCACCGAGCGCCGGGTGCCGTAGTACAGGCCATGGTCCGCGTTCACGTAGTCGTCCAGGCGCTGGGCGTCCAGCTGCTGCTGCCGCCCTGAGAAGGAAGGGACACGGGGGACCGGGGTGAGCTCGGGGACGCCCCGCGGCCTGCGCCCGCCGAGCCGTCCATAGGCCGAGGCGGTGCCCGCACACCGTCACCCCCGTGGTTAGGGGAACGCATCGGTCGCTCGCCCGCTCGCCCGGGAGGCAGATGCTGCCGGAAACGGCAAAAAGCCGCCGGGAAACATGTCACCCGACACCATCAAACCTCTGCACGGAGCCCGGAAGATCCAGCTCGCTCTCTCGCGCTCTCTCTCTCTCTCTCTCTCTGTCACGTTCGAGGCCTGCCCACATCCCGGCCAGCTAGGACCGGCTGGTGCAGCTTGCCTGGTTTCCCACTCCCCCAGGCCAGCAGGGAAGTGAAGTGCTTTCTGGCAAGTCCAGGGCTGCAAGAAGTAGTACTTCCGCCCACAAAGGAGGCGCTGGGGGAAAAAGTACGGATTTTAGGCAAACCGCAAAAGAGCAAGTGCTGGTAACCACAGAATCGCAGCGACGATCCGCGATCCTTCACACCCGTCCGAAGCACAGGGCACACCAGGCAATGAAGTCAAACGACTCAGCGCTTGCTCGAGGCAACCAGGCCAATCAAGGGCAATTCTGCCAACGGAAGGGAGACCTGACGTCTAATCTTCCTGCTGTATTCACAGATGTGCAACAGCGCAGGGACCGCCTCGGTATGGGATTTGACTTTCCACTTCACAGGTTAGTTTAGGCTAAATTTCAAGTGATAAAGGGATCTGCTTTTAACCCTACTGTTTCTTTCTTTTCTTTCTCTCTCTCTCCCTCCCACCTCTCCTACCTTCCTTTCTTTTAAGACCAAGAGTGCGCTCGCAACAAGAGAGTATGAGTTGGGAGTGGGGAAGGCAGAGAGAGAGGGAGAGAGAATCCCAAGCAGGCTCTGCATGGACAGTGCAGGGCAGGATGCGGGACTCGAACTCATGAACCATGAGACCATGACCTGAGCGGAAATCAGGAGCCAGATGTTTCACTGACTGTGCCACCCAGGTGCCCCTGGTCCTACTAATTTAACTGGATTCTTGTAAAGTAAGAAATTAAATTATACTCTCCCCTCTATTTTTACTAAAATGAGTCCTAATATCAGAACGGTTATTCTTATGTAAACAGAAATAATAAAAACACATTAATGAAACAATGATGCATATGGTAACATTTGGCCCACTGACACATTTTTGTAAGCAACTGTCGAGAACAGAGAAACAGACAGTAGAAGGCACCCATCTGTAGCTACTACTGCTACCAAGACAAATGCTACTGAATAAGGAGTGAAGATAGTTGTAGGGGATAAATGATATAAATCATTCTTTCCTTGTTAAAAAAAAAAAAAGTAGCAGAATAAAACCTTAGTATATAGGAGGGAACCCAAAAGTGAGCAGCAAGATATATCTGTGGCTAGGCAGTCACACTCCTAAGCCCGTTCTTCATAAACATCACCCTGGAGCTGGGGAGAAGGAGGTCTGGAAACTTGGAAACACCATAATATGCAGACAGTCACTTCTGACGTAGCACATCTGCGGTTTCTTTTTTTTTTTAAACGTTTATTTATTTTTGAGACAGAGACACAGCATGAACAGGGGAAGGGCAGAGAGAGAGGTAGACACAGAATCTGAAATGGGCTCCAGGCTCTGAGCTGTCAGCACAGAGCCCGACGTGGGGCTCGAACTCACAGACCGTGAGATCATGACCTGAGCTGAAGTTGGACACTTAACCGACTGAGCCACCCAGGCGCCCCTCTGCGGTTTATTTCTTATACGAGGAGGTAATCTACGCAGATGCCAGATGACCCTCAAGGAAGTAAATGCAACGTAAGTAACTGTTACCTTATCCACAGAAAAGAGATGCCATTGTCTTACTGTGAAGTGCAGAACTAAACCGAAATATTGGCGTAATGTGCACATGAGTGGGAGGTCAGTAAGCATTTGCTTCTCAGTTTTGGTCTTTCTGTCAAGTCTGAAACATTAGGATGTAAGTGTTCAGCTCTCACGGGTGTTTAGTCCTGCCCTCCAAGGACTGCAGTTCTGAACGTGTGGCATTTCCACATTAGCCAAGGACAACAGATTCCCTATGCTACCTATGGGAGCCTTGGGTGAGTTACCAATCCTTGAGCTTGTTTCGTTGTAGGCCCAGAGCAAACAATCCCGTGGGGGGGGGGGGGTGGGGCTGTGGGGGCCCCAGAGCCTGTGCATCTAGAGGACAGAGATTCCCAGGCCACAGTCCTTTTACTTTCTGATTTGTCCCAGGACTGTAATCAGCTTTCCTGATAGATCTAGTGACACAACAGATGTTCAACTTCCTGTCTAAATCAGAGTCTTTGCATTTAGAATTTTTTTAAATGTTTTTATTTATGTTTGAGAGGGAGAGGGCACAAGTGAGGGAGGGGCAGAGACAGAGGATCTGAAGCGGGCTTTGCACTGACAGCACGGAGCCCAACGTGGGGCTCAAACTCACGAACCGTGAGATCATGACCTGAGCTGAAGTTGGACGCTTAACCGAGCCACCCAGGCGCCCCACATTTATAAGTTTTTTTTTTTTTTTAGCGTTTACTTATTTTTGAGAGAAAGAGACAGTGTGTGAGTGGGGGAGGGGCAGAGAGAGGAGGAGACACAGAATCCAAAGCAGGCTGCAGGCTCTGAGCTGTCAGCAGAGAGCCCGATGTGGGGCTCGAGCCCACAAACCATAAGATCATGACCTGAGCCGAAGTTGGAGGCTCAACCGACTGAGCCACCCAGGCGCCCCCCGCATTTAATCAACATTTAATCATTTAATTAACACCAGGATCCTCGCTCTCTTAGCAAGTGTTGCTTTCTGCCGCTAGGACATGTGAATTTCACCTTCCTACTTTTGCATCTTTCTCTTTCCTTACAACTGAACGTGGTTCCAATTATGGTCCTTTGTGCTTCTCTTCTGACCAAAACTATCTTACAGATAGTAAATCAGTAGAACAATTCTACATCGAGATGTTTTCTCTTATCGTTGACATCTGTAGATGAAACACTGTTAATCCGAACTGACCGCAGCCGCCAAATCAACATAGCCAGTGCAAGTTCCCCAGTTCACACTTGGCATGTGCTCATGGGTCACCATCACAGGGTTTCAGTTAATGAAGCTCATACAGTGTAAAAGAATAAAAAGCACAGCCATTCTCAATTCTCTACGTGTACCTCTTTCCCGTTCAGGTTTCCTTATGAAAATTTGAGGCTCAGGCCTTGTCGCCTCTCTGCCTCACAAGAAGCTCAGAGCTTTCCCGGCTTCCGGCATGGCGGGCAGTTGCCCTACAACATAGACCCAAGGGGTGGGAAGCCTGTCCCCTCCACTGACCGGCTAGTGCCAAAACCTGCCCGTGGGAGTCGCGTCTGGGGAAAGGACACTGTCGCCTTCACACACATCCCCATTCCTAGCCCCGGGAGGACACAACGCCTGACACAAGGTAGGTGCTCAGGAAATGACTGCTGAGAGAAAGCCTGGACACAGGCCATACAGTATTTTTTGTTAACAGCTATTTCTTCCAGATTCTGTTAAAGAAAAATGATGACAACCCAGGGACAGAGAGACGGATGCTCAAATCTCAGCTGGACAGAGCCCCTCTCCCGGAGGTTCCTCAGAGTCTCCATGGCAGAGGCGGGGGGAGACAGGGGCACCAATGAGTTGGGGTCTGATCTTGTTCCTTTACATCTGAGTCCCTGTGCCTCTACTTAGTTAAATGATTACAAAAAAAAAAAAAAAAAAAAAAGTCCTAAGTCTAGACTACCAATGTGAAAATCAGTCCGCTTAAAATCAAATGCACCGAGAGGGGCCAGACCTGGAAGCCCCAGCTAGCATCTGCAAGTACTTTAGTGTTCACGGACTTCGGGGGCCGAGCAAACCTTAGAATGGAATATACGCGTCTGAAGGCATCGCTCGTTCTGTTTTTATTTATTGCTTCCTTCCTCCCTATGAAAGAAAGGATTCTGTCACTAGCAGTTTTTCTTCCTGTCAGAACAAGGTGAGGGCTCAACCAGATGGAGAATCATCTGACGGAAGCAGAACATCACACTTCAGACATAACTGAACAGGTGCCTTGTCGTGGAGAAGTTAGTCATTTTTTTCCTAGAAACAGCTGTGAGACTGCATGTTACCCAGTGCTTTTTCCTTATAGGCTGTTCAGCCATGGGAATTTGTTTGAATAGAAATCAGAGTATCTGTCTAGATTCCAGCTTTAAAACAGGGTTATAGTGGGCTAAACAGCATCCCCTCCAAATTCACACCTACAAGGAACCTGAGAATATGACCTTCTTTGGAAATAGGGTCTTTGCAGATATAATTGAGGCTCAAGATGGGATCGTACTGGATTAGCGCGGACCCTAAACCCAATGAAAGTGTCCTTATGAGAGACAGAAAAGGACACACAGAGACATGGGGGGAAACCATGTAAACATGGAGGTAGTTGAACTATGCTCCCACAAGCCAGTGAATGCCAAGAGCTACCAGAGCTGGAAGAAGCAAAGTCCCAGAAACTTCTGGAGGGAGTGTGGTTCTGCTAACGCCTTGGTTTCAGACTTCTAGCTTCCAGAACTGTGAGAATAAATTTCCGTTGCTTTAAGCCACCCAATGTATGGTAACTGGTTACAGCAGTCCCAGTAAACGAATATCACGGTTAATACACACAGAGGGTTCAAACAAGAAAAACGGTAACATCCTGTTAAGGAGAAACGCTACTGGATCCCATCTGGGTTCAGGATATCAATCTGTAAATCCGCATGATGTAAATTCGTCCCCCTCAATCTGTAAATTCGCATGAGGTTAGCCAATGTGGACTTAGTCTACAAAGGAAAACAAAATCACGAGAAGGGACTTAGATTTTAGAAGACCGGACACAGGAAAACATCCATTCGGTATTCCACAGATAATTAGCCCAAAGGCAGAACATTTTGGAGGGCAAAGCACTAAGACGAGTGTGGGAGAATGTTATTTTTCCTCAGTTTTCTGGGATAAGCAAGGCTTTCTGGTTGTACTCTCTGCTATGCTGCCAGAATTAATGATTTTAGCACAAGTGCACGAAAGCACAGACTTGATTTATGTCATGAATGACTCATTTCTGGCTTGTCAGCAACACGCCCGGAACACAGGTGCTTGCCAGCAGACCTGGAGCCGTTTCTGATGGGTCTGCACCCTCGCCTCACATCCCTCTCTCCATGACAAATGAAGTCAGTGAATGATTACCATTTTCACTTTTAGGATAAAAGTGCATTTCCGTTCCTCCCTTCTACTTTTCTGCGGTACGGTGCTCAGTCGGTGTGGTTCCACACTTTAATCTCATCCACTAAAGCACAGCAGCTCGCTAAATCCTGGGCTGTACGTTTCGCCATACGCTCCCGGTTTTCCACAGAAGGGTCGACTGAGGGCGACCGGGATGGGGTTCCAGCTGACTGAAGGTTCGGGACGAAAACTGGCGTCTGAACCTTCCAGCTTCGGTGGGCCCAACACGGAGCAGAGGTCTCCCGGCAGGTGTCTAAAAGCACCTGGCCCTGTGGTCAGAAGAGCACCTGGCATGCTAAGAGGGGAGTGGATGTACCCCCCTTTCTTCCTCTCACCATCCCAGCTGACCCCATCCCTCAAAGCCTAGCGCACGCTCTATTTTCCACCACTTCCCCCGAAGCTTCTCCTCTGACAGCTGACTTCACTGGCTCTACCCCATCACTGCCAAAGTGCCTGTGGACCACACACAGACAGCACTTCTAGGAATCAGCTTTAGTTTGATTTCGTCTCCTCTTCTCAATTGAGTGTAAGCTCCTTCTGAACGTGTCTCGGTTTGGACCCAGCAGCTACCCAGAAAACACAGGGGATAAGAGCTGGTAGGCTCAAGCCCGAGACAACAGTGTTTGTGTCAGAGGGCCGTCTCCCCCCACTGGGAATAACATTCCCGCATTCTCCTTCAAAGTATTAGGACTATAGCCTTGCAGTCTCAATTGGTAGTTATTTATGACTTCAACGGGATACTTTTCTTAACCTAACAATAAGCATTTTTTTCCTAAGAAATAATTGGAAACACAGCTGACCTTCCAAACTCCACAACTGTCTACTTTCCCATAAGCATTGTTATCACTGAAGTTTTGAATAACGGAAGTATCTCGTTAGGAAATGACATCTAACAATCAAAAGTATGTCTGTTCCCACTGCACAGTTCTTTATTTATCCTAATTTTTTGGTTACCATTAAAATATGTTAGAGATTATGTGGAAGAGCAGTCATCACAAACAAGAACATGCTCTCCAGTACGAAGGATTTTATTCTAAGAAAATATTAAATAAGACTCAGATGACGATGATGAATGATAGAACATACATGTTCTCGTGGAGGTGAATACTACTGAAAAACAAAGTCTTTCAAGTTTACCTATGCTTTTTCCTGCTAGTGCTATTTCATAAAATTCTGTTCTCTCTAGATGATCCATATTCAAAGCTGAATTAGCCTTTATTGAACGAGTAGCTTCTAGTGGTTCAAAAGAGCAAAGCAAAACAACTGTAACCAAGCATTCACACTACTCAGGTCCCTAATCGCTGTTAAAACACATCCGAACCGTGTATGTAACTAAACTTCCACGAACATTTCTAGTGGAGGGAGGTAATGGGTTGGAAAGCACTGTGGGCATTGACATTACTTACATCTGAATTCAATCCTTTGTTACTGCTTGAAGGAACACGTGTTCATCCTACACGCCACCAGAAGCGCTGGCGAAAAGACTCATGCCCGATACTTGCGCTGGTGCAGGGTCGGGCCCCGGCAGCTTCTAAATCTTTAGCAGTCAGATTAGACTCTGACACTGCAGCGTGTTCCCGCCCATGCCAGACAATCTCCAGGTCTTCCGAAGACCTGATAATATCTTCAGGGCACCCCGGAGGGCATAAAAGCATGGCAGAGACGTTATGGCAAGTAGTTTTCAATCATGCTACAGCTACACATGTAAAAAGCACAAAGCAGCAGCTCCGTGTGTTCAGCGTTGTTATTAGTAATACGGAAGTGCATTCCTTTTTCCTCGTATTTTACTATAATAAGTTACATCAAGCAAGAATGTCCTTGAAATGCACTAAAAGTTGTATTAATGCCTACTTTGATGAAAATGGTATGAACGACTAGACTGGACAGACATCAAGACTTGAATTCTTTTGCTTTTTAAATATTCTAAACCAATTTAAGAATTTTGAAAAGTGCAGGGTAGAAATATGACTTTTGAAGCCACAAAACATCTTTTATTAAAAATATGCAGAATCTTGGGGCACCTGGGTGGCTCAGTCGGTTAAGCGGCCGACTTCAGCTCAGGTCATGATCTCATGGTTCGTGGGTTCGAGCCCTGCATCAGGCTCTGTGCTGACAGCTCAGAGCCTGGAACCTGCTTTGGATTCTGTGTCTCCCTCTCTCTCTGCCCCTGCCCAGCTCACACTCTGTCTCTGTCTCTCTCAGAAATAAAATAAAAAACGTTAAAAAAATTTTTTTTTTAAAATGTGCAGAATCTCAATCAAGCACTTATCAACACAGACAGCATCACAGTAAAATCAGTATATGGTTAAAGATCCACATTCAAGGATGAGTTATTAGCAACTAACCATTACGACTAACATTTCCCGGGCGATGACTTTGTACCAAGAACAGCTCTAGAACTTTTCTTTTATTGTCCCATTATTTTTAAATTATTTTTAGTATTTTTTTAAATCTCATTTAACCTTCATAACTACCACTCCATTAATGAGGATCTCCACCTTCCGGGTGAGGGGACTGAGGGACAGACTGGTTAGGGCAGGTGACCCGCAAGGCAAGCCCTCCGACGGACAAGTGGCAGAGGTGGGCAGGGCCCCATAATTTGAGCGGTTCTGCTACCGCTTGCCCTGTACAATGTCAGGTTAAAGATGAAGGTTGTACGGGTTTTTATAACATTCCCTTTTTTATCGGTCTGCTATCTAGATCACAGTAAAACAGATATGTACCAGTTTCTTCATAGAGATGGTGAGACCTGTGCCCTTCACTTCATGTCCCCTCGCAGAAGAAAATTCTCACAGAGGCAGGGGGGCTGTATTAGTTCCCTAGGGCTGCTGTAACTAACAAAGCACTGCAAACAGGTGGCTTGGAATGACAGAAATTTCTCGTCTCACAGATCTGGATGCTAGAAATCTGAGATTAAGGTGTGGGCAGGGCTATGACCCCTCTGAAGGCGCTAGGGAAGATCCATTCCAGGCCTGTCTCCTAGCTTCCAGTGGCAGAGCTCCTGTCTTCACATGGCCTTCTCTTGGGGTGCATGTGTATCTCTGTGTCCGAATGCCTCCCTTTTAATAAGGACCCAGTCATAAGTGGATCAGGGCCACCCTAAAGAC
This sequence comes from Herpailurus yagouaroundi, assembly GCF_014898765.1. Lineage (NCBI taxonomy): Eukaryota > Metazoa > Chordata > Mammalia > Carnivora > Felidae > Herpailurus > Herpailurus yagouaroundi. The sequence goes on from NW_024420490.1 coordinate 244,717, forward strand.
CTCATTTTCACTTGATCACCTCTGTAAAGACCCTATGTCCAAAGAAGGTCACATCCTGAGGTGGGGTGGCGTCGGGGGAGGTTAGGACTCCAACCAATCTTTTTTTTTTTTTTTTTAGGGAACACAAGTCAACCCATAATAGTGATGATGATAGTATAATCTGGAGGTTTGAAGTAAACTCCGCAGATTTAGGAATAATATAAAACAAGGTATGAAGTTCATCAAGTTTATAAATGATTCAAAGCCTCACTCACTTTGTAGAATGTCCCACACAAGCACAGCAAGTTTAGCATTCTGTGGGATATTTGAAAACCTCTGATTTAAGGCTCATAATTAATACTGAAACACCTCATTCATTCATTCATTCAAAACAACATTAAGCACCAGGCACGACTTAGCAGGTAACTCCCGTGACATTTTGTTTAACTTACCTAGACCCCTACCTGACCAAGGTGAGAGGGACGGGGGCGGTTCATGGCCATTTCTGTGCCTGAGCTGTTTATGCCGGAAAGACACACTGTTACTGTATCTTCATTACACTCGCATCTATTTTCTATTGAATAACTATGTACTGAGTTTACTTTAAATCAGCAGATAATTCTAAACGGCCTTTTAGATGACTGGTGTTTGCAGCCACCCTTAATTAGAACTTCTATCATAAAAGTGTCAACCTTTGGTGAGAAAAACACCTTATTCTACTCTCTGGTAAAGACAAAGAAAGAAATCCCATATCCATCATATTTTCTTTTCAAAGAGCTGTAAAAAAGAGCATTCCAACCAAATGTGGACATGCTTGAACACCTCCTCTCCTTCATCGTTGTATACTTTCCAATTAGAGTAATGGTTATTTCGTATGTATTTTGTCTAAAAGGTAAAATTTATTTCTGAAGATGAAGGAAAGAAATGTATTTTATGTAAAATAGAAAGTAGTGTTTTAAAAATACTTGTTTGGGTATACTTTTTTTTTTTATTTGAGAGAGAGAGACAGCGAGCGAGCGAGCGAGCAAGCGGGAGAATCTTAAGAAGTCTCCCGCTCAGCTCGGAGCCTGATGAAGGGCTTGATCTCACAAACTGTGCGATCATGACCTGGGCTGAAATCAAGACTCGGACACTTAACCTACTGAGCCACCGGGTGCCCCTAAAAAGTCCTATATTAAAACGCCTCCTCGGAGTGACAGAGCTGAGGCGGGACTGGATGCGGAATAGCAGGAACTTACAAAATAACACCCAGGGCAGAAGACCACGCAAAAGGCAGGGCGTGGAAGGAAGCACGCGGGGCCAGGCGCACACTTACGTCGCTCCTCCCGGTGCCGCTCGGTCTCTGCGAAGTACTGGCGCAGCTCCTCGGTGATCTCCATGTTGCTCAGGTCGCACTCCACGCCCCCGTCCGACTCGCTGTCCGCCTCCTCCTCTGCGGGCCGAGCCCGCTTTTCTGTCGCGCAGGCCCGCGGACGCTGCCCGGACCTTCTAGTATGTGAGTGGCTGCGGCGCGAGTCCGGGGGGGCCGGGGGGCGGTCACGAGAGGGCCAAGGAGACCCGGCCTTGTCAGCGTAAGAGCTTCTGGGGAGAGACGCAGGAGGGAAGAACCGCGGGCCGGTGAGGTAAGACTCCACGGCCTTCCTGTAGGCATTATGGTGGCTTCGCATCCAGGCCATCGCCTGATGGTAGTGTCGCCAGTATCTTGTGTATACGGGATGAGAAGACCAAGGCTGCGTAGTTTTCCAGGCTGCCGCCTGCGAAATAAAGGGAGGTGGAGAACCGCCGAATGTTTGACTAAACCACAAGTATCCACCGGGTGTCTACTAAATACCTACTCTGCATCTACTCTGGTGCTACTCCTGCACCAGAGGACGCAGGACGGCCCACGCCCACAGGAGACACCAAGTGTATCCACACGTGCTCTCACGTGCGCACGGGACAATGAGTTTAAGGTTACGGCCATGATAAAGTGGGGACAGAGGCTACTAATTATCACCATTAGATAAGATGCAGGGAGAGATGAGGACGTCAACCATCTTGGCCCTCTCTACCCACTGTAAGTAAGCGACGGGTTCCACCAACTGCACGCACTAACGAGCAGGACCTTCTCCGGTCCTTCCCTCTCTGCTCCCTAAACACCTGCCGGCCTGGCTCACTCCTCGGTGCCCGGACAAAAGAGGTCTAGCAGCCTACCCAATGGTGCCTTCGAGTTTTCCGCTGTATTTGTTTCTTTGGTCTTCTCCTTCATAGACTGAGAACACCAAGACTCTAAAGACTAAAGTGTACCCTTTTCTTTATGAGTTAAACAAAACAAGACCTTACCATTGCTGCCATCTGTGATGGTGGAAGACCAAATGGGCACTGAATCTAGGAAAGAACAAACACAGTTCAAACGTGTGGTCAGTACATGTGGGAGATATTCGTGGCTATTTCATGGTTTGTAAAGCAGCCCCTCAGAGGCTGCCTCCTCTCAGTACTGTGCCTCATCTTACCGCAACACACACTATGGGGCCCCGGCACGTGGGTTATGGCCTTGTGGGCTGAAAAGGAGGGCTCCCCTTAGGTCCAATTAAGTAGCTCAAAGGACACTGCATTTTTCAAACATTTGCTTACCCGCTGAAAGACTGGAGAGAACCATATAGTTCACAGCCAGTGCATATACAAAAAACATCAATATAGAACATGAATTAACAACAAGTAACTATTACTGACTTCATTTCCTAATCCTTAACTCATGCCGATGCCTGTTTAAATTAACCCTAGATGATCCCACAGTTTGGACAGAATACCTCTTGCCAACTCCCTGGAAACCACCGTTGGCTCTTGCCTTTGACCTGGGACCTGGAGAAGCCTCTCCAAATGAGATCTCTCTCCAGTGTGGGTTGGGCCCTGGGCTTTAAGCCCCCAGATGAGCCTTGATTTGGTTTCGATTGTGACTAGCATCTCTCAGTGTGGTGTGACACCGCACTGTCCCTGCCTGGCCACTGTGCCTGTCTTTGTAGCAGCAACTGTTCCATGAGACCCTCCAGCAAGTGACTGCACAGAATGCCTTTGCTCAACAGCCTTGCTCTGCCAGGATTTACTGCTTTTGCCCCTTCCCAACTGCTTCTGATTTACTGATGTGGCAGAGGATACCTAAAGGTAAAGTTTAATCTGCAGCTGTACCTTTTAGAACCGATTTAAAACAGTTATTTTTTTCCATTCCTGTTCAAGAGTTCAGAGCTACTAAAATGCCAGCATGCATGAAAATGTATTTAAATAAAAAAAGAGGGGGCGGCGCCCGGGTAGCTCAGTCGGTTAGGCGTCCGGCTTCGGCTCAGGTCACGATCCCACAGTTCGTGAGTCCAAGCCCCGGCGTCAGGCTCTGTGCTGACATCTCAGAGCCTGGAGCCTGCTTCGGATTCTGTGTCTCCCTCTCTCTCTGTCCTTCCCCCACTCACACTGTTTCTCAAAAAAGGAATAAATGTCAAAAATTTAAAAAAAGAAAAAAACAAAACAGAAATAATATCCTAAAATGCATGAGAATTTAAGCATCTGTGACAGGAAATCACTAACAACGCAATGCTGGGCAAACAGCACTTGGGTTTCGAAACTCTGGGACATCAGATACTGAAGGAGGCCTGTTTTTCCTCCTTCACTTAATTAGAGGGTGGAATTTAAAACTCTCTAAGCCTTAAGTAATAAACTTGACTTCTTTTGTAATCTCTATCAAATGTTTTGCTATGGTTAACGTGGAAAATTGAGACGTTACATTAACCCTATCTTTTAAGATCTGGCCTGAAGAGAACCATTCACTTTTTTTTTTTTTTTTTCAACGTTTATTTATTTTTGGGACAGAGAGAGACAGAGCATGAACGGGGGAGGGGCAGAGAGAGAGGGAGACACAGAATCGGAAACAGGCTCCAGGCTCTGAGCCATCAGCTCAGAGCCCGACGCGGGGCTCGAACTCGTGGACCGCGAGATCGTG
>NW_024420490.1:248762-258493 GCF_014898765.1 Herpailurus yagouaroundi
TAGAGAGACAGAGCATGAACGGGGGAGGGGCAGAGAGAGAGGGAGACACAGAATCGGAAACAGGCTCCAGGCTCTGAGCCATCAGCTCAGAGCCCGACGCGGGGCTCGAACTCGTGGACCGCGAGATCGTGACCTGGCTGAAGTCGGACGCTTAACCGACTGCGCCACCCAGGCGCCCCTTCCATTCACTTTTTTAAATACACTAAGCTTTCAAACAGGCAATTTCTAAGAGGGTTGACACGATCTTCCGTAAATTCATCATGAACATAGCCTGCACTTCCTGTTCCCTGTTCTGAATTCAGGAATACACACACATGCAGTGCGTGTAAACTGGGAGAAAGCTAACCAATGCAGTGAAAATATAAGTGTACATTAAGTCCACATTACTTTAAAACCATAAAGGTTTAAGACATAAATAAATAACTGAAGGTTTAAAACATGAGCACTTATTTGAAAAGCTGGCTAACTCCCGCGTGCTTTACAAGCTACTGAAGAAATATAAAAGCCGATACAACGAAGGGGTTAACCACGCAGAGAAGTGGCACTGACACAAATGAAATCACAGTGGAAATCGCTGGAGCGCCAAGCTGTAAGGTGCAGCCTGTGAGTGGCTAATTCCTTCCAGCTGGGTTTCATATTTAGCTCATTGAAATCTGAACACTTTCCTGAGAGCCCGCAGCACGTAATGCCATTGCAGTGAACTCCACGTGTGTCTTCAGCAAATTTGTTTTAGAGATTAACAAGTAGCATAGGAATTAAATTTGAAAAATCTAGGAGGCATCTGCGTGTCTTCTGGAAATGAAGAGTTTTGAATCCCGACTTCTGTGCCTCAAAAAATGTATGTAGAACCAGATCAGTGGAAGTATTAATTATCCCAAACTGGGAAGTGTGACAGCCTCAAATATGCAAGAAAGGTTATTGTGACTGAACACTACAGCAGACCTCAGGAAATCCCGTTTTGATTTGTTCGTGGGAAAATCCAGCCTGGCTCTAAAAGTAACAGGACCAGGGGCACCTGGATGGCTCAGTCGGTTAAGCATCTGACTTCGGCTTAGGTCACGATCTCACAGTCATGAGTTTGAGCCCCGCATCGGGCTCTATGCTGACAGCTCGGAGCTTGGAGCCTGCCTCGGATTCTGTGTCTCCCTCTCTCTCTGCCCCTCTCCAGCTTGCGTTCTGTGTCTCTGTCTTTCCCAAGAATAATAAATAAACATTCAAAAAAAATTTGTTTTAAAGTAATCGTGCCAGTATTCTGAAAATGTCCAAGATGGCTTTATGAGAGGCAACTCTGTCACCACTTTTATTCTGAGCGTGCTTTCCGCAACGTTTTGGCCGCTGGGATGCTTACAGTCAAACCTGCTGCCGTCCTCTGGCAAGTTGAGTCCTGGAGCTGGAGGGCGCGTACGCTCGTTCACCCTTAGCTTATCACTCTCCCTCCTCAAATTCTAAAACCTATGTTTCATAGATTCTTTTACATTTTCAGTATTTTCAGATTCCTAAAATCCTTCAGATATTCAGTTAAAAGCAGTTCCTGAGAATGTCTGACAAATTAAGGAAACTCCCAGAAATCAAATAAAAGAAAGTACAGGAAAACACGGCCAAAGGAGGAGCAGCTTGCAAGGAGCTTTAGAATTATTGGCTTGCTCTTGCCAACATGACGCTTGGTATTTTACGCCTGCAACTTTTTTCTGTGAAGGGTCAAACAGTAAATATTTTGGGCTTGTGGGCCACATACAGTCTCTGTCCCACATTCTTCATATTCTTTTTAAAACTGATAAAAAAAAACAACAACCCCAAACCCAACCCTTTGAAAATGCAAACCCCATTCTTAGCTCCCGGGCAGTACAAAGAGCAGGCTGCGGGCCACCCCTCGCTGGTCCTGTGGTTTGTGAATGTCATGCAGCCACATCGACTCCGCTCTTGCACGTGGAGCACCCTCACTGCGGCTCGTTCTCGGCTTAGCGACCCCTGGAGGGACTCTGGGATTCTCACTCACCTAGTAAATAAGGAGGCTTGGAGGAAGACTAGTAAGCCAGACACATGTGACGATGACCACCAGCAGTCCTGGTGACCAGCTCCTACTATCTGGAGCAAAAGACTCGTCTCCACGACGAAATAAGGAACCTGGACCGTTTCTTAAAAGATCGATATGGACATTTAAAGACTTAATTAAAAGAACAAACTCCTGCGATCAACAGGGCTTAGAATGCACATGGAGTGCCGTGCTTTCTGGCGGAGACCCTGGCAACGGCCACGGGCCAGACAGCAAGCCAAGGAAGGGAAGCCGGAGGTTCCCGGAGTCTCTTCCTTGGAAGAAAGAATACACAGCCTTCCCTGCAAAGTGTATCAGTTGGTTCCGAAGGGAAGGTGAGAACCTTCTCTAAAAACAGGTCCTGTGAACTCTTTCAAACTGGCTACCTTTGCACACAGAGAACTCAAGGACCTAACAAAATGCCTGGGTTTCTGGAAAGCCAACCTGAAACGAATTTCTGGACATGACAGCAACACCTGTCCAAAGAAAAGCAAGCTTATGGCCACAGATTTAGATGCCTTTCAGTTGCCTTTATCTTTCGTTCCCCACCTCTTTGGGAGTGTCTCCTACTCTCTTATGGCACACGTCTTCCTGGACTGAACAGCAGCTTTTCTCCTAAGGGGATGGTGGAGCTGAAAGAAAAGAGAATGGCGATGTCAGGGCAGGCCGGGTTCCACGGTACCACCGACCCCGCAGCCCTCCCCAGCGAGCACAATGGCATCATAGTCACCACCCAGCTGAGCCCAGGCGAGTACAGAGACCGAATTCATGGTCTGTCCTCAGCCACCAGAGGAGGAAGGGAAAAAACAGCGCTGAGGTCATTCACGAAACGCTGCCGTGCCCTGGGTCTTGAACCGTAGATTTTCCCATACAGCTTTTCTTAGAAAATGCACTCGTTCTTCAATGAATATGCTTATCCTGGAGATGTACGTATGTATGGATTTAGGAGCTGTATCTTCAAATGGTTCAATATACAAGAGGGTAACAGACAAGAGCTTTGTTGTTTTCAATGAGAAAAATCCAACGATTTCCGTGAAGTTATGAAGAACCTCCACAAACACGTAATGCGGCTTTGTCAAAAGGTAGTAATGTCACATATGTTCTTTTAACAGCACATTTATGTTCCTATAAATACAGGATATGGGAGGTGTCATCCCAACCAATAAAATAAAAACACAAATTCCCCCCAAACGATAATGTACACTCTGCAACTGGATTTTCCTCTCTAGCCTCCTTTTCCAAAAGAATTCTGAAAATTAAACACCTGAAAACTCACCTGCTTTGATTTGTTTGCTTCGAAACCCATCGAGCCAATCATTAAGTTATGCCGGCTAAAGGCCCTGGAGTCAAACCTTTCTGATAAGGCTCCCAGCGATGTGGCTCTCTGAACCAACCAGATACTCTGGAGGATCGAATTGAGGCCTCCGGTATATGTTTCAGGGTAGAAGGGGGTCCGCTGGAGACCGCGCAGAATAAACGAAGGCACAATGAGAAATGTAAGTGATGTAAATTGGGTCGTGTGATTCTAAGGAATTTCTGGATATGCAGTAATAACCCTCTCAGAGAAGGTATCTTCCAATAATGTTTGTACTAGTAGGAACTTCCTCAGCTATGATAATAAAAGGAGGGTTTCTGACAGCACTGCTTCCTGCCCCTCACCCCCAGCTGCCTGAGGGCAATGTCAATCCCTTGATGTCCTCGTGGGCTCCCTCCTGTGGCTTCGCATGGTCCCTGCGGGTATTGTGGACATCAAAGATGGCTGAAGGGATGCCTGAGTGGCTCAGTCGAATTTTGGCTCAGGTCACCATCTCACGGTTCGTGGGTTCGAGCCCCGCGTCAGGCTCTGCGCTGGCAGCTCGGAGCCTGGAGCCTGCTTCGGATTCTGTGTCTCTTTCTCTCTCTCTGCCCCTCCCCTGCTCACACTCTCTCTCTCAAAAATAAACAAACATTAAACAAACAAACAAACAAACAAAAAGATGGCTCAAGACTGAATGGCCTTCTCCCACCCTCAGGAGTCCAAGCTCGTCTTGGCCGCACACAGGCCTCCTACAAGGGCACATGCTACTGAGTTCAGAAAGCCCGCATCTGTCTATAACGACTATCGTTAAAACTGATGGGTGAGGGAGCCAAAAAAGTTTTACTTCCTTCTCAACTCTTCAACCCCAAACCCCAATTTCCTCTCTTCTGGGTGATGCAGTTAGAAGTAATGTCACAAAGGAAGGTGCAGCACGGGGATGGACAGAGACTGAAAGGATACAGTCAGGCGTTCTTTAAACAACAAAAACGAAAACAAATAACATTCCACCTACGAGTGGCATTGTTTAACTTGTCAGCAGGGTGATGGATTTGTGAGTGGATTTATTTGCAAGTTCCCCAAAACCCCACGTGGCTAACATCAGAATCTTAAGTGAACTATGAGGCCACTCAAAGTTACTCTCTTACTCATGAACACAACAGCCAATAGGAGTGTTGAAAACTGGGGTAACTAAGGACAGAAGAGTAATACAGCTCAAACGGGGAAACAGGTAAGTTCCCCACACTGCAAGTGTATCCCTCACAGTTCAGAGCATATCAGCAAAAGCCATGACTAGTTTAAAGTGGTTAAGACCACCAGATTTCAGGAGCTTTATTTCAAGTTTGACTTGTATAAACACATACACAGTAATTCCATTTAATCGCTGTCTTTTCTGAATTTATATGCCACTGACTATGCCCCACTTATTTAACCAATTACTTGTAGGCATGGATTCTGCAAGCTCTTTCTTTTAAATGTCCTATTTTCCTTCTGGCATAAAAACCAGAGCTGTATTTCCCTGCCTTTGGATGCTGGTGCGATTGTTGTTTCCTGATAATAGCCTCTCCTCCTCCTCCTCCTCCTCCCTCCCTAAAGAAACTGAGTAGTCACTCAAATAATTGTAAAGTTCCAAATCTTTTCAGGAAGCAGACGTTTAAATACATTCATATGTTTAATATGCTTTTGGGTTTTTTTTTTTTGAGAGAGAAAGAGCACATGCCCGTGTGTGCGGCAGGCACATGAGAGGGGGAGGGGCAGAGAGAGAGAAAGAGAGAGAGAGAGAGGATCCCAAGCAGTATCTGTACTGTCAGCGCAGAGCTGGACACGGAGCGCCAGCTCACTATCACGTGAGATCATGACCTGAGCCGAAATCCAGAGCTGGACACTTAACTGAGCCACCCAGGCGCCCCACATTAGTAGGTTTTCAAAAATATTTGCATCTGATCTTTGATCAACGGCGGTTATGCTGTTTTCTCACTTGTCCAACTGTTCTATGGCTGGATTTCCTATCGGAGGGAAGGAGCTCCAAGAGTTTTGCACTGAGTTTGTAATCCCTCCAGCCTCCACTCTGGCTGTAATTGTTCAATTCCACTCCGCCCCCCCCCCCCACCTCACCCCCATCCTGCTCATCTCACCCCACCCTTAAATGCTGGATCCTAAAAAACAAAGTAATCCTTCACCGTCTGTCAGTTTTAGAATGAAAATTTCTCTCTGGAGCTTTCATTTGTGTACTTTCCCAGGGCAGCAACAAACAGAGATCTGAACTCCGTACTGTGAACCTGCCTTTGATTATACCCATCCCAAGTTACTAACCAACGATCTTTAAAAATATACGGTATCTGTTTGCATTGCCATCCCCGGGGGGCTGTTATAAACTGTATTATAGACGTCATATTGGTAAAGGTTATCTCCACCGCACAAATCACGGTAACCGTGAGTGAATAAGCCCAGAAGTGTTATTAATCTTTAGTCTAGACTTTCGAGTAATGTTGTTCTGACTTCAGGTGCAAAAGAGCTGAATACAGAACCTAGCCTATGAAACGACTTTAAAAATCATTCCTGAAAACGATAAAATTATCTGTTTAGAACCATGTGATCTGTACTAAGGGACTCCCAGGATTTCAGAGGTAAAAGCTACTTCGTTGGTCCCTGGTTCAGCTCCACTCAGCTACTGAGCAAGAAAAGTGGGCAAAGATATTCTCCCCTTTCACCGATAAGGCCCTTTAAATACCGGTGCCAAATGTTCTCCAGGTAACTTCCACCAAACTTTAGGACTTCCCACAGAGGTCAAAGTGTGAGGTAAAAGAAAGAAAACGCCAAGTTTTGAGTGGACGGGCCAATATTCCGGACATCCCTCCAAGGATGAGGCTGCCCTGGGCTGCACGGCCCAAGTCCGAATTCACTTTCCAGACTTTTACTCGGCACCCCGGAATCACGTGGGCGAGCTTCACTAGAAACACCGATGCCCGGGCCCCACTTCTAGACACTCGAATTTGAATGGTCTGGGATGGGGGCCCGGGCATCCGAATTCTTAAAAGTCTTCCGCTGATTCCGAAGCGCGGCAGAGCTGAGTCTCTGGAACCGGTTCTCTGTCACCACCGAACCGGCAATGATTTAGGAATCTCACGGGCCCCGCGGGTCGATGCTAATTACGACAACGGGACAGCCAAGCCCTCGGCTCTCCCGGCATCAGAAGAAGCCAGGCTCCGGGGCCTCCAGGCTCCTCCCTCACTCCCCAAAGGAAACCCAGTAGTCCCCGGAGTCACCTCGTGGGCTCGCAGCTTGCTGATCTCGGGCGGTGGGCGAACATGGACCTATTTCCTGTGAGGAGACCGAAGGGGCGCGGGCGGGAGGGGCTGTTGCCCGGGAGACCAGAAATGCACTTCCGGCGCGGATCACGTGGGGCGCGCCACCGGAAGTCCCGGGCCCGCCGCCGCCGCCGCCGCCGCCACGTCCGCGCTGCGTTCTACGCCACGTGGGGAACTGTCGCGAGATGAGGCTCCGCCTCCCGGGGCGGAGCGTCGGGATGGCTGGAGACGGGCAGGGGGCGGGACGGCTGTACCTGCGCCGACCGGTGTGGCGGGGCCGGAAGGGGAGGGTCGTTTCTGCGCCCCCTTTGTCCCCGCGCCACTTTCTTGACTTTCGGCTTTTCGCCCTTCTCTCAGCTCCGTCGTCTCCCCACTCCTGTCCTTAGATAGCCTTTCCTCTTTTTTGAAAAACTAGAACGGCTAGAGGTCGTGGCCCAGGAGGACGCGCCCAGCTTTTGGAAATAGCCACCGAAATCTAGTCCGACTGCGATTCTAGCATTTAGCTTATTAACCTTCCGAGCCTCGGGTTCTTGCCCATAAGATGCGAATAATCCCTCGTGCCCAGTGCCTGGTGCTATATACCAGACCAGAATTAGTACACATTAACCTGATTTGTATCACAGCCATTGTCAGCGACACCTGTCCTGTTAGCATCACAGGGGGACTCATGAATAACCGAGCAAAACCCACTGGGGTAATTTGGAAAACCACGGCAAGAACCCTAAAAGGGGAATAATTTGTCCCGGAATTTTCACTTCTGGGAATTTATTCCGAGGAAAAACAGACGTTAAGCCAGATGTTCATTACAGAATTATTTTTAAAAGTGAAAACCAAACAACTATAAATACCTTAATAAGAGGAGATACCTGAGTCAGTGAGACTCTACCCATGGCGAGGATGTTATTACCACGCTATTCCTGTACCACAGAAGAATCGCACAGTATGGAAGATTAACGAATAGGTTCTGGGTGCCTACTATGTGTGAGGTATTATTCTACATCTGCGCGGTCCATCGAAGTCACTAGACACACGTGGCTGTTGAGAGCTTGCAATGTGGTAGTCTGAACTGAGGTATGCCGTAAGGGTAGATCACAGTGGATTTTGAAGATTTATTATGAGACAAAGAACGTAGACTATCTCATTTTACTAATAATAACATGTTAGGGAAGGACTGTTGAGATAAAAGGAGGTTAAAATTAATTGCACCTTTGTTTTTTTACTTTGTTAATGTGACTGCTAGAACGTTTAAAATTTTTTATTTATTTTTGAGAGAGAGAGAACGTGAGCAGGGGAAGGGCAGAGAGAGAGAGGGAGACAGAGAATGCCAAGCAGGAGCTAGACGCGGGGCTCAAGCTCAAAACGGTGCGATCTTGACCTGAGAGAAAATCAAGAGTCCGAGGATTAACCGAGGGGGTCACCCGGGCGCCCCACTGCTAGAACATTTGAAATGATCTGTGTCCTATGCGTCATATGTTTATATATTTCTATTGAACAATGGTATTCTATTTACCAGATATACAGTGGTGAACAAGACAGGTTTTGACCTCATAAAAGTAACACTATTGAGTGGGGTATAGACAATAAACAGATAAATAATGTCATTGTGTATCTCAGTTCAGTGACAAGCATAAAGCAGAATAAGGGCCAGAAAGGGTGTATATATTGAGGGGAGTTATTTTAGATGGGATTCTTCCTCCCCTGTTCAGAAAATGGATGTGGGAGGAATGAGGTGTGTATAGATAGAATGGGAAGGGGGATGGCAGGAGGGTGGTGTCTTCTGGGCAAAGTCAGATATGGATTGAGGCTGATAGATCGGTTGGGCCTGCTGGAATCTCTGCCTTAGGGAAGAAACCACATCGGGACAGGAAGAAAAGAGAGAAGAGGGGTAAGATACCGGAGAGAAAGAGCTCAGGGGGCCCCTGGGAAGGGCAGAACAGAGCAGGCCTCCAGTGGGCAAGTCTCGGGCAGGTAGTGGAGAAGTAGGACCACATATGCTATAGCGCTGGGGGGGGGGGGTGGTGTGAGTATATTTACATAATGAGTAGATTGTGCTACTAAATAGGATAGTACTTTGGCTGCTGCCACAGAGACCCAGAAGGAGACTCTTGAAAATGTATTTCTGTCTCTCTGGGTGTAAGGTGTTCGGAGCAGTAAGGGAGACGCATGGGACCAGGGACTCCAATTTCACCTATCTTGGAGCGCCCCACTCCCTGGTTTGTTGCCTTGGCCCACATGGCCCAGTTCCCACTGTGCCTCTCTTCCAGCCAGTAGGAAGGAGGGGAGGGGAAGCTGGGGCAGCCCCCTTCCCTCTAAGGTAGGGTTTTCCGCCTGCGTGCAATTCCTATTTGGGGCTGCACAGCTCTGTGTTCTTTTTTGAGGCTCTCTTGAGCATTGTAGGATTCTAGTAGCATCCTTGGCCTTTACCCACTAGATGACAGTAGCATCCCCCAGTAGGACAACGAAGAATGTCTCCAGACGTTGTCAAATGTCCCCTGGAGGGCAAAGTCACCCTTGGATGAGAACCCTTGCTGTAAGTGTCCTACTACCTGGAGGGTACTCACAACACTTCCGCTCGAATCTCACTGATGGCCAGAAATTCATCATCCAGCCATCCTGAGGGCAAAGGCGTCTTGGAATTGTCTGCTGGCCAGGTGTCCAGCTAAAAGTTCGCGAAAGAAGGCAACAAGATGCTAGAAGATTCTCCTGCCCCCGTGTTGCCGCAGGGGATGGAAACCCCGCAGCTGACTGAAGACACGACCCTGTTGTTTTCATCTTCCAGACTGAGTTTTAGTCATTCTTCATGAAAAAGCAAAAAACAAAAACAAAAAACGTTTATTTATTTTTGAGAGAGAGAGAGAGAGAGAGAGAGAGAGTACGTGCGAGGTGGAGGAGGGGCAGAGAGAGGGAGACAGAGGGTCCAAAGCAGGCCTTGCACTGACAGCAGAAGGCTCAGACTCACGAACCGTGAGATCGTGACCCGAGCTGAAGTCAGACGCTTAATTGGCTGAGACACCCAGGCGCCCCTAGTCATTATTCATTTTTTTTAAAGTTTATTTTGAAGAGAGAGGCAGAGAGACAGAGGGGGGCGGGGGAGCAG
>NW_024420490.1:258593-260518 GCF_014898765.1 Herpailurus yagouaroundi
GGGGGGTTCGCTCTCACGAACTGTAAATCACCTGTGCCGAAATCAAAAGGGACGCTTAACCGACCGAGCCACCCAGAAGCCCCAGTCATCATTCATTTTAATTCACTTGCATAAAAATATTGGTGGTGGGAAACACCGCGTACCTAAAAAGTGAGGCTCCGATTTGAAAAGGATGGGCAGTGTTACCCCAGAGGGCTGACCAGGGAGAGAGACTGGATTCTGAAATGCAGGCGGCGGGTTGGATTTTTCCCTTGTGTTAGAGCGCCATCTGGGGGAATTTTATAAATCCTACCATTCTTCACCTTCTAGCCTGAGATGGTCTTTGGGTGTAAACCTCAACTTATAAATAATCCTTAAGTGGATTTTAGCAAAACTTTAAGGGTCCTTGCAGACGAGGAGCTCTTTAAATTGGGGTTTCTCACCCTCGGCACTATTGACATTTGGGGCCGGATCATCCTTCCTTGGGGGCTCTGTCCCGTGTCCTGTCCCGTGTCCTGTGTACCATACCACGACGTTGACCAGCCTCCCTGGCCTCCACCCACTGGGTGCCCGCAGCAACCCCATCCCTCCCCTCTCCGTTGGGGAGATTGAAGGCTGCCAGGAGGGCGGGGAAGTGGATGTGGAGTTTCTTTAAATCCCCCACAGCGAGGGAATCTATAGAGGCCTTTGCCTAAAGCCAGAAGTAGCACAGAATAGTCCCGGACTGTGCAACCGGTGGTGGTGGGGTGGGGCGAAGTCCCTCCCCCCCCCCCGGGATTAAAGGGGGGGGATGATCGCGCTAGGTGTGGGAAGCCGTGGCTAATCTTCTGGGGGCTTTTTGGATCTCCCCAGCCCTGGTACCCCTCTGCTGCCTGAGTGTTGTGGAGAAGCTGGTCCCCTGAGCGGTGCTGAGGCACCTGCCACAACAGTCCTGAGTTCCTACCCGGGAGCTGCATGAAGGAAGGCCACCTGAACATGTTTCTAAATGTTTATTTACCTTTTGAAAGAGATTGAGAGACAGACTGCGAGCGGGGAGGGGCAGAGAGAGAGGGAGACCCAGAACCCGAAGCAGGTTCCAGGCTCTAAGCTGTCAGCGCAGAGCTCACCAAGGGGATGGAACTCACAAACCGGGAGATCATGACCTGAGCCGGGGTCAGAAGCTCAACCGACTGAGCCACCCAGGCGCCCCAAGCAAGGTCAATTTTGATGTGAACTGTTGGGGTCCAGGAGCGAATGGTGAAGAAAGAAGTCCTGAGACGACTTCAGTGCAAAAAAGGTGGTTTTATTAAAGCACGGGGACAGGACCCGTGGGCAGAAAGAGCTGCACTGGGGTTGTGAAGAGCGAGTGATTATATACTTTTAAGTTGGGAGGGGGTTCTGGAGGGTCTAAGTCTCTAAGGAACTTGGGAGCAAGGTTTCCAGAACCTTCGAGGGGCTAGCTGCTGTTAGGAAAAGGCCATTTATTACTAAAACCTCAGTCATGTGACCCTTCAGATGTATATCGGGGGCCATATGCTTGGAGGATGATTGCTAACATATTATCTTGGGGGTGGAGATAAAGGAAGTTTCCAAAGGAATTTTTATAAGTTCAAGGAGATTTACAGGATCCTGGAGGTCAGGCATATGTCAAGCTAAGGTTGCCTTTCGCCTCTAGCAAAGTATTCACACGGAGACAGCTGAGCTCCTAGAGGAAGGTCACTCTGCCTGTCTCAAGGACTTGTCGACGGGCTGCAAGTTGGAAGGACGTTTCATTTTTTCTGCATTTCTTTTGCCTTTGTTCTCCACATCAAGTTTCCCCAGGAGCATTGCCTCGTGGCGGCTCCAGGCCCCCCTGAGGGCCTCTGCTACACTTTCCGATCTCGTTCAGCTTTGCCCCCCCGCCCCCTCAACCTGGACCGTCCCCCCCCCCCCCCCCCCCCCCCCCCCCCCCCCCCCCCCCCCCCCCC
>NW_024420490.1:260528-263526 GCF_014898765.1 Herpailurus yagouaroundi
CCCCCCCCCCCCCCCCCCCCCCCCCCCCCCCCCCCCCCCCCCCCCCCTTCCCCCGCGACAAAAATGCAAATGACCAGGGCGGGTGTCCTTCCTTGGAAATGCAGCGCCCTCTGAACTCCACACTCACCTGCCTCTTGTTTTAGAACCAGAGGGATCTCGGCTTCTGTTTGGCCCAGCCCATGCTCCTGTTCTCCGGATCCAATTCCGCGTCCTGGCGGGCACCTCGCTCCCTCGATAATGGACGTCTTCTTCCATCCATACGTTTTCCTTCCCCAGCCCCTTCCCCATTAGCATCGGCCTTGCTCAGGCGCTCCAATCCTTACAGTCGTTTTGGTTGATTTTTCACCTCTCTGTCCTTACTGTTCTTTCTCCTTCTCTTTTTGGTCCTGCTTCTGTAAAAAGTGGGCCACGTAGATTTCCTTGCCTTCCTTCCACCGAACCCCTTGCTGTTTCTCTGCCAGCAGTCCGTTAAACACCCCCCCCTTGCCCCCCCCCCCTCCCCCGGGCTCTCTGCTGACTTCTCCCCATCTGCTACCTACTGTTATTTGGCCCCTGCAGTATCCGATACTATGGCCCATGTCCTTTCTCTCTCTCTTTTTTTACAGTTGCCACACTCTCCCTCCCCAAACTGCAGAGTAATACACGGTTAGTGCACAGAGCAAAACCCAAGAAGAAATCCACAAATCTCGGAAGACACATGCGCTTAAGCACGAAGGAAAACACCAAGAATCCCTCCCAACACCATTCCTGTAAAAGAACCGCTCTTTATAATTAGTGTATCTCCTCCCACTTTTGTTTTACGCTAATAATTTTAAACACACACACACACACACACACACACACACACACACTCTTTTTCTTATATATGCGCTCAGAAAGAGAGCCGGCTCTGCGATGGAGTTGACGGAGGAGGGTGCTTATGAAGAGATGACCTTGGTTGGCACCAACACCCAGGAAAGGGAAAGGGAGTAGGATTGGGTAGAACAGCGTTTCTCAGCTGGAGTACACTGACGTTCTGCACCAGGCGATACTGGACCCCACAGGCATCTCGGGAGCTAGAAGGGCCCTTCAAAACGTAGCATACTACATGGGAATAAACACTGCTTCAGTGAAATGAAACGAAGTGGGACAATAATTGCGGTTATTTGGATATTTGCAAGCTTAAATACTGTAATGGAAGGGTTCATTACGCATTTTCTTGAGATGTGGGAAACTCCAAAAAGATGAGCCCATATTTACATTTTTGTATTTAATTATGAGTACTTTTTTGAGAAGTCACAAGAGTCAGTATCAGCTGATAATACAGTACTGAGCTAATCTTTTTAACAGTGTTTTGAATCTTCGGTAGATGAGATTCTTGAATAGTAATGTAGAAAGAGGTTTAGGGGACTGGTTGTGAGACAGAGCCAACTAATTATGAAATGGTACTCAGAATTCCAGTAACGACAAAGTTTTGCTTAAATAGGATTATAAAAAGCACTATGTTCTGTCTGTGCAGTGCTCCGCAAAAACAGTACCCACCTTCATCCAGCAGAGGGCACAGCTGGGTAGAGTTGGTGATGGAGATACTTTAGAAAGTGACCGGGGAAGTGCGGGAATCTCACCGCCAGACACTATAGTGACATATGTCATCGCATGTACCTGAGTGGAGCTGTACATCTAAGGTTCAACAAGGTGTTGTCTGTAGACTGCATCCCCAACTCGATTCTTCCCCGTTTTAAAAAAGTTGAATCTTCAACAAGCTCGGGGTTAGGTGAGTCTCTAGGTAATACTGTTAATTTCAGCTGGCTAAAATCCTTTGAGCCCACCAAGGTGTAAGGTTTTTTTTTAGAGCATAATTCCACGTATGGCATGTTTTGAGTTCTCACGAGATGTCATGACACGGAGGTAAAGGACACCCGCCTATACTGTGCAGTATTCGCCTTATAGGTTATGGGGGGAAAAATCAGGTTAATAGCGCCCCACCCCCAATATTTTCAGATTTTGCTTGGCATGGATACCGTACACCAGGAGCTCGTGTGCTGGAATGGGCACATCGGCTTTAGGGGACGGAAGACCTGGCTTTGTCCCTTGCTGCTTGTGTGGCCTGGGTCAAGTGACTAGTCCCCAGAGCCTATCTTCATCTGTTCATAAGGAACAATAATGCCCGCTGGGCCCTTTTCACAGATGGGTGATGTGTGCTCAGGTGTAAGAGCCGCGGACACGCGCTCCTCGCGAGCACGGGGTCATCTTTGCCATAATACAAGAGACACCGGCACCACAGCCGCTGTCACCAAATGTCCACCAGATGGCGGCAAAAGGCTCCTGCTTTCTCTGTGAAGAACAGATTTCTGGGTTCTGGGGCAATTAAAACAATTTTTTTAAATATGTTTATTTGTGAGAGGGAAAGGGTGAGCAGGGGAGAGGTAGGGAGAGGGGGAACAGAGAATCTGAAGCTGTCAGCAGTAAGCCCCAATGTCAGCAGCGAGACCAATGCGGGGTCAAACTCACAAACCCTGAGATCATGACCTGAGCTGAAGTCGGGGGCTCCACCCACCGAGCCCCCCAGGGGCCCTGCGTTCTTGGGCAGTTTGGAGAGGTGGGAGGAAGCGGGCTCCAAGTGGGGGGCTAGGTTGAGGCTAATCTGGGGGAGGAAGGTCTTGATAAGCGGTAAGACCACCTGTAAAGCAAGTCACGGTTCAGATACAGGTCTTACTTTAGATAGATTTCGAATTCCATTTTGGGGAATTTATCCTCTGATAGTAATTCAGAACTGTAAAAGAACACAATAGCTATCTACGTCTACCTATATAGATATAGATGTTTATTACAACATTGTGTTAAAAAACAAAATTCAACCGAGTGAATTTAAAGACATGGGGGCGCCTGGCTGGCTCAGTCAGTAGAGCATCAGGATCTCGAAATTCAAGCCCCGAGTTGGATGTAGGGTTTATATTAAAAAAAAAAAAAAAATATATATATATATATATATATATATATATAATTGGCTTTATTAAGT
>NW_024420490.1:263626-291110 GCF_014898765.1 Herpailurus yagouaroundi
ATTGGCTTTATTAAGTGATTCCCGAAGGGAGCAGTATCCCAGCTAACAAGTACCTAGAGAGATACCCCAGGAGGTATACGGAATGGGAGGTTTTTACAGGAAGGGTGGGGGGGGGCGGCTAAAGTGATTAGCAAAAGAAAAGCAAGGATTGTTACTTCTTGTTTCGGTGGGGGAAGGGAATAGGAGTGTTTTTATCATGCAGATGACCCCACTAGTGCCAATCAGGACAAGTCCATACGACTCCAAGCGTCGCATTGCCGCAGAGGATGAAACTGAGACTGGGTTTGCTGTTGTTGGGGGGTGGGGTGGGGTGGGGGCAAGTGGCTCCATTTTGGTCTTCTTGTTTCTTTCTTTTTTTGGTAAGGCACTCATCATTGAAGTATTTTTATTTTAGGCCCGAAGAGCCAGCATTAAGGTAGCTATCTTGGGTATCTGCAATTGCCGTAGGTATCCTGGATGACCCGTTCAAGGAAGGTCACTTAATCTAGCTTGCTGAAGCCTGTACCTTCGGGTGCTGACACACTGGCGGCACGTATTGAGGCCGTGTTTCGGGATCAGACCCGGGGCGGGGTGGGGGTGGGGTTTGAGCATAAGCGGCAAGAACGAGAACCCTGGCCCAATTTCCTCGGAGGGCTCCAGTAGAGCTCCTGGTGTTGCATCTTGCTGTCTCGGTTGCAACAAGGCAAAAGGAAAGAGCTTTCTTTCCTTTCTTTCCTTCCTTCCTTCCTTCCTTCCTTCCTTCCTTCCTTCCTTCCTTCCTTTATTGCTTATGGATAATTAGTAAAATTGGAAGCCATTTAGAATCATGGAATATGCCATGCCACCTGCCATGGCAGCCATCAAAATGAAAATTAGGAATATTACCTAGGTGCATGGGAAGTAAGTCTGATGAATGATAAGTAAAGTTAAAGCCGAATGAATTATGTTAATAACTAGGTCAACATCCAGAGCATAGGTGGCTGGGAAAAAACTCTGTTTCTCTGTGTGTGTCTCTCTCCTTCGGGAATCATATTATCACTGTTATAGTGATATGTGCAGAACATGACACTTCTAAAGAGATTTTCATGCTTTGTTTGAAAGACGGGAATGCCTAATGTATCCAGCAGGTTAGGGAAGACCTGGCCTATTTAAATGACTTCGGGATCCGATTTTCTTTTTTCTGTTACAGGTTTCTTTTTTTTTTTTTTTTTTTAACTGCTTAAAAAGTAAAAGATCTTTTTTCCCCTCCCTGAACTTTACGCATTTAAACACAAAAACAGTAGCAAAACTATTTTGTCTAGAAATCTTTCTAAAATGTATCACATACTTCCTGCCTTCTCCAACAGTTTGCTGAGCATACCTTGTTCCAGTCTTTTTATCTCAGGCTTCCGGGTGGATGTCAATTTCTCTCCCACGCGGGAATCCAGTGGTCACGTATGGGGTGTTTGCCTCTCTGTGGCATGATCCCATCTCTGAGTTTTGATTCCTTGATTCCTGTTTTTATAGGTTTTCTTTTCTTTTCTTTTTGTTCTTTGGTCTTTTTCTCTCTTGCAGTCTATCAGATGTCATTTTCATAGCTGCCAGTGTCCCAGCCTTTGGCAACTCTCCTAACCTCCCAACACACGTGCTGTTTAAAGTGCTTTGCTAGAAAATCACACAATAGAGCTTACTAGAACTATGTGCAGAGAACTCCAAAGGGCTTTCCTCTTTATGAAGTGTTTGGACAGTGGAGACTTGGCCATTATCTATTTTAGTTGCTTGGAGGTATTTTGGCTTATTTCTTCACTCTTCGCTGTTTCCTGGCTACGATGAGGTCTCCAGGAAATGACCTATGCACCAGGGACATGCCGCAGCAGGGAAAATAAAACACTGGCTCTCAAAAAAAAAAAAAAAAAAAAAAAGCCAAAAAACAAAAAAGTGGCTCTCTGAAACAAAGCATCGCAGTAGTAGATCCTGTCAACGCCAAGAAATCAATGGAAACTGAGAGCAGAGCCAAGCAGTCAATAGCCATCAAAAATCCCATGCTTGCACCATACTCCTTCTGGGTCACTCCGTCCTTCCACCCGCAGACTTCATCAGTACTAGAGAAATGATTAGAAGGTCCATACTGTTTATTGCTTACCGTGTTCACCTTCAGTTTACAAAGGAGCACTGGAATGACAAAAAGCAGAAGTTACACAAAATAGAGAATAATTTTTTTTAATTTTTTTTTAACGTTTATTTATTTTTGAGACAGAGGCAGACAGAGCATGAATGGGGGGAGGGTCAGAGAGAGAGGGAGACACAGAATCGGAAGCAGGCTCCAGGCTCTGAGCCATCAGCACAGAGCCTGACGCGGGGCTTGAACTCACGAACCGCGAGATCATGACCTGAGCCGAAGTCGGACGCTTAACCGACTGAGCCACCCAGGCGCCCCTAGAGAATAATAATTTATGTGATTGAAGGATCTTTCCCCTAGACACCCAATAAATAGCACACATTTTGGACATATAAGGCATATATATATATATATATATATATATATATATATGTTTACTTTTGTATTTTGAGAGAGAGAGAGAGCATGAGCATGAGCAGGAAGGGGAGGGGCAGAGGGAGAGAGACAATCCCAAGCAGACTGTGCCATCAGTGCAGAGCCTGACACAGGGCTCGGACTTACGAACTGTGAGATCGTGACCTGAGCCGAAACCAAGAGTCGGATGCTTCACCAACTGAGCCACCTAGGTGCTCCTACAGGGCATATTTTTAACATATAAAGCAGGTTGCCAGATGTCATGAAGACTCAAAAAGAGTAGGCATTGATGCTCCCTATGCTTTGTTTGTTTGCAAAGAGTTAACTGTAGGAGTGGACCATGTGTGCAATTAAAATCAAATAAAGTGTCATTAAATGACACATAGCTCTCTGGGAATATATGTGTTATATGAATTCAGATATTTCTGCTATCCAGGGTCCGTGTAGACTACATCTACAGTGTAGACTCATCTTTTGAAGAGAGTTTCTGCCATAATTTATTGAATTCCACCCTGCTCTTGGAAGTATTTATGCACTCCCGGGGCCTGGGAAAACTCGTGACCCTTCCAAGCCTTCTCTTCCTTCCACAAAATACCTAACAAAATTGGCAATAACCACCAAACAAAATAAGCAAACCCATTCCCTAATCTTCAGAGTAGGGGTTGAAAGATAACTTGTAATTGAACGTCATTTTTGGTTTCTTTTGCTTAATTCTGACGAATCTTATGAATTCCATGGATCAATGTGTAAGGAGTGACTTACACTTAGATCAGGGAGTGAGAAGTGACCCTCTCCTAAGAATCAATGCAAATTGCTGGGCAAAGTTTTGTTCAATGTCATTACAAATGATCATCAGTACTAGAGAAGTGATTAGAAGGTCCACACTGTTTTATTGCTTACCATGTGCAGGTGTAGACTGTCTAAGGAATGAAAGGGAGGATACTCGGTGTGAATAGCAGTGTTGTGTCTACATTGGGTAAGATTTGCTTGTCGTTGTCCTAGAAAGCAAGTTGGGAAAATGGTCATCTTTTCCATAGTTTGAAGGTGAGATTATAAAAATCTACAGTGTCCTGCTGTTCTCTGAATAAATCCCATATTAGAAATGCGTTTGTTGCATTTGAGCCCGTGAATTCTGGATTGCTCATGGTGGTAGGGACAAGATTAACGTGTAGAAAAATCACCTAATCAAAAATACTGGAATAATCCAAAAGAGAGTGTTTAGAGCCCTGAAACCACTCCAAACCACATTGTACCCAATAATGAAAAAAATTTCTTCCATTACAGTTTTACAGTGTTGTGAACAACTATGAAATAACTAACAGCATTTCCAACTTTTTTGTTCATTTTCTACTGGAAACGATAATGGGAAACAAGATGGCCAAAAAGTTAGGAACTAGGGAATGCTTTCCGTTCTGGCTGGAGAATGCAATGAACCTCTACAAATCTGACGGTCAATGAATGTTGATAATAATATATGTACTCAATTTATTAGGTAACCGTTTGGTTTTCTATTAGGTTAAACAAATGCAATCAATTTACATAATTCATAAGACCCATAGAAATAACGTACTAGTTGAATAATTTATAGCAGTGGTTCTTAGTTTTGGATTCATACTAGCAGCACTTGGAGAGCTTTTAAAAAACCCTAAACCCAGGCCACATCTTGGACCAATTAAATTAGAATCTCTGGGTCTCTGGGACTCAGCTATCAGTACTTTTTCAGCTCAGTACGTGATTACGTAAATTGGGAAACACTGCTTTACAGAATATCTCTGTTTACTCTTAGGTAAGCTTAAGTACATTAGGGACTGTTTCTTTACCCATCTTTACCCATCTCTTATTAGCCTTTAAGGACTGTTTCTGTTTCTTTTGCTTTAAACAAAAGCAAATCAGTCCAAAAGAATAAGGGCTATTTGTTCTCATTTCTTCTTCCTGTCTTTTTCTCTGCTCTTGGTTTTTCTGATGGTCACTGCTCGGGCATTGCTTTTGACATCTAATGGGTCGAGGTCAACAGTGTATCTGGCCCCAAATGTCACTAGTGCTGAGGTGAAGGAACCCTGATCCACAGAGTGAGGCTCTGGGGTCTGACTGCCTGTATTCGAATTCTTGTTCCTCCCCTTCCTAGCTGTGAAACCTTTAGCCCTTACTGTTCCTGCCTGAATCCACCTGAAAACGTAAATATGATCAACACTCACCTTGGAGCTGATACGAGCTTTAAATGGATGGGCTAATAATGCAAAGAGAGCACGAACACAGTGTCCAGTAGCCAATTGCCACTGAAATACGTCTCTTTCTGTGTTGAGCCATTCATGCCTTCTTGTCAGGGTCCTTGACATCATTTGCTTGACACTGCTCTTGACGGTCTCGGCATTATTATTTCATAATTTGGTGGCAGGAGGGGAAAAGGGTTTGCAGGGTGGAGTTGTCTTCGAGCAGGCACCAGCTTTGGGCTCCAAGTGGACACGTTACTACTACCTTGACACTTGTGTTGGGTAGAATGTCCAAATAAATAAGCTTGTATTGTGTCCAAAAAAGAGAAAAAAAGTCAAAGGTATTCTTGTAAGTGCTGATTCTAAGAGGGCTAATGCCAGGGAACACAGTTTAGTAATAAACTTTATAGTTATTATTGTTTAAAAATTTTTTAATGTTTATTCATTTTTGAGAGAGAGAGAGACAGAGTGGGGGAGTGGGGGAGGGGCAGAGAGACAGAGAGAGAGAGGGAGACACAGAATCCGAAGCAGGCTCCAGGCTCCAAGCTGTCAGCACGGAGCCCGACGCGGGGCTCGAACTCACGAACCGCGAGATCATGACCTGAGCTGAAGTCAGATGCCCAATCGACTGAGCCACCCAGGCGCTAGTTATTATTAATAAGAGGCAGATAGCTACAGGAGTCAAACTCAGCAAAGAGCTCTGTGCAGTAAATAGACTGGCAAATCATTGCTACAGAAGGGAGTCAAGGTTATAGGTGAGAATGAAACTTGTTAGGGAGGGTATGGGGAGGAGAGACAAGGGACTCAGGATATAACCCAAGACATATCCACTCAGCTAATGATTCTTGTAGACCTACTCTGTGTTTGCCAGTCGCCTTTTTTTTTTCAAGCTTCTTTATTTTTGAGGGGGAGAGAGAGAGAGAGAGAGAGAGAGAGAGAGAGAGCGCACAAATTGGGGACGGGCAGAGAGAGAAAGGGAGACACAGAAGCTGAAGCAGGCTCCAGGCTCTGAGCTGTCAGCATGGAGCCCGGCGTGGGGCACAAGCTGTGAGATCATGACCTAAGCTGAAGTCAGATGCTTAACCAACTGAACGACCCAGGAGCCCCTGCCAGTCGCCTTTCTAATCTATTCTACTACCTCTGACTTTTAGGGAGAGTTGTCTTCTCTTCCCTCAGTGCCTGTCCCCAAATGTTGTAAGCCTTTACTTTACTGCAGACAACATGGAGTGCTTACAAAACTAGCTTGCAAATCTCTGCACTGGCTCCTCTCCATTAATTGGATTCATTTTTATTTTTGTTATTATAATTACATGATCACATTGCAAAATATTTTTAAATTTGAATATTTTCCTTTCTGTGTCTGCTTTTCTCTCGTCACAGCGTGCACATAACTAGATGTGTTCTTTACAGCAACTTACTGAGATACAATTCATGCACCATGCAATTCACCCAAAGTATACAATTTTTTTTAATGTTTATTTATTTTGAGAGAGTACAAGTGGGGGAGAGGCAGAGAGAGAGAGAGAGAAAGAGAGAGAGAGAATCCTAAGTAGGCTCCGTGCTGTCAGCACAGAGCCCAATGCAGGGTGTGAACCCACGAACCATGAGAACATGACCTGAGCCAAAGTCGGACGCTTATTCGACTAAGCCACCCAGGCGCTGCTCAGTGGTTGTTAGTATAGTTACCGAGTTGTGAAACTGTCAGCACAATACATTTTTTTTAAGTTTTTTTTTAAGTTTATTTACTTATTTTGAGGGAGAGAGAGAGAGAGAGAGAGAGAACGAGCGAGTATGAGTGAGCAGGGGAGGGGCAGAGAGGAGAGAGAGAATCCAAGCAGGCTCAGCACTGTCAGTGCAGAGCCCGACGTGGGGCTCGATCCCACGACCCATGGGATCATGACCTGAGCCAAAGTCAAGAGTCAGACGCTTAACCAACTGAGCCACCCAGGTGCCCCCAGCACAATATATTTTAAAGCATTTCCATCATCCCCAAAGAACCCCCCTTTCCCATTGGCAGTCATGCCCAATCCTCCTAGCCCTAGAGATTTTCTATCTCTTATAGATGTGCCCATCCTGGACATTTCATATACACGGATTGACTCAACGTGTGGTCTTTTGTGACTGGCTTCTTTCATTTGGCCTAATGTTTTCAAGGCTTATCCACACTGCGGTTGCTAGAAGTACTTCAGTCCTTTTTATGGCCGAACCACATCCCATTGCAGGTCCAACGGTGGGTATGCCTCCTTTTGTTCAGCGGGTCATCAAGGAAGCACGTTTGGTGGTCGCCAACCGCCCTTTGGCTATTGTGAACAGTGCTGTTAAGAACATTCACATACAAGTGTTTGAAGGACTGGTTTGAATTCCCTCGGGTATAAGCCTGGGCGTGGAATTGCTGGGTCACGTGGTAAGTCCGTGTTTAACCTTTTGAAGACCTGCCCAAATGCTTTCTAAAGTGGCTGTGCCTATTTCCCTACCTGTCAGTCTTTTCCATTGTAGTCATTCTCGGGGTAGGAAGTGGCCTACCGTTCTGGTGTTGATTATATATTGTTCTTTAAAAATGTTATGTGATATGCATTCTCTCGGTCACTATCCCTCATAATCAACATTTCAATTGGCTTCAAAATATTCTTTCAAATGGCTATATTGTAATTTGCTAGACCATTCTTCTATCTGGGGACATTTAACTTGTTTGCCAAATTTTTCCCATTATAGATTTCCCTGCATACCGATTTTCTAACGTTGGGATTATTTTCTTAAACTACTTACAAGATCCATTTTTGAAGTCTTTCTTTATCCGTGAAGAATGTATAAAGGAATATGCAACTGGAAAATCTTGTGTGATGGAGAAAAGATTCTATCATGGATTAATATTTATCTTCAAAAGTTTAAACTGGCATAAAGCTCCCACTAAAGAGAAGGGTTCCGGGGCGCCTGGGTGGCTCAGTCGGTTAAGGGTCTGACTGGCTCAGGTTATGATCTCGCCGTTCCCAAGTTCGAGCCCCACGTCCATCTCTGTGCTGACAGCTCAGAGCCCGGAGCCTGCTTCGGATTCTGTGACTCCCTCTCTCTCTGTCTCTCCCTTGCTCATGCTCTGACTCTCTCTCTCTCTCTCTCTCAAAAATAAATAAACATTAAAAAGGTTATGAAAAAAACAAAGAGAAGGGTTCCAACCACGAAGTGAACACTAGTTGGGCCTACCTCCTCTATCTTTGAGCAGTGATGGAAAGGTCTTCTCTGATTTCCACTTGAACAGAACTCCCAATGCTCACTATTGAGCTGGCACGCTTCAATTTATTATTGCCTAAAAATAGATTTGTTTACTGTATAAAAAACAGGAAATCAAAGCAAAAAGAAGGAAGGAAAATCCTTTTACCTGGAAACAATCATTGCCTCTTTCTCTAGGGCCCCTGGGTGAAAACCACCTTAAGAGACACTGGGGCCCCCGAGCTCTGAAAATGTGGGCTTTCTTCAAGAAAATCGCCTCAGAGAGAAGACACCTGTTTCTATTTTCTTTGGTCTTTTGGGTAGTTTATATGTATTTACGAGCCAAATTCATACAAATATGTGGAAGACCGTTTCAGTGGGCCCTTCCAACTACTTCAGAACATTGCTTTAAAATCAGAGTGACAGGAGTGCCTGGCTGGCTCAGTCGGTAGAGCAGGCAACTTTTAATCTCGGGGTCGTGAGTTCGAGCCCTGTGTTGGGTGTAACGATTGCTTAAAGATAAAATCTTAAAAAAACTTGGAGTGACACTAATTCCCAATGCATTAATTAGACAGCTTACAGGGTCCATCTGTTAATTTAAATAATTTTCCTACGTTCTACTTTACCACATTTGTATGCAAAGATGTGCCATTGAACTAGTTTGATTGTCACAAAAGGGATTTCTTTGGACTGTTGAAACACAGACCTTTAAAAAAAAAAATCTTTGAATGTTGGGGCACCTGGGTGGCTCAGTCGGTTGAGCGACCGACTTTGGCTCAGGTCATGATCTCGTGGTCTGTGAGTTCGAGCCCCACATCAGGCTCTGTGCTGATGGCTCAGAGCCTGCAGCCTGCCTCGGATTCTGTGTCTCCCCCTCTCTCTGCCCCTCCCCTGCTCGTGCTCTGTCTCTGTCTCTCTCTCTCAAAAATAAACATTGAAAATTTAAAAAAAAATCTTTGAATGTCAAATTATGAATACAGAAATACTTGCATACATCTATCATTCACATCCAAACCTTTTTTGAGCACTTACTGTGCATAAGGCAAGATGCTGGGACGCTGGTCTCCATTATAACATGGGTTGGATGCCAGGGAGAAAGACTCATCTTGAGGCAGAAAGGTCGCATCAGGAACAGAAAAGCGTCCTGCTTTAGAAAGCAGAGGTGAAAACCCAAACATGATGGAGGCAGGGAGGACCCAGGGGGTGTTTGATCAGTAAGAGAGCAGGTGTGGAGGTGCCTTGTTTGCAGTGCTGGGGGTGGGGTGAGCGGGAAGCCTGTCAGGGGGCCCCAAGTGCACGAGAGAGGTACATTTACCTCACTGCGCAATTGTGCCCCTGTCCCTACAGGGTGCCCAATGCCCCGGGGGCGAATGTTTGCAAAGCTGTGTTCCCTTGAAATCTCTTAGGCCTCCTCAGAAAAATACAAATAGCTTGACCCCGAGCCTCTAGACTGTGACTCAGTTGGTGGGCGGGGAGCCTGGAAATCTGTATTTTGACAAAGCATCCCAGGGCAATGCTCAGGGACAGCCGGTCTGGGGAATCCGTACCGTGCAGTGGCTCTCCATATGCCAGTGCTGCCTTATGACGGGGACGCACGTCAGAATCCGTGGCCGACTATGAACAGTGCTGAGGCTCCGCTCCCAGCCCTAGGGACTCTGATGTCACTGGTCTTCGGTGGGCCTGAGCACCCGGATCTTTTCCAAGCTCCCAGGCGATTGCAAAGGGCAGCTGAGTTGCACTGGCTGAAAGGCGTTCAATCTCGATGAATCATCCGTCTTGCGGTCAAAGCTCGACGTGAAGAAATGGGGGCCCTTTGAACCGATTCCGAGAATTCAAGAGAATTGAGAGCTCAGAAGAAAGTGCTTTACCCTTCAAGCGGGGAGGGGAAGCAGGAGCAGGAAACACGAGCACTCTTTAAAAACCTGCAGCTTCTGTAAGGTTCACAAGGTGGCCAGTGCCTTGACTATGAAAGGAGGCCTTTGTTCCCGGAGGATAAGTGGTCTCAACAGTCGTTCAGGGCTAGTGGAAATACGGGAAGAGCCACAGGTAACAGAGAAACTAGGCTGTTTTCACAGACTCCGTACTTGCAACTGCTTGTCACCACTCATCCTCCGTGTTTCTTCTCATTTACAAATAGCACAGCAGGAGGCAGTCCAAGAGAAGAAGAACGACAAGGGCCTGTGACTATCTCCAGCGGTGGCACCGAGGCAAGAGAGCAGAGTCTGGGAACTGTACAGTATGTGCAGAACTTTCTGGAATGACTGGACTGTTCTCTATCTGCACGGCATAGCACAATAGCCAGCAGCCACAAGAGCTTCCGAGCACTTAAAATGTGGCCAGCGAGGGGCGCCTGGGGTGGCTCAGTCCGTTAAGTGTCTTCCGCTCAAGTCACGATGTCACGGCTCATGAGTTCGAGCCCCACATCCGGCTCTCTGCTGTCAGCAGAGGCCACTTCAGATGCTCTGTCCTCCTCTCTCTCTCTCTGCCCCCCCCCCTTGCTTGCATGCTCTCTCAAAAATACATAAGCATTAAAAATATGAAAACAAATATGGCCAGCGAGAGGAAGGAACTGAAATTTTAATTTTATTCAATGCGAATTAAGTCCAGTTTAAATTTAAGTAGCAACATAAGGCTAATGGCTTCCGTATTGGGCAGTGCAACTGTAGGGAATGAGTTGTGAGCTGTCACTTACTACCTGCTTCACGGGGGGCAAATTTTAAGACTTCTTAGAGCCTTGGTATCATGAAAGTAAAGGCCTCAGAGAAGGGTCTGGAAAGGAAATGCAGCATACAGTCCAGGCCAATCATTTTCTATAAGAACGTGGGGGAAGCCCGTCATTTATCGTTGGCCCTGTGGGAAGGAGTAAAGGAGAAGGGGAAAGAGGAGCCAGTAAGACTTGGGCTCAGGTCATGATCTTAAGGTTCATGAGTTCAAGTCCCGCCTCAGGATTTTGCTGTCAGCACAGAGCCCGCTTCAGATCCTCTGTACCTTGCTCTCTCTCTGCCCCTCCCCCGTTCATGCTCACAAACATGTGCGCGCTCTCTCTCTCTCTCTTTCTCTCAAAAAAGTAAATATTAAAAAAAAAAAAAAAAAAGGACTCCAGGAACAGGGAGAGCTGTTATTAGTTCCAACTTGTTTCTCTTACTGTGCTGTTCACCTAATCTATCTTTCTAAATCTTTGGTAAAATTTGCTGTAAACACACATGGCTGAGTTGGATTTGTGTGTGTGTGTGTGTGTGTGTGTGTGTGTGTGTGTGTTCGCGTGTGAATTAAGTAGAGGGCTGGGCCTGGCGTTCCGTGTAGAAGTGAATGGAAGAAAGAAAGATGTAAATACAGAGAACAAACTGAGGGTGGATGGGGGGGCCATGGGGGAGAGGAAAAATGAGTGATGGGCATTGAGGACGGCAATTGTTGGGATGAGCACGGGGTGTTATACGGAAACCAATTTGACAATAAAGTACATTAAAAAAAAAGACAGTTACGAAGCAAAACTCATTCAGCTAAAACAGGAGCTCAGAGACAGGGGAAACCGAGAAAGTATGCTCTTAAGGAAGGGCTCAAAATCATGGGGCTAGCTAGCATTGCTTTGTCACGAAATGGAGGTTTACACCAAGCTTACGCAGATCTCAAAAGGAAGGGTCATCCCGGCTAATACTTGTAGCGTATGTAAACTGGGGATAAGAATACCTACTTGAACGGGCTTCAAGCTGTATTCCAAAGCTGTCATCATCAAGACAGTGCGGTACTGGCACAAAAACAGACACTCAGATCAATGGAACAGAATGGAGAACCCAGAAATGGACCCCAAAATGTATGGCCAACTCATCTTTGACAAAGCAGGGAAGAATATCCAACGGAATAAAGACAGTCTCTTCGGCAAATGGTGCTGGGAAAACTGGCCAGCGACATGCAGAAGAATGAACCTGGACCACTTTCTTACCCCATACACAAAAATAAACTCAAAATGGATGAAAGACCTAAAGGTAAGACAGGAAGCCATCAAAATCCTCGAGGAGAAAGCAGGCAAAAACCTCTTTGATCTTGCCCACAGCAACTTCTTACTCAACACGTCTCCGGAGGCAAGGGAAACAAAAGCAAAAATGAACTACTGGGACCTCATCAAAATAAAAAGCTTCTGCACAGAGAAGGAATCAGCAAAACTAAAAGGTAACTGATGGCATGGGGGAAGATATTTGCAAATGACATATCAGATAAAGGGTTAGTTTCCAAAATCTATAAAGAACATCAACACCCCAAAAAAACAAATAATCCAGTGAAGAAATGGGCTAAAGACCTGAACAGACACATCTCCAAAAAGACATCCGGATGGCCAACAGACACATGAAATGATGCTCAACATCACTCACCATCAGGGAAATACAAATCAAAACCACACGGAGATACCACCTTAGACCTGTCAGAATGGCTAACATTCACAACTCAGGCAACAACAGATGTTGGCGAGGATGCGGAGAAAGAGGATCTCTTTTGCACTGCTGGTGGGAATGCAAACCGGTGCAGCCACTCTGGAAAACAGTGTGGAGGTTCCTCAAAAAGTTAAAAATAGAACTACCCTACGACCCAGCAATGGCACTACTAGGTATTTATCTGAGGGATACAGGTGTGCTGTTTCGAAGGGGCACATGCACCTTAATGTTTATAGCAGCACTATCCACAATAGCCAAAGTATGGAAAGAGCCCAAATGGCCATCGATGGATGAATGGATAAAGAAAATGTGGTATATGTATACAATGGAGTATTACTTGGCAATCAAAAAGAATGAAATCTTGCCATTTGCAACTACGTGGATGGAACTGGAGGGTATTATGCTAAGTGAAATGAGTCAGAGAAAGACAAATGTCATATGACTTCACTCATATGAGGACTTTAAGAGACAAAACAGATGAACATAAGGGAAGGGAAGCAGAAATGATATAAAAACAGGGAGGGGGACAAAACAGAAGAGACTCATAAATATGGAGAACAAACTGAGAGTTGCTGGAGGGGTGGTGGGAGGGGGGATGGGCTAAATGGGTCAGGGGCACTAAGGAAGCTACTTCTGAAATCATTGTTGCACTAGATGCTAACTATCTTAGATGTAAATTTAAAAAATTAAAAAATAAATTAAAAAAAAAAACCTTGAAGGATTGTGGTGAAGGACAAGATAATGCATGTAAAGTGTTTAGTTCGGTGCATGGCACACAGCGAGAGCTTACTCAGGGAGTGTCAAGCTTCTGTTTCATATTTTTAAAAGAGGGGCGCCTGGGTGGCTCAGTTGGTTAAGGGTCCGACTTCTGCTCAGGTCCTGATCTCGCGGTTCGTGGGTTTGAGACCCCCATCGGGCTTTGCGCTGATGGTGTGGGGCCTGCTTGGGATTCCCTCTCTGTCTCTCTCCCTCTCTCTGCCCCTCCCTTACTCGAGTGTTCTCTCTCTCTCTCAAAAATAAACTTAAAAAAAAATACGCTTTTTCTTTTTAAAGAAAATTAAGGGAGATGCCACGTAAAGCTCTGGGTGCATAGCAAGCGTCCCTTAAATGCCACACGTGTCTTCCAGCTTGAGCCACAATCACCTCAGATGTTTTCTCTGCCTCGTAGCTCATGTGGGCGTACATCAGTGGCAGCTTCCATCTAGTTTTACCTATTTGGGGGTCCGGTTCATCCACTCAGCTGTCCTTGCCTCTCCCCTTGTGGCCTTCATCTTCAATCGTCTTTCTTTTTCCTGCTTTTCCAATGTCACTAATTGCCTATTTTTTTTATTTTTTATTTTATTTTTTTTAAAATTTTTTTTCAACGTTTATTTATTTTTGGGACAGAGAGAGACAGAGCATGAACGGGGGAGGGGCAGAGAGAGAGGGAGACACAGAATCGGAAACAGGCTCCAGGCTCTGAGCCATCAGCCCAGAGCCCGACGCGGGGCTCGAACTCACGGACCGCGAGATCGTGACCTGGCTGAAGTCGGACGCTTACCCGATTGCGCCACCCAGGTGCCTCACTAATTGCCTATTAAGTACACGCTGACTTTGGCTGAAATATGTTATTTGCACCTTAAAAAAAATCTTCTTTGTGTCACCTTGGGCCCTGTTGCTGAGTACTTCTAGATCATTCTGGTACATAGGAATCAAACCTCTTCCTGAGGACCGGCAGGGAAAATTCTGAGAATTATAGAGAACTTTGACTATAGTTTCTGAAAAACTCAGACAGTACAGGTTGCTCTAGTGGTCACCAGACAGGTGGTTTTCTTTGCAGATGATGTGATAACTTAAAGTTGGAAGATTCAAATGAAAAGCGTTAACAAGGGGGGCGCCTGGGTGGCTCAGTCGGTTAAGCCTCTGACTTCCGGCTCAGGTCATGATCTCACAGTTCGTGGGTCCAAACCCTGCATCGGGCTCTGTGCTGACAGCTCAGAGCCTGGAGCCTCCTTCTAATCCTGTGTTGCCCTCTCTCTCTCTGCCCCTCCCCAGCTCGCTCGTGCACGCGCCCTCTCTCTCAAAAATAAATAAAACATTAAAAACAATTAAAAAAAAGCGTTAAGAAGGGGCGCTTGGGTGGCTCAGTTGGGTTAAGCATCCGACTCTTGGTTTCGGCTCAGGTCACGATCTCACGGTTCGTGAGTTCGAGCCCGGTGTCTGCGCTGTCAGCGCGGAGCCCACTTGAGACTCCCTGCCCCTCCCCTTCACGCTCTGTCTCTCTCAAAATAAATAAATACACTGAAAGAAGAAAAATAAAAGTGTTCACAAAACACCATCGCCACCTCATCTGCAATTCCGCCACCTCGCCTCTGGGTGGCGGTGTGTCCAGTCCCAGGTACTCCAGGGCACCTGGGGCGAACTGGAAGTGTGTTGATGGAGATCAAGATCAACATGCCTTCCGTCCCTCAAAATCGCTTTCTTATTAAGACGGCTTAGTGTAAGTACCAGGGCATAAGGGATCAGATTTATTCCTTGAATTTTCAGCCAGCATTTTTATCCAAGAGGTGGAGAACTGCAGGGATCCTCACAGGTCCTGGTGCCGAGCCCTTAACGATCGGAGGCCCGGAGAATCTTGCGTTTTCCAGGACACTTAGAGCGTTCCTGCCGGGGCTCGGTGTCCTGAGTAAAGACAATTGCGGCTCCGCCTCCGAAACCCCGACAGCAGAATGACAATCCAGGAAAAGCTGTCCTCCACGTTCTGCTGTCTCAAGAGAAACCCCGTTTTGTACCCCTTTCATTTCTGCTCTTTACTCTCCACGGTGAATAATCAACACAGGCATAAACTAGAGAAAAGACGCTTTCTCTTCCAGGAGATGGAATTGCCTAGAAAACTCTGGAATTAAAAAAAACACACACACACCCTAAATATAAATCTTGTCAGACCTGATAACTAATGCTTGAAATTTTTATCTACTCTCAGTGAGGACAGCTACAAAGCCTGCATTAGGAAAAGCTTCCCACTTTGCCTCTGCAGAGGGAGGGTGTTTATCAGTCAGTATTATATATGGAAAGTGCCCCCACGGACTTAGCACAGCCCGTCGAGCTCTCTTGTTTTACTGTGTTTGTAAATCAGAGCGTGTTTGAAATATAAACGGCTGGTGAGCCCTGATGTGTGGTGAAGGGTTTCTCTGCGTGTCAACCTTCTTTCCCTACACCTTTCCCTAGAGCTCCCACGAGGAAAATACTAGTGCACCCAGGGGGCACGTGCGGAGAAAGGGCCAGTCTTGCAAAGGTGCACTGAGCATTTGTTAATTTATTTTCTGAGGGGCAAGTTCTTTTTTTGAACCAGTGTCACCGTTTTTGAATATCCCTACGGTTGGTATATCAGTTAAGGTACAGCTAGAAGAGGGGCCAGGCAAGTTGTTTAAACTCTGTCGAGTGGGATAGTTCGTGAAGTTCTGAATTTTCACCATAGGTTACCTAATAATACTTTCTCACCACCTCCGTGGTGTGGGAAACCAGTCGTTGGGATCTTACAAGAAAGCTGAAGTTATGTATTTTGGCAGTTTCCACTATTCAGACACGAATCCAGTGAGGTTTATTTTTAAAAAATGATGCTTGAGGGGCGCCTGGGTGGCTCATTCGGTTAGGTGTCCAACTCTTGGTTTCAGCTCAGGTCGTGATCGCACAGTTCGTGAGTTTGAGCCCTACATCAGGCTCCACGCTATCAGCCTGGAGCCTGCTTGGGATTTTCTCTCTCCCTCTCTCTCCGCCCCTCCCCTGCTCCCTTTCTCTGTCTCTAAGTTTAAATAAACTTAAAAAAAATTAAAAATTTATGCTCGAATCTGAGAAATTAGGTTGTAGAAGAAGATGCTAATGATGAAGGAAAATGTTCAAGCTAAATTGTTAGGTGGACAAAGCAAGTGACCAAACAGTATGTGCAAAGGATTTTCAGTTTTAGTGATGGTGGAACAGCTTGGGTTGGACTACCCACCCCCCCCCACTCCCCAACCCCCCTGAATATATACATTGTAAACCTCTGACGAAATACTAACAAAACTATTTGAAGGCACTAGAAAATGACAAAAAGGCGGCAGAAACAGGATTTGACTCTTGAAAGAAGGGAACTGCACTGGGTAAGATCCGAGTTTATGCAGCGCTTCCTCGGAAGGCGGTCTCCAGTCAGTGCTAAAACTCAAACAGAAAGCCGAAGTCATATTGGCCGGAGGTGTCAGAAGATTGAATTGGGAGATGCGGGAGTGGCTGGAGTTTGAGTGGTAAAAAGTCCAGAAAGGAGTCATCTCAGGTATGCATACGAATCTGGGTACAATCTCCCCTACATCTTAGGCTGATCCCTGAATTGAACTTGCACCAAGGAGTAGCCAAGGATACCAGTGGAAGGCAACAGCTAAAAGGCTGAAACACGTGGGCAGAGATTTAAACTCCTGCCCACAACAGGGGAGACAGAGTTTGCAGTTTGAGTCCTGCCTAGGTATAGAGGTTTGGCAAGTACTTTGGGATTTCCACTGAAATTCCAGAAAAAGCCCATGCCTAGGGTTCTAACACTTTGTCACAGGACTGAGAGATCAATTCTAAGACTGAGGACAAATCAAAACAGATCCTCCCTTGACAAAGTGTAAAACCAAGCCTCCACAAACTCCAGGTGTCAGTCAGTGATTTAATAACCCGGTAAAACAAAACCCAACAATATTTCATAAAGGATAACAGAGTCCATATTCTTTAAAACATACCATCCATAATGTCTAATATACAATAAAAATTTCAAGATGTGTAAAAAACTGAAACGTGTGACCTAAGAGCACTGGAGATGAGAAATATTTGCTTAAGTGTAAAAGACTCTTTGTTTTTAAACCTCATTTCCTTAAATATAATAGCCTCTTTAAGGCAAAACCAATATTTTATTTTGGCATGAATGATACAAATATAGGTATAATAATGAAACGATAAGAAGGGAGAGGGTAATAGAGCCATTCTGTTACAAGCTTCTTACATTTTAGGTGAAGCAGTATAATGTTAAATCTACATAGTTTCTTGTAAGGTCAGGGTACATAGTGTAATGTTTAGACAAACTAGGAAAAGAAATATGAACTAGGAAAAGAAATGCAAACTAGGTATAGATAAAAAGTCAATAGAGGAATGAAAATGGAATAGTAGAGCAACATATGATTACATAGAAAGCAAGAGAGTAGAAACAGAGGGAGAATGACAGAAAATGGGACAAATAAAAACAAATAGTATTTTAGAATTTACCTAGAAGAATAAGAAAATAGAGAATGACCAAGAAAAACAAAACCCTTGCTCTACCTGATATCAAAACGATAAAACTAGCGAGTGTAGGAGAAGATAGGCCAATGGAAATAGGCCCATGAACAGAGGAAGATTTGGTATTTAATAAAAATGGTATTTTTACTTGGTGGTGGTGGTAAGGAACCTACGGGTAACATACTCATTGCCGAAAGGCTGGACACTTCCCCCAAAGATTGGAAAGAAAGCAAGGATATGTGGTCTCACAACTTCTACTAAACGCTCTATCGTCTTTATTTGCAGATGACATGATTGTGTCAAGCTAATCCAATGGGAGAAAAGATAACCTTTGCAACAAATGTTCCGGGAACAACTGGATATCCATATGGAAAAAAGATTAACCGCAGCTCAAAATTGACCCACAGGATACAAAATTCAGATTGGAAGGGGTACGTGCACCCCAATGTTTATAGCAGCATTATCAACATTAGCCACGCGATGGAGAGAGCCCAGATGTCCACTGATGAATGGATAAAGCAGATGTGGTATATATACACGATGGAATATTACTCAGCCATAAAAACGAATGAAATCTTGCCATTTGCAATGACGTGGATGGAGCTACAGAGCATTATGCTAAGCGGAGTAAGTCATTCGGAGAAGACAAATACCA
This sequence comes from Herpailurus yagouaroundi, assembly GCF_014898765.1. NCBI lineage: Eukaryota > Metazoa > Chordata > Mammalia > Carnivora > Felidae > Herpailurus > Herpailurus yagouaroundi. Next base: position 281,879 of record NW_024420490.1, read on the forward strand.
TATGAGTTCACTCATATGTGGGATTTAAGAAACAAAATAGATGGACATGTGGGAAGGGAGGGAAAAAAAAAGAGACAGGGAAACAAACCATGAGAAGCTCTTAAAGATGGAGAACAAACTGAGGGTTGATGGAAGGAGGTGGGTGGGGGATGGGCTAGATGGGTGACGGTCATTAAGGAGGGCACTTGTGATGAGCACTGGGTGTTGTATGTAAGTGATGAATCACTGAATTCTACTCCTGAAACCAATATTGCACTGTATGTTAACTAACTGGAATTTAAATAATTTGAAACAAACCAACCAATAAAAAAAACTGACCCACAGCCTCCACACAATTCGGATCCAAATCCCAACAGGGTGTTCGGTAGAAATGGACAAGCTCATTTGAAAATTTACATGTTAATGCAAAAGACCTAGAATTATCCAAACGTTCTCGAGAGAGAGAATCCAAAACAGAGGACTTTACCTTGCTTTGAAACTTGCTTGTTACGGGTGAGGTTCCATGAGGAAAAGTGCTCCAAGAATGTGTCACCTTGGCCTGCAGGGGGCTTTGTTGCAGTCCGTTCTCAGGAACACGGCTGGTTAAGAGGGGTGAAAGGGGTATGATTAGGCTGAGGCAGAAGCCGGACAGCGAGGGGGCTGTGACGGACACTTCTGTCGATTTCTCAGGGAACCCCACAACTGAGACAGCCCTTCAGAGCTGACCTGCTTTGAGGCAAGGGAGGCCTGGCTTTTCTACCCTCAACTGGACTGCTCGCTCGCCACCAGCTTCCCCTGAGGAGGGACCATAACCTCGGGTGAGTCACCCTTCAGCTGAGGGCCATCAGCCCTCAGAGCGTCTACTACAGCGCATCCTCTGAGCCACTTTGGTGACCTCGCATCTGATAATAAGTTCTGGGAATGGCTTCTTTCTCTACAAGTCTGGCGGTTCTCTTTTCCTGCAAAAACTTCCTGGAGGCAAGTCAGCTATTCTTGAGGCCACGACTGTTACTCACCGGCTCTCTCCTCTGGTGCCCGCCTTACATTCTACTCACCCTTGGCTCTCAACAGGGGGTAGAGTAAACAACGTGGGACAGCCACAGAATGGAATACTCCTATATGCACGTGGTGGGAAACGGCTAAGTAGTTACAGTGGGTTAACTATTTCTACCTGCAACGACGCGAGCGAATCTCAAGGACATTCTGTTGTGTGAGTCCATCTCTACGAACTTCAAGAACGGGCAAAACGAATCTACGGTCACAGAAATCAGAATAGTGCTTGCCTGTGGGAGGGTGGGGATTGACTGGAAGGAGCCATAGGAATCCTTCTGGGAGAGATGGAGGTATTCTAGTCCTTGATTTGGGTGGAGGTTACATGGATGTATACAGTCCTCAGAATGCATCCAGTTGTACTGTAAGGTGCACACAAAAATGCTAACCGTGTTGGAATTGAGTGAGTTTGTTTTCTTATTTGCTATCCTTGTGTTTTCCAAGTTTTCCCCAATGAACATGCTCTTTTTGAAATAACTAGAATTTATTTTATTTAAAAAAATTTTAAAGTTTATTTATTTTGAGAGAGAGAGAGAGAGAGAGAGGAGAGAGGAGAGAGGGAGAAAGAGAAAGAATGGAAGGGGGGGAGAGAGAGAGAGAGAGAGAGAGAGAGAATTCCAATCAGGCTTCATACCATCAGGGCAGAGCTGGATTCCGGGCTCCAATTAACAAACTGCGAAATCATGACCTGAGCCAAAATCAAGAGTCAGACGCTTAACTGACTGAGCCACCCAAGCACCCCTAGAATTAATTAATTATTTACTTAATTGTTCATATATTTGTGGGGACAGAAACAGAGTGTGAGCAGGGGAGGGGCAGAGAAAGTTAGATACAGAATTCGAAGCAGGCTTCAGGCTCTGAGATGTCAGCACGGAGCCCGATGCAGGGCTCGAACCCACAAACCGTGAGATCGTGACCTGAGCTGAACTCAGATGCTTAACCAACGGAGCCACCCAGTGTCTGCCCGTCTCCCGAATATATTTTTAAGAAATATATTGTTTTATTGTTTGAGGTGATGGATTGTTTTCCTTCTTCTTTTTCCCCCCTAATTTGTCCACTTACAAATTGATGTCTACACAAGATTACATTTTCCTTGGATATAGTTAATGTTGTAACATTTGTATTAGCATGTTGCTTACAGAGGATTTCAAAGTTCTAGCAAATCATAGATTTTGTATGGCAGGAGAGTAACTTGAAAAATCAGGTGCTCCAGAAGATTAGTACTCAGGTACAGAAGATCAGTACTCAGTACTTAGTACTCAGGAGGGGTGGTTATTTAGGTCATGAATATATGTATGTATGTATGTTTTTCTGGTATATCTTTAGGTATAGAGATACTTCCTTAAGCCAGCCTCTTTCAATGCTTTATTATCTTGATGAATAATTGCTTAGAAGATCCTTTTGAGGCAGTTAAAAGCCAGAGTGAATTCTATTATAGTGAGGACTAATGAGATCATCGATTTCTAGAATGTTCTTCCACCTAACTGATCCTACTGCTCCATCATTGGTATTTCTATAGTTTGCTTTTTCTATTATCTATCATGAAATTAAAGAGCTGTTTGTATGTGTGAAACTCACTTTGCTTTTTTTTTCAACGTTTTTTTTTTTAATTTTTATTTATTTATGGGACAGACAGAGACAGAGCATGAACGGGGGAGGGGCAGAGAGAGAGGGAGACACAGAATCGGAAACAGGCTCCAGGCTCCGAGCCATCAGCCCAGAGCCTGATGCGGGGCTCGAACTCACGGACCGTGAGATCGTGACCTGGCTGAAGTCGGACGCTTAACCGACTGCGCCACCCAGGCGCCCCGAAACTCACTTTTCTTTAAAGACAAATCCCTTTTATTATTTAAGAAATTTTTAGCCTGAAAGAGCATCAGCTCCAATAATGATGCGGTGTCTTTAGTTCAGAATAAAGTCATTATATGCATCCATGCCTTCTTCTATCGAGTAGACTGTCATTTACATATTAAGAGAGGAAATACTTTGTCAAGAAACTTGTATAAATATCTTAATTTTCAAAAAAAAATTTTTTTAACGTTTATTTATTTTTGAAACAGCGAGAGACAAAGCATGAACGGGGGAGGGTCAGAGAGAGGGAGACACAGAATCGGAAACATGCTCCAGGCTCTGAGCTGTCAGCACAGAGCCTGACGCGGGGCTCGAACTCACGGACCACGAGATCATGACCTGAGCTGAAGTCGGCCACCTAACCGACTGAGCCACCCAGGCGCCCCTAATTTTTTTTTTAATGTTTATTTACTTTGAGAGAGACAGCACGAGCCGGGGAGAGGACAGAGAGAGAGAGAGAGAGAGAGAGAGAGAGAGAGAGAGTGAGAGAGAGAGACAAAATCCAAAGCAGGCTCCAGGTTCCGAGCTGTCAGCACAGAGCCCAGTAGGGGGCCTTGAACTCACAAGCCGTGAGATCGTGACCTGAGCCAAAGTCAGATGCTTAATCGACTGAGCCACCCAGGTGCCCCGAAATATCTCTTAAAAATAATTTACTGTCAAGTTAGCTAATAAACAGTGTATACAGTGTAGCCTTAGCTTTGGGAGTAGACTCCTGTGATTCATCTCTTACATACAACACCCAGTGCTCATCCCGACAAGTACTCTCCTCAATGCCCACCACCCATTTTCCCCGCACCCCCCAGTCCCCCACCCCCATCAACCCTCAGTTTGTTCTCTGTATTTAAGCGTCTCTTATGTTTTGCCTCCCTCTCTGTTTGTAACTTATTTCTTCTTCCCTTTCCCCATGGACTTCTGTTATGTTTCTCAAGTTCCACATATGAGCGAAAACATATGGTATCTGTCCTGACTGACTTATTTCACTTAGCATAATACAAATATCTTAAATTTGTATAAGGACCAGGTGTTTACACATAGTCATGTGTATCATATATGAGTCACTTTGTATCATATATGAGTCAACGATTACCGCTCCCTTCCCCTTTCCTTCATCCCTTTCTCTCCTTCCTTTCTTCTCTCACCTCCTAATCCCTTTCTTCTCCCCTAATCTATTCCACAAGCCTGCTGTGCTCTAGCATTTGAGAGGTAATTCCAAGGGAAAGTTGGAGATGTTCAGAAATGCTAACTGGGACTCAGAATTTCTTCTACTCTGGGAGTGGCCTCTCTTCTTACTGATTGTTTCGCGTGCGTTGTGTGTCTGCTTGTGAGAGACAATCTGTTTGCCTAATTGTGAGAACACTTCCCTTTGATTCTGTTTTTGGCCTGCTCAGCCCTTCCCTGCATTACTGTTTTGCTTTACACTAATCAAAATTGATAGCTATCGACCTACTCTGAAACCTTTCTGATTTTATGAGTATTTTCGCACATAAAGCGCTCCTTGGTTATGCCTATAATTGGTAGAGTGGTTGTGGAATCATTTTTACATTTAGTTGGCTGTTCTCGACTTACTTTTAAGTAGTTTTTTTGTGTGTGCAAAACAGCTCCTCAATAGTCTGATGAGAAGACCGTACGTCAGTTTAAAAGTATAGTCACATTCCTGGGTCTGCACTGACAAGGAGGAAGTTTCGTAAGGAAAACGTATAGACCACAAAGTAGACTCTCAATATTCAGTCAAGTCTGGGAACAAATAAGGGCAATACAAACATGATGACTTTCACTTAATTCAATCACTTGTTACTTTGATTCTATTTAGTTTGATCAAAAACCCATGAAACCAAATCATTTGTAATAAGGGCAACACAACTCCTCCTCTTTTATTTTGATAGATGCTAATTACTGCAGGCAGGAGCTATGGAGTAATTCAATTACCGGCTGTAATAATGTTGTCACTTAATTAATAATGCATGCCTCATATCTGAGTGAGAGAGAAGAGTGTGAAGGGTTTGGAGAACTGACTGCAACGACAACAAAATGTGATTCAGATACACCCGATGAAAATTCCAAGAACCATTGCCAAGGGTAACGGACTTCCGCAGCCTATAGGGAATGGAGATGTTAGACCATGGCCAAATGCTTGGTAAAAAGACTATTCCTCAGTGAAAGAAAGTAGGAGGCATTTTGCAACAGTTGTTAATAGCAAGGTGGCCAATCATTACAAATGGAGATGTAATAGATAATAATAATAGTACTGATGAGAGCAAACATATATAGTGCTAATTAGATGTCTGGCAATTTCTTAACACCTTATAGATACTCACTCCTTTAATCTTTATGACTTCTTCCTTCACCTTCCCATAATGGAAAGGTGTTGTGTCAGCTTAGATTCCCTTAGAAGACTCTTGAGAAAAGAATTTGAATGCAAGTCTATTGAATGCAATAGACCTCCTCTATTTGGGAGGTCAGAGAAACTCTAGTAATGAGTGGGGAAGCGAGGCAGGAATGGAAAGGCAGGCAATAAGGGGTTAATGACTACCACTAATGGTAACTGGTGAAATTTACGGAGCTGATATAAGAACATCCCTGCGTTATTTCAGCAAAAAAAGGGAAAAAGAAAGGGGTTTTTTTTTTTTTTTTTTTTTTTTTTTGACAGGGAGAGAGAGCACCCAAGTGGGAGAGGGGCAGAGGGACAGGGATAGAATCTTAAGCAAGCTCCACGCTCAGTGTGGAGCCTGACATGGGGCCTGATTCCACAACCCTGAGATCATGACCTGAGCGGAAATCAAGAGTCACACATTTAACCAACTGAGCCACCCAGGCACCCCTGGGGTATTTTTATATACCAGTTCACATCAGTCATTTGTTGAGACCTGCTCCCAGGAGGAATTAATTCCATAGAACTTCTAGCCTGACAACAGGTGGCCAAGGCAACTACAATGCCAGAGAGAGCTTTTAGGCAACAAGATGGAGGGGATGACTATGAAGTTGGGCTGCAGGCACTGAAGTGGTAAATGTTATAGGCCCTAACAGCAGTTACTGCAGCCCTTCATAATGTATAAAATTTTAAAAAGCAGGATATGAAACCAGATGCATACGACGACTTCATTTTTGCAAACCCACTCTACATACATATGCACGCACACTTACAAATATGGAGAACCTACCACTGGGTTGCCGTGGTTCTTTTCCCTCCTGGATGAGCTCTGGATCCCATCCTCTTATATCTTGTTGAGCACTTCACTCCTTGAACATCTGTCTGCTCCCCTCCCCCAGCCCAACTTCCCTGTCACATGTAATAGTGACCTTCTTCCACTGAAATGCTCACATCTGATACACATATACTCTACTAGTGCTCATCTTTTCCCTTGGGGGAGATGTGTATCCTGACTGGAGATTGAAAACACACTGCTAAGTCTGGATTTCAACAGTTTAACTAAGAGATGCCTAAGTGTGGTTTTCTTTCTATTTATTCTGCTTGGGGTTCACTGAGCTTCTTGAATCTGTGGATTAGTATCTTTCATTGGTTTCCTTGCTACTGGAGACATTCTTAGCCGTTATTGCTTTGCTTTGAACATCAGTTCTGTATCATTCTCTTTATCTCCTTTCTTCCTAGGAGTCCTATTATGCTCGTATTGGGCCTAGTCTCCATGTCCCATATGGCTGTTATGCTCTTTTTTTGTATTTTCTCTTTTTTTAAGTAGGCTCCATACCTAGCATGGAGCCCAATGCGTGGCCTGAACTCACAACTCTGAGATCAAGACCTGAGCTGAGATTCAAGAGTCAGACACTTCACTGACTGAGCCACCCAGGTTCCCCACATATTTTCTATCTTTTTTACACTTTTCATCAATTTGCATATATCTACTCATTTGTCTTCCTCTGTTCAGTTGTATCTAATCTAATATTAAACCCATTTATTGAATTCTTAGGTGTAGATATTTTCTTTTTCAGAGGGACTTTTAGAACTTGTTGGCTTTTCATTTTGGATTCCAGGTATCTGCTGAAAATTTTCATCTGTTCCTATATTAATTGTTTTAAGATTCTTTTAATTGTAACTATTTTAAGATTTTAATATCATAAATCATGATATGAAACCATACTGTTTAAATTGCTTGTTTTATTTCTCTTGTTTTTTGGTCAATTATTCTTGCTTTGAATTTTTAGGATGGCCTATAATTTTTTAGTGGACACTGGACATTGTGGGAAAAATTATAGAGGCTCTGAATGATATTGTCCTCTTCCAAAGAGGGTTAACTTTTCTTTTGGCAGTCAAACAAAGGGCCAGTGGCTCACCTTGATCCTATTGAGCCTTGGCTTTTAGGTTTTGTGAGGGATGATCTATTTCAGTCTTCCCTTAATCCTACAGCATATTTGTATGTCTGGATGCATGGCCTAGGGCGTTTATTAAGGCCTCTCTACCTTAGTAAAGTTGGAGTTACCATGGTCTTCTTAGCACCCTGTGGTTGCTGTGACCTCTGCCTAACTTGTTATTCTGTCAGCTGCTGTTTTCTGATGGGTTTCCTGGGGCCTCACCCTGTGCCCAGACAGCTTAGAAGGCATCTGGTCACTTGAGGGGAAATTTTATGCAGATTTTGGGGCTCAGAGTTTCTCTGGGATGTTGCCCTTCAAGTTCCAGCCATTTTGACAGCTCTCAACTGTGCCCTCCATCTCCTCAGCTCAGTAACGCAGTGCTGTCTGTTTGGGCCATGAGTGTGAACTGCTCTCTGAGAAAATCTGGGGTGAATGTGGAGCTAGCTTACCTCTTGTATCCCTCTTTTCTCAAAGCTTCTAGCCATGCTTGGCTTGCCTGCATTGATGTTCTGCAGTGCCTTCAAATAGGTGTTTTCTTTTTTTAAAAAAATTTTTTTTTCAACGTTTATTTATTTTTGGGACAGAGAGAGACAGAGCATGAACGGGCAAGGGGCAGAGAGAGAGGGAGACACAGAATCGGAAACAGGCTCCAGGCTCTGAGCCATCAGCCCAGAGCCCGACGCGGGGCTCGAACTCCCGGACCGTGAGATCGTGACCTGGTTGAAGTCGGACGCTTAACCGACTGCGCCACCCAGGCGCCCCCAAATAGGTGTTTTCTATATGTTGTTTGACATTTATAATTCTTTCTTTCGCTCTCTCTCTTCTTTCTCTTTCCCTCTCACTTTCTCTTTCCCCTTTCTTTTCTTTTTTCTTCCTTTCTTTTCTTTTCTTAATTTTCTTTTCTTTCCTCCCTCCCTCTTTCCTCCCCTCCTGTCTCCTCCCCTCCCCTCTCCTCTCCTTATTTCTTTCAATTCAAGTTAGTTAACATACAATGTAGTATTGGTTTCAGGAATAGAACCCAGTGATTCATCACTTGCATATAACACCCAGTGCTCATCCCAACAAGTGCTCGCCTTAATGTCCATCACCTATTTAGCTCATCTTCCCACCCACCTCCCCTCTAGCAACCCTCAGCTTGTTCTCTGTATTTTTTAAATATTTATTTTTGAGCTGGGGAGGGGCAGAGAGAGAGGGGGACAGAGAATCTGAAGGAGGCTCCCCACTGTCAGCATAGAGCCTGAGCGGGGCTGAAACTCACAAACCACAAGATCATGACCTGAGCCAAAACCAAGAGTCAGACACTTAACTGACTGAGCCACCCTGGTGCCCATGTTCTCTGTATTTAAGAGTCTCTTATGGTTTGCCTCCTTCTCCGTTTTTATTTTATATTCCTTCCTTTCCTCTATGTTCATCTATTTTGTTTCCTAAATTCCACGTATGAGTGAAATCATATGTCATCTGTCTCCCTCTGACTTATTTCACTTAGCATAATACACTGTAGCTCCATCCACGTTGTTGCAAATGGCAAGATTTCATTCGTTTTGATCACTGAGTAATATTCCAGTGTATATATACACCACATGTTCTTTATCCATTCATCAGTCGATGGACATTTGGGTTCTTTCCATAATTTGGCTATTGTTAATAAACTGTTATAAACATTGGGGTGCATGTGCCCCTTCGAATCAGCATTTTTTTAATCCTTTGGATAAATACCTAGCAGTGTAATTACTGGGTCATAGGGTAGTTCTATTTTTAATTTTTTGAGGAAACTTCATACTGTTTTCCAGAGTGGCTGCAACAGTTGGCATTCCCACCAGCAGTGCAAAAGGGTTCCCCTCTCTCCACATCTTCGCCAACATCTCTCATTGCCTGGGTTGTTATTTTTAGCTGTTCTGATAGGTGTGAGGTGGTGTCCCATTGTGGTTTTGATTTGTATATCGCTGATGGTGAATGATGTGGAACATCTTTTAACGTGTCTGTTAGCCATCTGGATGTCTTCTTTGGAAAAGTGTCTATTCATGTCTTCTGCCCATTTCTTTACTGG